>NW_027187460.1:58242198-58427989 GCF_028583685.1 Petaurus breviceps papuanus | reverse complement strand
GATAGATAGATAGATAGATAGATAGATAGATAGATAGATAGATAGATGATAGATAGATAGATAGATAGACAGATATTTATATATACACATATATATTAACAAGTTGATTATGGCAAGATATCATAAAGATCATCACTATGATTAGGCTGGATTTATACCAGGAATTCAAGACTAATTCAATATTTGGAAAACTATAAGTATACTTGACCATGTGAATAGCAGAAATAACGAAATTTATATGATTATGTCAATAGATGCAGAAAAGCTTTTGTCAAAATAAAACATCCATTCCTGCTTTAAAAAAAACACTAGAAGGCATAAAAATAAATGGAATTTTTCTTAAAATGATAAGTAGCATCTATCTAAAACCAAGAGCAAGCATTCCTTTCCAGTAAGATCAGGGGTGAAGTAAGAAAATTAATTATCACTACCGTCATGCAATATTGTACTAGAAATGCTAGCTGTAGTAATAAGACAAAAAAAAAAGAATCAAAAGAATAAGCATTGGCAATAAGGAACTGTAGCAGCAAGCACCCCAAGCATGTCCTCAGGGTTTGCTGCCCATACAGGTTCTTGGATCTGCTTTGTTAAAGGAAAGCAACTCAAAATGGGTTAACAAGCTTACTTTAATCAGTCAGACATATATCGTTTACCTTGTTCAGGGGAAAAAGGTCAGCACCCCAAACTTCAAAATATACAGACAGAATTATCAAGACATTAACAGATCAAGTAGACAGCTTTCCAAACTGTCCAACCATTACATCCATACCCAGTCAACATCTGGGTTTCCACATCTGGGTTTTTCAAAGCCGGGGGACTCTCAACAATGGCTTCCCAGAATTCAGATCAAATCACAGAACACTTCTCAAAGTGAGTCCCCAAAACAAAGCTACACATCAGGGCTTATATAGCCTTCTCCTGGCTCAGAGAATGTAACAACCTTTTGGACCCACTGGCCAATCAAAAAGTATCTACTGAAAAACAAGCCTCCCACCCCAGGCTCCAGGTGCACTTTAGCGTAGGGGCAGGGAAGATCTTCCAAATCTGCATCCCCATTACAGGAACTAAAACTCACATTTTGTAGATGATATGATGGTTTACTTAGAGAATTCTAGAGAGTCAACTAAAAAACTAGTTGAAACAATTAGCAACTTTAACAAGGTTAAAAGGTATATTATAAGTCCACACAAATCATCAATTTTTCTATATATTACCCACAAAACCATGCAGGAAGAGATAGAAAAAAATTCTATTTAAAATAACTATAGACAATATAAAATACTTGGCTTGCCAAGACACACATAGGAACTATATGAATACAATTTAAAAATACTCTTTATGTAGATAGAGATATAAATAATTGGAGAAATATTAATTGCTCATGGGTAGGCTGAGACAATATAATAAGAATGACAATACTATTCAAATTAATTTTACTTATCCAATGCCACACCAACAAATCTACCAAAGAATTACCTTATAGAGCTAGAAAAAAAAAGTAATAAAATTCATCTAGAGAAAAAAAAGATCAAGTCTATCAAGGTAATTAAAAATATGAAGGAATGTGTAATATCACGTCTCAAACTACATTACAAAATACTGATCATTAAAACAATTTAGCTATGGATAAGAAATACAGTGGTTAATCAGTGGAAGAGATTAGGCACATGACATACATAAAGCAAAGGAATACAATAGCCTAGTGTTTAATAAACACAAGGATCCCAGTATTGGGGCAAGAACTTACTATTTGACAAAAACTGCTGGGGAAACTGGAAAGTAATTTGGCAGAAACTAGATATAGATCAACATTTCATACCACATACCAAGATAAGCTCAAAATAAGTACATGATTTAGACATAAGTAAATTATAGGAGCATGGAAGAAATAAATAGCCAGATCTATGGATGGGAGAAAGTTTATGACCAAAAAAAAGATAGGAAGGCAAAATGGAAATTTTGATTACATAAAACCAAAAATGTTTTGCACAAACAAAATCAATGTAGCCAAAATTAGAAGGCAAGATGAAAACTGGTGAGGCGGAGGGGGAATTTACCACAAATTTTCTCTAACAAAGGTGTCATTTCTAATTATATAGTGAACTAAGCCAAATTTATAAAAAATAAGAGCTATTTCCCAATTATGGTCAAATTATATGAGCAGGCAATTTTCAGAGGAAGAAGTCAAAGCTATCAATAGTCACATAAAAATACTCTGAATCACTAATAATTAGAGAAATCCAAATTAAAATAAACTCTGAGGTACCACCTTATACTCATTACAGTGGCTAAGATGACAAAGAAAGGAAAATGATAAATGCTGAAGTGGATGTGGGATAATAAGTACACTAAGGCACTGTTGGGTGGAGCTTCAAACTAGTCCAACCATTCTGGAGAACAATTTAGAAACATTTCCAAAGGGCTAAAGAACTATACATACCTTTTGACCCAAAAATTCCATTACTCCCCAGGGAGATCAAAGATAAAGGAAAAGGATTCATATGTACAAAAATATTTATAGCAGCTCTTTTTGTAATGGAAAAGAATTGGAAATTGAGTAGATACTCATGAACAGGGAAATGGCTGAACCATCATGGTGAGACAGAATTGGCTGTTGTCCTTTGTTCTCAAAGTGAACCAAAATGACATCACTATGTTGGAGTCAAATTATAGTGTGTTTGCCTGTGGCTGATCAGACCAATATGAGCTTATAATGCTCTACCACAGGTTGGGCACAAATAGTTCATATGAACATTTGTTGTGGAGATGTCTAAATTTGTGCACCTCACATTTCTTTTGAGCTACTGCAATTCTGCTTTTCTCATAGAGCACAGTGCCTTTTTTGATGGAGTTATGCCATGCTGAGGATCTTTTGCTAGTGTTTCCCATATCAGTTGATCATTTCCAAAGTTCTTCAGAGAGACCCTAAAAGTGTCCTTGCATTGCTTCTTCTGACCACCATGTGAACATCTTCCTTTGTAAGTTCTCTGTAAAAGTCTTTTAGGCAAGCACACATTAGACATTCAAACAATGTGACCAGTTCCTTGACCCTTTCTTCAGCCACATTGGCTCTCAAGTAGAAGACCATCCTCCAGGTGAAGAATCAGTCTATTATGGCGAACTCTGGGAAATGACTGAGAGACCCCTCCCCCATGATTATCACAGAACAATCTATTTCCTTTACCTTTATAGATATTGACAATGGAGGCATCCTTTTTTTGTCTTTTATTTATTTATTTTTAGTTTTCAACATTCATTTCCATAAGATTTTGAGTTACAAATTTTCTCCCTGTCTTTCCCCTACCACCACCTCAAGATATCAAGCCTACTGAATACCCCTTCTCCCAAATCTGTTCTCTCTTATATCTTCCCCCATCTGCCCCTTAACTTTCTAGTAGGGCAAGATGGATTTCTTTACCCCAGTGCCTGTATATCTTATTTCTCATTTGCATGTAAAAAATAATTTTTTTAACATTTGTTTTTACAACTTTGATTTCCAGATTTTTTCCTTTCTTCCCTCCTCACCCACACCCAATGGGAAGATAAGCAAGTCAATATAGGTAGTACATGTGTAGTTATGCAAAATGTTTCCATAGTAGTTATATTGTAAAGGACTAACTATATTTCCCTCATCCTATCCCAGCCCCCCATTTATTATATTCTCTACTTTGACCCTGTCCCTTTTCAAAAGTGATTGCTTCTAATTACCCTCTTCCCCAGTCTGCCCTCCCTTCTATCATCCCCCTTCTTATTCCCTTCCCTTTCCTGTAGGGTAAGATACCCTATTGAGTGTGTATGTTATTCCCTCCTTATGCCAAATTTAATGAGAATAAGGTTGACCCATTCCCTTTCACCTTCCTGTTCTTCCCTTCCATTGTAAGAGTTTTCTCTTGCCTCTTTTGTATGAGATAATTTACCCTATTTTATCCCTCCCTTTCTCCTTCTCCCATTATATTCCTCTTGATTTTATTTTTTAGATATCATCCCTTCCTATTCAACTGATCCTGTGCCCTCTGGCTATGTATACATGTGCACACATATACACATACTCACATGTGTATTTATACCCATATACACCCTCCTATACATAAATATATATGTATGTATACATATATATATACACATTTATATTCCCTTCAACTATCATCATATTGAGAAAAGTCTCACGAGTTACAATTATTGTTTTTCCATGCCGGAATGTAAATGGTTCAACTTTAATAAGTTCCTTATGATTTATTTTTCCTGTTTACCTTCTCATGCTTCTCTTGCTTCTTGTATTTGAATGTCAAATTTTCTGTTCAGCTCTGTTTTTTTCATCAAGAATACTTGAAAGTCCTCTATTTCATTGAATGACTATATTTTCTCCTGAAGCATTATATTCAGTTTTTCTGGGTAGGTGATTCTTGGTTTTAATCCTAGGTCCTTTGGCATCTGGAATATCATATTCCAAGCCTTTCAATCCCTTAATATAGAAGCTGCCAGATATTCTGTTATCCTGATTGTGTTGCCACAATACTAAAATTGTTTCTTCTTGGCTGCTTGTAATATTTTCTCCTTAACCTGGGAACTCTGGAATTTGGCTATACTAGTACTAGGAGTTTTCTTTTTGGGATCTTTTTCAAGAGGTGATTGGTGAATTCTTTCCATTTCTATTTTGCCCTCAGGTTGTAAAATATCAGGGCAATTTTCCTTGAAAATTTCTTGAAGCATGATTTCTAGGTTCTTTTTTTGATCATGGCTTTCAGGTAGTCCAATAATTTTAAAATTATCACTCCTGGATCTATTTTCCAAGTCAGTGGTTTTTCTAATGAGATATTGCACATTGCCTTCTACTTTTTCACTTTTTTGGATCTGTTTTATAGTATCTTGATTTCTCATAAAGTCATTAGCTTCCATTTGCTCCAATCTAATTTTGAAGGAGTTATTCTCTTCAGTGAGTTTTTGAAATTCCTTTTCCATCTGTCCAATTCAGCTTTTTAAGGCATTCTTTTCCTCATCAGCTTTTTGGACCTCTTTTTCAATTTGAGTTAGTGCTGGAATTAGGGTTAGGGTTTTTTTTTTGCCTTTTTTTTGGTAAGGCAATTGGGGTTAAGTGACTTGCCCAAGGTCACATGGCTAGTAAGTGTTAAGTGTCTGAGGCTAGATTTGAAATCAGGTTCTCCTGACTCCAGGGCTGGTGTTCTATTCACTGTGCCACCTAGCCACCCCAGAGTTAGTCTATTTTTTAAGGTGTTATTTTCTTCAGTATTTTTTGGGAGTCTCCTTTAGCAGGCTGTTGACTTGCTTTTCATGATTTTCTTGCATCATTCTCATTTCTCTTCCCAATTTTTCCTCCACTTCTCTTACTTTATTTTCAAAATTCTTCTTGAGCTTCTCCATGGCCTGTTACCAATTCATTCCTGTATCATATTTTGACTCTTTTTGTTCCCAAAAAAGAATTCTATGGTCTACTTGTGCTTCTTCTGCTTGCTCATCTTGCCAGCCAATTACTTGACTTTTGAGCTCTTTGCCACAGTAGAAATCTGCTTCCAGAGTGGAGAGAGCTGTATCCCAAATTGCTGGGGTCTTCACAGATCTAGGCCTGGAAGAGACCTCAGAAGCTATCTAGTCCACTGTATACATTTTATGCAGTTGAGGGACCTGAGGCTCAGAGAAACTGTTATTCTCCAGGATCACACAGGTAATACATAGCAGAGCTGGGATTTAAACTAACATCCTCTGAATCCACAGCCATTGGTCATTCTGCTGTAACATATTATTAGGTTATTCCCTTGAGGTAAGGGAGTATTTTTAAGCAGCTAGATGTCATAATGGCTAGGGTGCTGAATTTGGAATCAGGATAATCTGGGTTCAAATTCACCCTCGGACACTTACTAACTCTGTGACCTTGGGTAAGTCACTTGACTTCTGCCTAACTCAGTTTCCTCATCTGTAAAGTAGGAGTAATAATAGCATCTGCCTCCCACGGTTGTTGTGAGGATAAAAAAAAAAATTATAAGGCACTTTGCAAACCTAAGCACTGTGTCAATGCTAACTATTATTATTTTTTATTTTGTATCCCCAGTGCCCAGAATGGTATCTTGTACATAATAAATATTTAATGAATTTATTTAGAATAAAATTGTCAAGATGAGTGGGAATTCAACAGCTTGGTGGGAGAGAAAAAAAGAGCTAGTTTGAAGATCAGAATACTTCTTACACTATGCATTTCTCAGAAACTTCCAGATTAATTTTATGTCTCTTCAAAAAGGGCATTTAGGACATCTCTTGTTCTAAAAATATTTTTTTAATTGCCCAGGAATCATATGTCCCTACCAACATTACTTAGCTTGAGTCCATAACTGTAGCCAGAGAAGCACTACAAATTTCCCTCCAAGTAAAAGGGCCAGTTTTTGAAATCTATTACCTTCTATGAGTCAATTTCCCTGCCATCTACCCTATAACCAAGAATAGACTCAACACAGCAGGGGTCTTAGTTTTACTAGTTCACTTTAGCATCATTTAAAATGTTATACATTTCTCAGAATGCAGAGAATATTCCTATTTTAGGTACAGTACTTTCCAAAGGAACAATTGAATGTCTAATATTAAATCTGGTCTCACAGTTTCCTTCTCCCACCAAAGAATTTTGAGTATCTCTGTGAATCTCGATGAATACCTTAAGTAAAACTGAAAATTTCCTCAGCAGTAAAATTCAATAGTGCCGGGTTAAAATTCTAGTTCTGACACCCATTAGCTGTGTGCTTTTAGGAAATTCATTTAGTCCCTTTGTATCTCAGTTTATCCTCTGTAAAATAAGGGTGCTGGCCTAGATTATCTCTAAAGCCCCAATCCTATAACCTGGGTTTAAATTTGCACACTGTTACCAGTACTCGAAGTGGTCCAGAACCTGATGGGCATTCTCTCAGCTGGTATAGGCATTAAGTCTTTGTTTCCCTCAATAGTATCTTGAGACAAAATCCTTCTGGGCCAGATGATTGGCCACTTAAATTAATTAATTTGACACTTAATAGAATGATTGATGATGGATGGATGGGTGGATGGATGGAAGTATGGATGGGTGGGTGGGTGGATGGATGGATGGATGGATGGATGGAAAGCATCCAGGTGCTCTCTTGACTTACTGTGGGTTTCAATTCTCTGTTAACCATTTTCAAGTCAACTCAACAAACAGTTATTAACCATCTACTATATGAAGGTATTAGTCTAGATATTAGTAATAAAAAGACAAAAAAGGAAACAGTTCTATCCCATTTAACAGCTGAGGGAACTGAGGCTGAGAGTGGTTAAGTGATTTGCTTAGAGTCACAAAGCTAGTTAGTATCGGAGGATAGTTCTGAACTCAGGCCTTTTCATCTCCAGGGCTATATCCAACGCACGACATAGCAGCCTCTAAGTGGTCATAGTAAATACAACACTTCTCAGAAAGTGGAATCAGGAAGACCTGAATTCAAATCTTATTTCAGGTACTCACTAGTTTTATAACCTTGGGCAAGTCAACCCTCCTTTTCCTCAAAATGGGGATGTACCTGCATTACAGTGATGGTGTCAGAATCAAAGGAGATTATATGCTAAAGCTAATTTTTAAAATTAAATTTGATTTCATTTTCAGTCATAAATTCTCTTTTATCCCACCCTTCCCCTACCCATTGAGATTGCAAGAAAACCACTACTCATTACAAATATATATATAATCATACAAAACAAATTCCCACATTAGTCATGTTCCACCACCTGTCCCAAAAATGGCAAGAAAAAGGATAAAAAAAAATATTTCAATCTGTACTCTGAGTCCATTAGTTTTCTATCTGAAGCTGGATAGTTTGTTTCATCATTATCTTATTGGAATTGTAGTGGATCTGTAAAGAACTTTGCAAATTCTAAGGTGTCATATAAATGTAAGCTATTATTATTATTATTGCCTTTTTTCTGTCATGAGTGATTATTACATATCATGGAAGCACATGCCAAAACCCCTTCTGAGAGGGGATGCTTTCCTTTTCAGGACAGAGATCTACCCAGTCATATTTCTGTCAAGAATATTTTCTTCTCCGGTGCCTAAACCTGCTCTACATACATAAATTGCTTATGGAAAGGGGTCTGTAAAGTACAGAAGAAAGAGTGAGAAGTGCAGCATTATTTACAGAAAAGAGGACACACTAGGTCATTCTTCCAAGCCCTTTCCAACCTAAATATTCCTTGGTCAACAAGGCAGCTTCCAGAAAAAAAAACTGCCTGAATATGGAGAGCCATTGGTCCCTATCCAATTTAACTCCAATAACATAAGTATTGTAAAAAAGACAGAGCCTTCTTTTCTAGTTAACTTGTCAGACCCATTAAGGATTTTAAATGGAAACTGTAGATAGGTGTGCTTGTTAATTACCTCATCTGCCCAGCCAAGCTGGAAAAATCATTTGGTGCCATTCAAAGCCATAACTTAAAGGGGTCTATTATCAGGCAGCTATGAAGTTACCTGCCATTGTGATAAGTTCAGTAAACCTGACAATGAAACTCATTAGAATCCATTTGTGAGACAGACATAGCTCAGAGGTGGAGAACTTGTCTTTAGGAAAGCAAGGAGCCTGAATTGATTCTCCTGCTGGAAGCTGGAGCCAAAAATAATGGGTTTCAAAGTTTCTTTTCTGTAGTGGGAAAGACAGGCTTAGGAAAATAGGCCAATTTCAGCACAAGGACCCTAATTTGCATATTGATATCCTGTTTCTACTATAGAAGACACTCTCAACAATTCATTCATCTTTCCTCCTTCCTCCCCAAAGCAATCCCTCCGCCCTTGTCCTATCACAATTCATTCATCTATTTCTTCATTTAGCAATCATTTATTAAACATCTATTATGTGCAAGGCATTGTCCTTGGTGTTGGGGATGCAAACACACAAAATAAAACAGGCCTTGCTCTTAGAGGGGGAGAGCAGATAAATTGAAAACCAAAAGCAAATACCAAATAAGTACAAGATCATTTCTGGAGGGAAGAGCATTAATAAATGGGGTAGGTGGGAGGGGGGAATCAGGACTGGCTTCTTGTACATGATCATACTAGATTTGAACTTCAAAGGAATCTAGAGATTCTATGAGACTGAAGTGAGGAGAGAGAACATTCTGGGCTGGGAGGTGTGGGGGCTTCTGGGGAAGGGATAGACAGCCTGTGCAAAGGCTTGGTTGTCCCCACAAGACTCTTCCCCTTCAAAGATAACTCTATAACTGAGATTGCTTCTGATCATGGATCTTTCCACATTCCCCCTTCTCCTTCCCTCCCCATTAGAATCTCAAAGCAAAGATACCCTTTCCAACAACAGAGGCAACCTCTTCACAGTTTTCATATCAGTTGTGTGGAAATTCTGCCACCCAGGAATGCCAACAGAGAGAAACAGTGACCTAACAATACCAGGCAAGACAGTGACATAGCAGTCACCAAATTTAATGAGATCTTTCGTTGTAAAGGGTATCCCAAAAGTCATAGTGCATAAAAGATGTGAAATGTCCAGGACTTAGGCAGTAATTATTATAGGGTCAGAGATTTATGGCTGGAAGGGACTCAGAGACCATTTAGTCCAGCCCTCTCATTTCACAGATGAGGAAAGTGAGACTCAGAGATTATATTAGCAGTTTCAAGGTCATGCAGTGCTAGGAATTAATCTAGGACTTCTGATTTCAAATCTACCGTGTTTCCCCGATAATAAGACCTATCCCGAAAATAAGCCCTATTGAGATTGCTACTGTAGTGAAGGTGATCCCCTGTGCTACACGCTTCATTACAGTACCCTCTGTATGCGCCGTCCCCCCCCCCGTGAAACGCACGCTGTGCTCCAAGCTGCATCCAATCAGAGCTGCAGCAGTGACCGCGTCATCCTGTTCTTCCCCAGTGATTTGCTTATTGAATAA
Source organism: Petaurus breviceps papuanus (assembly GCF_028583685.1). Lineage (NCBI taxonomy): Eukaryota > Metazoa > Chordata > Mammalia > Diprotodontia > Petauridae > Petaurus > Petaurus breviceps. The sequence goes on along the minus strand of NW_027187460.1, from coordinate 58,418,089 downwards.
AGGTACATTTTTTTGTTCACATTTACCTGTTTATTAAAATTGCTGTCAATAAGCCCTCTGGTGTTTTTCTGTCCAAAAAAATAATAAGACAGTGTCTTATTATCGGGGAAACACGGTAGCACTTTCCCCAGAACTATGCTTTTTTACAGAGCCCCACTGGACTTTGCTCTAGTTAGAACACATCTGGAATATTATGTCCAGGTCTAGACATTTCAAGAAGCACATTGACAAATGAAGTGTTGAATTCCAGAGGAATTCAACCAGAATGGCATGAGGACTGGAAACTGTGCCATATGGGGTTTGGCAAAAGGAACCAAGGGTACATACTTAGCCTGGAGAAGAGAAGAATTCAGAAACTGCACACTAGTTGTCTTCAAGTGTTGAAAGAGCAATACTGTGTGAAAGCAGGATTAGACTTGTTATGCTTTGTCCCAGAGAACAAAGTAGGGAAAACTTCTTAGAAATTAGAGGTGTCCCAAAGTCTTCAGGAGGTGGCCACAAGACTGCTTTTTAGGAGTGGAACAGTTTTCCTATGGGTACAATTCAAATCAACAAATCTTTTCTAAGCATAGGTCCCTTCTAGCCCTAAAAGCCTGTGACATGATTTAGGATGAATGGAGCTATTGGTCAGGAGCTATACAGATTTTTAACCTGTCCAATGATGATCCTAGATGCATCAGTAGTATTTAAAGGAGAAACTGGCTGCTCATAATCTTAAAATCAAAGGATCATAGGATTTAGAATTTCAGAGGACCTTAGAAATGACCCAATCTGACCCTCTCATTTATAGAAAAGGAAAACTGAGGCCAGAGTAGTAAAGTGATTTGCTGAGGGACACATAAATAATAATACTAGTAATTAATAATAATAATAACATACAACTCATATTTACATAGTACTTTAAGATTTGCAAATTTTTTATATGTTATCTCACTTGGTCTGGTTTATATGTTATCTCACTTGGAAAGGTTTCAGACCCAGATCTTCTAATTTCAAATCCCACTTTTCTTCCTAGACACCACTTGATCAGATGGCTTGGGGAAGCAATCTTAGAAATCATCTAGTCCACTGTCTCATTTTATAAAAATGTAGAAACTGAGGATTCAAGAGGTAAAGTAATTTGTCCAAGGTCACAAAGGTAGTAAATGTCAGAGCAAGAATTTGAACCCAACTCCTTTGACTCTAAAGCCAGTGTCCTTTTTACCACACCATGTCAATCAGTGCAGGTCAGCCCTGTATTGAAGTGAATGTTCTCAATACCATAACCCACCACCAGAGAAAAGTATATAATGAAAAAGAGCATGTCACAATGGAAAGAGTAAGGATCTGGATTCAGAAGACTTGGGTTCAGATCCTGTCTCTGATGCTTAGTGACTTTGGGTCAGTTACTATCTCCCTGGCTTCAGTTTCTTCATCTATAAAATGAATGGAGAGAGTTGAACAAGATAGACTCTGAAGCCCTATCTAACTCTAGGTCTATGATCTTAGTGTAATACTGTTACAATAATTAGCTTGGTTTAAGCCTGATGTCAACATAATGACCCCCTAAGGTCCACATGGTTTCCTCCTCTTCAGCTTTAGGGAATTTATTTTAGATGGAAAGTTATGATTCCAGATGCAATCACTCTGAGCCCCTAGTTAGGAAAATTCCTGTTATTTAGTCAGAGGTTAGGCTCTTTGCCTAAGCTTAATTTCCTATCTATTTCTAGTTCAAGTCTTGGCAAAATTTAGTTTATTGGAAATATTTGGGAAACAAGACAGCAGGTTAGATTAATAACAAAATTATACTATAGTGTCTATGGATAGACAGGCAATAGGAAGGGAAGCTGGGAAAATGAGTTTGCCTTTTCTCTGGACTTCCTTCAGCCCAGGTCTTCTGTTCTGAAATATCTGTAGTCAACAACTGTCCTCTCTGGTTCCCTCTTTGCCACAGCTAGAATGAATGAATGTGGCTCTACAGAGTTTGATAATTTATAGATAAGCCCTTGGGTGTGTCTAAGTTTCCTAGGCCTATATGAATATAATTCTTGTGCAATATCACTATAGTTAAAAGGAAAGAACTTTTCCACACTTGGTCTAAGCCCTGTGAAATAGATTGGACAATCTTATCTCTTATCTTGGGGTTGAGTAACACACAAGATCACTCAACTTAAGTCAACAAATTAAATCAACAGGCATTTAGTAAGCACCTACTACATTCCAGGCACTGTGCCAAGTGCTAGGGATACAAAAAAAAAGCAAAAAAAAAAAAATCTCTTCCCTCAAAGAGTTCACATTTTAATAGGGGAGACGACATGTAAATAACTAGCAAATACAAGCCATTCAATTGAGAGAAAGTACCAAGATGAAAGGGGAGTGAACTGGGAAAAGCTTCTTGTGGAGGTGAGACTTTAGCTGAGATCTGAAGCAAGCCAGGGAAACCAGAAGGGAGAGATGACCAGGGAGAATATTCCAAATGCCCAGAGTCAGGAAATGAGTGTCCTGACCTTGGTTCAAGTCACAGCTGTGCTATTTAACTGAGTGATCTCACACATGTTACTTTACCCCTCTGTGTTTCAGCTTCCTCACCTGTAAAATAAGGAGGACTTGAAAAACTGCCAGCTCTAAAAATGTTGTAATTCTATGATTCTTCAATAAGAAAAGGTTTTGTTTTGTCAAAATTCAGGATTATATGCAATGGTGGTAGGCTGTATCTGCAGGAAGTCCCTGAACCCTATCATATTACTCCTATTGATGAAGGACTATCAAGGCATTATTATTGATTTCAACCACCTAAACCTTGGGGAAGCCAGGTAGCACAGCGGATAAAATGCTGGCCTTAGAGCCAGGAAAACCTGAATTCAAATCTGGCCTCAGACACTTACTAGCCATGTGACCCTGGGCAAGTCAGTTAACTAACTCTGTTTGCTTCAGTTTCCTCATCTTTAAAATGAGCTGGAGAAGGAAATGGCAAACCACTCCAGTATCTTTACCAAGAAAACCCCAAATGGGGTAATGAAAAGTCAGACAAGACTGAACAATAAACCTTAAGACCTACCCTTGTGCTAGTGGACTCTCAACACATTTATGTTGACTAAGTTATAAAACAAAGCTAGTTGCTATTCAAAAGGCAAGTTATTTTCCTATCAGTGAAAATACAGTCATTTTAAAGAAGAGTATAATTTTCCTTAAATCACCATGTCACAAAATCGAACTCTGAACAATCAGCTCTGAACAGAGATTGTGGTAAGGACTCTTCTTTTTTCTTTCTCTCTCCATATATTGCTGTCCATATTATCATTTTTTTACAGAATTTTAAAAATTAGTGAGTTTAAATCATCTTGGTATAGTAGATAAAGAGCTTATCTTCAAGCTAGGAAGCATAGACTCAAATCTAACAATTGGCACATATTGGCTGTGTGACCCTGTGTAAATCTAACCTCTCAGTGCTCTAGAGAACTAGGTAAGTTTTAAATTGTAGGGAAAATTGTTGGCAGAGGGAGTTCCTCATCTGGACACTCCATATACCAACCATATCACAAGTCTAGTCCCCATCCTAGCTTTAAATTAATGACAAGTACTTGAAGCTCTGACTGCTGGTAAAGGTTACTTAGGTAAATGCATTGGAATCAGAGGACTTGAGTTGGAATCTCAATTAAATAGTTACTCTCTGTGTAACCCTGAGTAAATAATCATTTTTGTTTCAATCTGTAAAAGAGGAAATAAAAACATTTTCACCACGAAGAACTGGAAACAAAATGGGTGCCCATACTGTGCTATATTAATGCCATGGAATATTATAGGGTTACAAGAAATACCAGATACAAAGAATTCAGAGAAGTACAGGAAGACATGTGAAATGATACAGAGTGAAATGATTAAAACCAGTAAAACAATATGGACAATGACAGTACAATGTAATTGAAAGGAAAAAAAAAAGAAACTGAATGTTTTATAATCATGACCAAGTTGGACTTCAATCAAAAATTGAGAATAAACTCTTCCTTTCATTGCAAAAGTAGGGGCCTACGGTTGTGGAGTGTTGCATATGCTATCCAACTGGTTGACTGGTGTTGGTTTTGAAATATTTTTCCCCCTTTCTTTTTTATGCTTTGTTACAAGGAGTGTCTCACTGGGAAGGGGAGAAATTATTTGCTAATTAAGATGATATGAAAACAAAAAGTATAAATAAAATGTGCTTTAAATGTCAACTATTGTTATTGTTATTATTATTATACTTTTAGGTGCTTTATCAATGTGAGCTATTATTAAGAAAGAAGCAGCATTGTGGATTGAGATTTGGTGGAAAGGGAACTAGAATGAGTTTCATTTCTGCCATTTAGTAGTTGTTTGACCTTGGGCAAGTTACTTAACCCCTCTGAGTCTCAGTTTACTCATTTAGAGGATGAAAAAAAATGTTTCTGCTAGTTATTATGTACCTCATGGGGTTGTTATGAAGTTCAAGGGAGATCATGTCAGTAAAGTGCTTTTAAAATTTGAGCTATCATTATTGAGGAAGAGAACAGCACAATGGCAGCCTGGGTCTTCTAGGCAGAGCTTTCTGCCTTCACCTCCCAATGCAGGCAAGACAAGATATTTACCTGAAATAGCTACTGTAAACCTGACAATGCTGAGAGAGAAACCATTATCAGTGACCAGTCTAGTAAGCCAAACAGAAATAGTTATCCCTTCCACATCACAACTTTCCCCACTGCAGTTTTGCTATATCATGTGTCAGCATAAGAAATTAAATGGAAATTTTGAAGGAGTTTTGAGCAAGTCACAGACAACATGTGAAGGCCAGCAGACAATACAGAAAAAGTTTAGAAACTCAGAAATGCATAAAATATATGTATAGTATTATGTAATACAATATATTTTATCTTTTAATACCATAATAATTCATATTTCTTCTCTGGTCTGAAGGGAAGGCCAAAAACTTTTATGCAGATTTTCCAGATCATTGGGGTGCAGCATCCCTAGCTCTTGTGATATGGAAGGGATAACTGTAAACTGATGATTTGTAACAACTGTGGAGCATTTGCTAGTCTTGTGTATTTAATAAATGTGAACTATTCTTACAAGTCCCAAATACTTAGGTTAATAGACAGTCTGTCGGGGGTGGCTAGGTGGTGCAGTGAGTAAATCGCCCCTTCTCCCCCCCCCCCCCCATCCCAGGAGTCAGGAGGACCCAATCAAGTTCAGGTTCTGGCTTCAGACACTTAACACCCACACAAAAAAACTAGCCAGTAACCTTGGGCGAGTTACTTAACCCCAATTGCCCTCCAAAAGGCAAAAAAAAAAAAAAAATAGTTTGTCAAAATGAAAAGAACACTAGGTTTGGAAAAAAAAAAAAGACCTAAGTTAGATTTTTGAGTCTTTTTAAACTTGATTTTGTTTTTTTAAATTTTAGTAGAGTGAATGAGTAAAGCTCCCAGGACTTCATTTTTCATAAAGCTTGGTACCCAGATGGCATAAATCATTGGAAGACTGTTGGACTTCATTCTAAGGCTATTCATCTGACTTCAGAGCTGAACCATCATCAGACAAGGACTATAATTGGTAGAAAGAGGAGATTGAAGACAAGCCATAGCTGCAATCAGAGTCAGGAGTAGGAAGAGGAATGCCTGAAGCAGCTCTACAGCAGTATTTTGAATCCAAGAATCCTAGAAGAATTCTTATCTAGGACTGAGGTGAAAGACTTCTAGATGTTTTTCACCCTGTTCCAAGAGAGCTCTGCAGATCCATGAGACTGTGTATGTTGAATTCTAAGCTCTTAAAAAAAAAAAAAAACCAAAACCATTGAGACATGAATTCAGAGGTGGGAATTAAGGGATTAAATTAAGGAGATTAAAATCCTCCTGAAACCTATAAGAGTTCACACTCATTTGTGTGTCTGTGAGTAGAATGGATCTATTGACAATCGCTTCTCCTTTGTTCTTTATATTGCTCTGCTATTTTGATTAAATGCTATTGGATTTGTGGTTTGTATCAGCAATATCAAACTCAGGAACCCTAAAAAAGTATAAATTAACATGATTTATGTTATGTTGTATTTTTATTTATTTTTTAAACATTTCCCAATTAAGATTTTAATCTATTTTAGTCATACTCCAGCAGTAAATCTGACACCCCTCAGCAGGTCTATGAACTTTGTATTTTGATGAGTGTTCACATTGTAATTAATTACCCAAAGCATTTTACCCTAAACATGAAAAAAGTAAAGAGGGGGTGCTAGAATATGATGAAGACTCAGTGTAATATTTATAATTTTTATTTCCTCACTCCTATTTTATCACTATTATTCACTTCTCCTTTTATGCCATTAAAATTATGTTGAACATGCCAGCCCTTTGTTTGCCTTGTTTGCATACAATTTCATATCACCATGGGAAACTCTGCTTTCCTAACCATTTTGTATGGATTTAAAAACACTGGGAAATGTCAGTGAATGATAATTGCTCTGGCAGGAAGACCAAAGGCCAAGTTCATACAGCCCTTGTAAGCCTGTCAGGAAAAAAAAATCTAGACAGTTTGTGGACAGCATTAGGGATCTTGGTTCCATGGCTGATGCCAAAACTTTGAAGCTTTTTCTTATTAAATAAATGAATAAATACTGAAAAAATGTGATATTTGTCCTATTTTCAGTCCCTGAGCTATGGAAACATCATGAATAACATAGATAGTGCTTGAAGAAAAGAAAAATTAGAAATAATCAGGGAACTTTTTTTCTCCTCCTTCTTGTCTGTCCATTGAGGAGAAATATTGTAAAGAAATAAGTCTAGCTTCAACATCGAATCCCAAAGTCTCTGTTACTAGCCTTTACCTGACCTCAGAGAGAATTTTAATTCCCCACCCTGTTTTCAGAGCCATGACTAGGTCGGTGGGGTGCCAGCAAGGCTCTGACCTGAGGTTGTGAATTTAAGGGGCATCAATAGCTTGTTTTCTTTCCTACCTGGCCCCACTCCCACAACAGTGGCAGCCTTTTCAGCCTTATCCAGGGAAACTTTGGGTGGCTTAGAAACGTCTACCCAAGAGACACACTCCAGATAAACCTTCCCTATCCCCAGACATTGCCGCTTGCCCCAGGCGAAAAAATTGTTAGCTATAGGCCTGTTTCAACACCAATACCCCACCCCCACTAATAAACCCTACATTTAATTTTTGACTTTCCTAGTTAGAAAGCTTTACCAGAGGATTAAGGGGGAAATTAAAATGAAAGTAAGGTACAAAAGTGTAGAAATGTCATATTTACATAGGCAAAGATATCTCAGTTTGAACCAGGCTAATAAATCCTTCCCTCCTTATCTGTTCTTAACCTAGTCACCTTTGTATCTCCCACCATTTTATTTTCTCTCTCTGTGTGTAGAGGCACATGGCAAACTTTGAATCTCAGTTTCCTCATCTGTAAATCGAAGGCTTTGGGTTAGATTGCTAAGGTACCCTCCTGCTATACTGATCTATAAATCTCTACCTCAGCCAAAGTGGTCATTAAGAGACTGATGGGTAATCTCATGGTCAAGAAAATCATCCCTATCTGATGTAGGGATAACATATCAACATTTTTCCTATGGGTGCTCTTTGTTCTCTTCCCTATTTTTGTGTGAATGACAAAAGGAAAGGAAAGAAAAAAAAGAAAACATGAGAAAGGCCATTTTCTCACTGACATTGCTAAACAAAGGCAAAATTCAGTCTCTGATTTGGAAAATCATTTAGACGTTGTCCTGTTCTGTGTTGCTAATTGTTTTGGCATCAGATTTCCTTAATGAATTATGCTCAGTTCAGTTTAATATGAAAATTAATTTGCCTTCATCAGCACACACCCAGTGACTAGGGAGAGGTAGCCCAGAAAGAATCAGGAGGTTTAAAAATATGCATCAGATAACAAGTAAAATGATTATTCAAGGCTGAATAAGAAAAGATTTTTTTTTTGAGTGGGAAAACAGGTTTAATTGCCAACCCAAGAATGTTAGAAGCTCAAGTTGGGTGGAACTTCCATATCTCATTGCTTTATCAAGTCAAGTGAGCTGCCTGAAGGCCACCTTAATGAAGTCTAGCAAAAAAGATCAAAACCAACAACAATAATAATAGCTCATATTTATACAAGGTGGCCCAAAAGTCTTAGTGCAGTTTAAACTTGAATCGCTTTGATTTAAAAGATATTAAAAGGAGGAAGGGGAGGGCAACAGCAGGAAATCCAGGAGTTCAGTTAAGTAGGAAATAATGAGGTGGTTTCCCTGAGTGCCCTCCTTAAATGGAGGATTTGGGAGGAGCTCTCCACTGTCTGCTAGGGCAGGGGTTACTGAGGAGGTATGAGATTCAAAGTTCATGTAATATTACAGAATGATGAGATTCCAGGAGGTGTGATGGAGTCATGGAAAACCCTCTCCCCACTCCTCCCAGGGAGGAGGAAAGGGGGGAAAGAGAGAGTAAGTAATTAAAGACATTAGGTAGTTCAGTGAATGGAATACTGTACTTGAAGTCAGAAAGACTTGAGCTCAAATGTAACCTCAGACTCTTATTTGTGTGACCCCAGGCAAGTCACTTAACCAGACTCTGTCTAAATTTCCTCATCTATAAAATGGGGATAATAATAGCACCTGCTTCCCAGGGTTTTTCTGAGGATAAATTGAGGTAATATTTCCAAAGTGCTTTGAAAATTTTAAAGTGCTAATGCACACAGTTCTTGCTTTACATAAGTGGACAATTCAGCAGATCACTTAAAGTGATTTTTACATAATGTGAATTTGCCAGAGTTCTGAGGAGGGAAGTAAAAGAGGTAGGAAGAGGAGCCTGCCATGGAGGAGGGGGTCTGTACTTGGTTCAGGGATACTTGGTAGGGGAGGGAGGCTGGGACCAAGAAGTGAGAGTAGGAGAAGGTATCAGGTCAGCCACATGGAGGCCTAGCCAGAGCTGAGAGAAAGAGGTGAAGAAGAGAACAGACATATGGGGGCCAGACATGGATGGGCAACACACTGGGGACACAGATGGAGAATGGTGGACAACACATGGGGCTGAGAGCAGCTGCTTGGTACCTGAGCATGGTGAGACGAAAGATTGATGGATACTTGGTGGGGAGGTAGAGCAGGGCAAAGTTCTCTTCCCTTAGCACTGGTTGTCTCAAGTCAAGCTCCTGATGCAGTGGCCTCCCTGCCTGTCTGTTCTTCTGCTTTCATTTCCCCAAGTTATTTGGATTTGGGGGAATTTTTTGTTGTTGGGGAAGAGTGGGAGGTTCGAGATTGCTGAGCTGATGGGTAGGAGCAGAGAGAAAGAGCACAGTAATGTAAAAGATATTTTTTTTGGAACACAGATTTCTTTTGTTTTTTTAATGTAAAATTGAATTTGCTTAATGTAAATTTATGTAAAGCAAGAACTGTTCATATTAAGTAAAGTTAGCAGCAGGAGGAGCAAACACATTGATACCACTATTCTGAGTAGTAATTACTCAGCTGTAACTTACCCACTTCCCAACTGAGTCTCAGAATATTTAGGTGGTGGACAATAGGATATTAGTTTGGATTTCCTTCACTGGAAAGACAGAGAATGAGGTCTTGTAAGCCCATGGATTTTGGGGAAATTTCTAGATCAATATAATCATGCAAAGCTACCAAAAATGATTTCTTATTAATTGAGACTATAAGCCTTGATAATAGCCCTGATGATACAGACACATGAGCATTTCTGAAAATAACATGGACTTAGATGACCTCTCCTGATGACCTTGCTCAGATGAGCCAGCCTTGACATGGCACCCCCAGCCAGGCAGATCCAAACCAAGCATAGAAGAGGCCCAAGTCAAGCATGGACAAGTTATGTTCCTCCAGAGTTAGAAGGTAATGACATGTCAACAGAACGTTATGACACCACCACGGATAGCTAAGCAGGCAGGTTCCTAAAAGGCAAGAGGTCCTTCCAGCACCTGGGCAGAGTAGTAAGGCAGACAGAGTTTACTGTCTCTCCTTCCACATCTTTTCTCCACCTTCAGGGCTCCCCTTACCTCCCATATGCGCCCCCCCCCCACTTGGTGTCTTCACTTTGTTCCTGACTGCCCAATTCTTCCCCACTTAGGTGTGCTTTCCAGGGGCCTATTCTGTGCTCTGAACCTTTCATACCAACTCTGAGGGTCTTCCCCTCCCAGACTGATGGTTTTATAATGGCAAACTAAGCCATCTTTTGCCTCAATCTACTTTAGTCTTTAATTAGTGAATGGCCTTTGCTTCATACAAACTGAGACTTGGAAAAGACCTTAGATTAAAAAGGTCAAGGTCTGCCCCTTCGTCCTGGGCCACCAGTTATCCTGACCTATGTCTTGCCACTAGATTCCAATGACTCTGGAGGAGAAAGTGAGGCTGATGACTTAGCATAGCTCGGCCTCACTTAAATCCAATTCACTTGCAAGTCAAGACATCACCCTCCTGATGTCATTGGTCTTCTTCAAGAATGAAGGGAGAACAGCAAGGCCCATATGCTCTGCCTCTGTTTCCCTAATATCAACTACTCTGCTAAACTAATTTGTGCTAATATGTATCAACATTTTATTAGACAAAATTCAAGAGGATATCTGTGTTTTAACAAGACTCTGCTCGAGAAAACCACTGTCTTCACTCAGAACAATGATTCTAATATGGGGGAGGGAGAGAACAGGCATCTCTATACAACACTTACAATGCATGAGGGGCTGTGCTAAGTGCTTTACAAATATCTCATTTGATCCTCACAATAACCCTGTGGGGTAAGTACTATTATTGTCTCCATTTTACAGTTGAAGAAACTTCGATAAATGAGGTAAAGTGACTTGTCCAGAGTCACACAGCTAGTTGTGTTTAAAGTTGAATTTGAACTGAGATCTTCCAGGCCCAGTGCTTTCTCCAGTGGGAATGCCAGACACCTGGGTAAGCTCATGGAACAGAGGATTATATGAAGGCATTTTGTCATATATTTTTCAAAATCCTTTGGAATTTACTGAAGGGAGAAGAAATCATTCCCAATTGTCTTTTTCACCATTTAATGGCTAGTTGAACCAAAAGTCATCCCCAGTTAAGTCAATACAACTCTCTTCTACAACCTAAGGAGGAGGACTAAGGGGCAGGAGGCAGGGAATGGAATAGGGTAACACACTTCTACATATCAATTTTCCCCATTGTGGTTTTGATGTATCATGGGTCAGCATAAGAAATTAAATGGGAATTTGGGGGAGTTTTGTGGAAGCTGCAGGCAACACAGAAAAAGTTTAGAAACTCAGAAATGCATAAATATATGTATAGCATTGTATAATACCAACATCCTCTATCTTTTAGTATCATAATAATTCAGACTTTTCTGGTACAAAGGGAGGGCCAAAAAATTTTACATGGATTTTCTGGATTGTGGTGATACTGTGCCCCTAACCCCCTACCCCCACCCTGTGATGTGGAAGGGATTACTGTAGTTGGATGTAGGCATCCACAAATGGGGCAATGCCATCAAATGTCCTCAGTGTGTTTATACCTTAAAGGGTAGGATACTTGGGGGGAGCTGGGTGTGGTGGTACACACCTAAAATTCCCTGCTTCTGAGGAAATTGAGGCTGGTGAATCACTGGAGCTCAGTTCTGAGGGGCAAAATGGCTAAAGCCAAGCATGTGTCTGCATTAAATCCAACACCAGTATACTAACCCTCACCCTGTGAGGGGCATAGGTGCTGGGCTGCTTAAGGAAGGTGAAACAGATCCAGGTTTGAAAAGCAGAACGAGTCGGAGCTCTCATGCCCATCAGTACCGCATTCCCAGCCTGGGTGAGATAGGGAAACCTGGTCTCAAAAACAAAAACAAACCAAAAACCAGGATACTTGGAGGAGAATGACTTTTGGACATCCTTTAGAAGACATCCCATAGATGGCTACCTTGTCCATCTTTGGAAGGACTGGACTCTGTGTGGGTTATTTTGCAGTTAGACAGGAAGTAGAATGAAAGTTACAGTTTTATAAAAGGACAGAAATGAAAGGGGAGCCTTTTAACTTCCAACAAGTAACCACATTTCACAGTAAAAGTAGCTGTGGTATCCCCCTAGGCACAAATCTTTCTACCGGTCTATTATTTGAGAACAATCATTTAATCTACACAAAGCAGCCTACACTTGAGTTGAAAACATGAGGTAATTTTGAGATTTGCCATCCTGATTTCCCAACTAAGTCTAAATGCCCACTTTCAGGACCCTGTGCTTTTTGCTCTTTACAAGTTCAACCTTAGCTGAGTTGATAATGAATTTTATGATCTATTCCTACTGGCTACTGGGATCCTTCTTGTTTCCTAAGCAGCCATTCAAATGTCACCCATCAACTAGTTGTGCAGTTCCTTGTTACCTAGACACAGAGAATAATTCAGTGATTAGGTTTTCCAGGGTCTATAGGAAGCTGATTGGGCTCCACTGAAAGCTTCAGGTACATGGTTGGGTGTTGGGAGAAGGGAGAGATGCTTTGCATTTTATACTCCTGAGTACTCCTGGAGAGTTGGGGGTGAGGGGTGGAGAGAGAACAGTGTTTATTCATTCATTCATTTATCTATTTGGTGAGGAAACTGGGGTTAAGTGACTTGCCCAGGGTCACACAGCTAGTAATTGTCAAGTATTTAAGGCTGTATTTGAACTTGGGTCCTCCTGACTCCAGGGCTGGTGCTCTATCCATTGTGCCATCTAGCTGCCACAGCAGCAGTGCTTTTTGAAAGGGTAATATTTCCCTGTCTAATCCAAATAGCTCTTCCAGTCATATTGTCATGTGCCAATTGGGCATCATTAAACCTGGTTGTCATTTTAATTTTATCTCATTAAACAGAAGGGAGGAAATCCCTAATTTAAGGGGGGCTCAAAGCCTGGGATGGATTTACTAGCCATGCATAAGTAATGGCTATGTTGTATGTGGGTAAAGGAGAGATCCAGCTTGCAATAGCAATGAACAGTACTAAGGGGTCATGGATGAGGAAGGAGCTCTCAGGTGATGTAACCCCAAGGCTCCCCGACACTACTCCACATGAGTCTGGTGAAGGGAGTTTGCCTCAGAATTCTGCCCAGGTTTGCATTCACTTTTAGGGATTATCTATGTCAAGTCCAGGGGCACATAAATAAAGTTGTATGTTTAAACTGTCTCTTTTTTATTGGAAATTTGCATTTATCCAATTGTATGATAAGAGTATGTCTCTATTATTTCTGGGGAAACCCAAATGAGAACAGTTTCTATTTCCTACCTCATGATATCAACATTCACTTCTCATTCCCCAACCCTACCTCCCATCCTCATCTTTTTTTTTTTTTTTTGCTTTTTTGGAGAGGGGAAGGTAGGGTAATTGGGGTTAAGTGACTTGCCCAAGGTCACACGGCTAGTTCTTTGTGTTGTGTCTAAGGCCAGATTTGAACTCAGGTCCTCCTGACTCCAAGGCCAGTGCTCTATTCACTGTGCCACCTAGCTGCCCCACTCCCATCCTCATCTTACACTGAAACTAGGATAATGCCTCTCAACTCTTCAAAGGCATAAACATCTCTTCTCAGATCTCTATCTGTATTGGTGCTGAACATACAAAGATTTAGGTAGCTGCCAGAGCTTTATTTATAAAACTAGAGGCAGTTAGGAAGCACAGTGAATAGAATACTGGACCTTTAGTCAAGAAAATCGGAGTTCAAATCCCTCTTGAGACACTTATTAGTTCTGTGATCCTGGGCAAGTTACTTAACCTCTCATAACTTGAGTTTCCTCATCTATAAAGTGGGAATAATAATAGAACCTACCCCTCAATATTGGTACAAGGATAAAATGAGATATGTATTTTTTTTGGAGGGGGGAAGTTAGGGCAATTGGGGTTAAGTGAATTGCCCAAGGTCACGTGGCTAGTTTTTGTGTTAAGTGTCTGAGGACTGATTTGAACTCAGGACCTCCTGACTCCAGAGCCAGTGCTCTATTCACTTCACCACCTAGCTGCCCCAAAATGAGATATTTCTAAAGCTCTTTGCAAACCTTAAAGAGCTATATAAATGTTAGTTATTATTATTATAATAATAGACATGGGCACACATGATAACATGAGTAAGTCAGTAAATTATAGAACAGAGATCAGGGAAAAGACAACATAATTGAGCACTGGCCCCTTTTAACCAGCAGCTTCAAGGGTCAGATCTCTGTCTCTCTTTCCATCTCTACTTCTCCATAAGTAAATGGAGTAGGATTGCTAATGAGTGCCCCAATTCCATTTATCACTATCCTGCAATAGCAGCTTACCAGAGTCCTGGAGGAAAAGGCCAAGGGATCAGATTTCCAGATCAAAGGTACTGTTTTTTTTAAGGTACTATCCTTTCATATGTTATGAGATATGAATAACAGATGTTTTATGATTGTGGGCAAATTATTTGACTGTAGACAGAAGGTGAGAATTTGTTTTTTAACTATAAGCTAAGGTGGGGTTGTTTGCAGAGACAACCCAGAATATAAACCCGGAAAGATAAGAGAAGTGAAAGGGTTATTAGTTACTTCAAAACACAGAGGTTTTCTAAACTCTCTGGCAGGCTTCTGTGTGCACCTATTCTACTGAATAGATACTGAGTAAATTGCTGGAAGAACATGACCCAGGTTTATGTATGGATTGTGATGTATTTATTATTCTTGTGTTTGTTTTTAATATATAAATACTTCTAATGTTATTGGTTCTTTTGCCTTATTGCTAAATGAGTAGGCATAAATGGCTATGTTTAACATCTAAAAGCATTTTATTGTGAGTGGTTAATTTTATATAAATAGAAGCACATTGATGGGGGTTTGAGGCTGAAGAGGTAAGTAGGTAGAGTATATTCACATACCACAGGGTTGGCCCTAGGAACCTGAGAATACTTGAGGATAACTGTATGGTTGTAGTCCACTTGCTACCTAAATTTGTTAGTGTGAAAGTAGGTTAGAGTGAACGAGCCAGCACAGAAAGCACTGTGTCCATATATTCTAGGGAAAGGTGTGAGGTACTCTAGTGTGGATGTCGACCTCAAGTGCATGTTACATAGGAATTGGACACTGTTCAACACAGTACACCCCACTTTATCCTATTTGAAACCAAAATGAATGACCCTTTCCAGCTTCTTTCTCTCATAAGTCTCCAAAAGCCAAATTCAAAAACATACCACCAAACTAGTGGACCCTAGGACAAAGTCTTTTCAACATTTCCAGAGTCAGACATCTCTATGGTAATGATCTTGAAACAGAAACCTAGAATCCAATAGTTACACATGGCATAAAGGGTAGAGTGCTGGACCTGGAGTCAGGAAGATGCATTTTAAATCCTGCCCCTGTCACTTACTGACTGTGTAACTCTTATCAAGTTATTTAACCTCTGTTAGCCTCAGTTTCCTCATCTGTAAAATGGGAATAATAGCACCTATCTTACTGGTATTATTGTGAGGATCAAAGGAAATCCTACATGCAAAGTGCTTTGCTATATAAATGCAAGCTCTAAGTATCAGTCTCTAGTTCCTGGGACCTAGAGTTTGGCTGACATAATCACAGTGACTATTAGAATGTAAAATAACTAATAGTATAGTCCATCTTGCAGCTTGGGGACTTGAATGCTGTACAGTTTTCTTGATCAATGCCATGAACAATTATAGTACATTGAGTACATGTATCCTGCTAAATTTCAAGTGTGTCTTTTTCCCTCCCCTCCTCCCAATTTTTCTTTCCTTTCTTTACAGAAACAATTTTAAAAAGCAGCTATTTTGAATTCTGTCAATATGGTAAAAAAAACTTTAGAATGTAACACTTAGAAGTTGCTGGGCTTTTTCTGAAATGTGCTGAAAACCAAATAATTATAAATCTGCCTCTGCAGTAAGTCCTTTTTGTATATTCTAGAACAGGAAAATTAAGTCCTCAGCTACAAAAGTTCATACTTGTCATCCTAAGGGGATGAAGGTATGTTAGGTCCTTTCTTTTATGGAATGTTGGAGGAAGGATAAAGTTATCACTTGTAATAGCTCCCCTGCTTGGAAATCAGTTTGATGAACTACAGACTGGTCTGGTTAGGTTAGTCCTAAAACACACAGGGAAGGGGTTTCAGCCAGAGACAGAGACTATAAACTGTAACTCAAGTCTCAGATTTAACATATCTGTGTGTCCTGGGAAAAGGGGTACACTTGAAATTTGATGCTTACAGGAGAATGTGCTTTGAGAGCATGACATATTTGATATGATAGCATAGAATAAGAGAGAACTTTCTATCTCGTAAATAAGCTCTATGTGTATTCTCTCATCCAAGACAAGCACCTCTTACAAGATCCAATGTCAGATCAATACGGGAAATAATTTGCCTGAGAAATCTTCAGAAAAGTTATTTCCCATCTACTGGGATAAATATGGACTCATGAGATTGCAGAGGGAAGAGAATTAATTCAGTTACTTGAAAGATCTGGAAACCCAAGGTTTTCTCTGTGAATTTGACAGCATTTTTATTTGCCTGCTGACAGGAGGAAAGTTATTCTCCAATTTGGAAAAAGTGCAAGAGTGTGATTACTTGGGACACAAATAAGCCAAGTATCATAAGATTCCATGGAAGAACAAAAAAGTCAACAAGGCAAACCAGCAAGGATGTTATAAGCACCTCATAATGTGCTGGGCACTGTGTTAAGCCCTGGGAATATAAATAAAAGCAAAAAGAAAAATAGTACCTGCCCTTGAGGAATTTACATTCTAATTGGGAAGACAGCACATAAAAAAAAATATCTGAAAGGGAAAGAAAGGAGGGGAGAAGGTACTATCTTGGAGGGATGGTAGGGAAAGAAGTCTGCAGCCAGGAGTGGAACCGAGAGGAGTGAAGGAATAAACATGGCTGCATTGAATACTTTCCTTAAAATGGAGGTTCTGAGAGGAACTGAGTTGTCAAAGGAAATCATCTTCCAAGGTGAGAAGGCTGCTATGGAATGGTAGAAGAAGTCTGGAGAATCCGTAGTATGCCCCAGAGAGAAACTTTTTAAAACAAATTTTTTTTCTCTTCTTTTTAAACTAAAACACATAGAAAATAAGAGATATTCTTCTGAAATTGCTAAGAAGGAGCAAGTAATGAGCCTGGAAGAGCCTGTTATGTGCCAATAACTGCTTAGTAAAAACATATTTTTATCAGCTTAAGGCTACCAGTTTTTTTCTCCTATAAACTGGGGGAAGATATATATAGACCTGATAGTTTATAAGCACATGCATATCAATGAACATATTTGTAATTTGTGTTTCAGAAGGCCTAACTTTAAGTGTTCCAAGTGAAGCCAATTAATTTGATGAATTCAAGCTAAAGCTAGTTTATTCAAAGCCAATAGAAAAGGTGACATCTATGAGAAGACCCAGCAATGTTTCCATATAGAAAGAACAAAATGAATGAAAGCTTTCAGTGTATGCTTTATTTTCTTGACATTTACTAGTAAACCAAGAGATTAGTGACATTTGTTTTAAATTCTTACATGGTGGAGTGAGTAGGCAGTGTTGAATCTCATGTTAGGAAGACCTAGGTTCAGATACTACCTCTGCTGCTTATTAGCTGTGGGACTCTGGGCTTCAGCTGTAAAATGAGGGGATCATAGATTCAGAACCAGAAGGGAAGTTAGAAATCATTGAGTCAAACTCCTCTGTTTTACAAACAAGAAAACTGAGGTTCTTAATAATTCCAATGAGATTAAATGGTTTAACTGCCCAGCTAATGTCTTCCTAACTCTAAATTTCTCTCCCCGTTACACCACACTGTTCCACAGCAGGGTCAAACTAGGTAGCCTCTCAGGTCCTTTTCAGCTCTAAATCAAAGATCCCATCATTTCCAATATGTCAACAATCTATGCTTTCTTCAGTGTAGGAACTCTTTTCCCCAAACTTACTCGATAAAACCTAGGCATAAAGGGGAAAGAAGGTTTGTCCAGAGTCACACAGCTAGTTAATATCAGTTAAAACTGAGGTCTTTCAGACTCTGAGCCCAGCACTCTGTCCATTATACCAAACTGTGTCCTGATAGTGTAATTCATTTTTTGCCTTTATGATTTTTCTCTAGTTTCTATTCAAATAGAAATGTTTTCTCCTCAATTTACTTTACAGGAAATGAGTTGTTATTGTTTGTCCTTTGTTCTCAAAGAGGACCATGACATCAGGAAGGTGATGCCGTGACTTGCAAGTGAATTGGATTTAAGCAGAAGGATGTGCAAAGTCATCAGCCTCCCTTTCTTCTCTGGAGCCATCTGGGTCCAGTGACAGGATATAGATCAGAAGAACTGGAAAAAACCCCCACAGGAAATGAGTATCTGGTAAGAAAAGAAGCTCTAGGTTGCTTTGTTTTATTTCAGTTTAAAATGTGTACCTGCTTATGGGGGAAGCAAGGAGGCAGCATCGAATGTATAGCTCTGGGGTCAGAGTATCTCTCACAATACCAGCACCTCGGTAAAATCTGTGGGGATGGAGGTAGAGAGGGGGGTTGAGGGCAGGATTATCTCTCACAAAATCTCTCTGGTTCTGGAACCCACTCAGGGAACCCCTGGTACTTTCAGTAAGTGACATTTTGAAAGTCTTATTCATTTTCTCACACAGGAAAACCCTGGGAACTTGAGTATTTGGCTCATTTTGCTTTCTCCAAAGAGCTCTAAGCTCCCTTAACAAACATGAAGGCTAAAACGGTCATCAGATATACTTTGATATTTCAATAGATTTGTGATCTCAGTAATGTGGGTACTGTCTCCAACAGTGGCAATAGCAATCTGTCTCTGACTGCTGATTGTGTGAGTCTTGTCCGTGTCCTTCCATAAATACGGCTTGGGGTCCCCTCCACATGTTGAGGAGGGGGAAACTTCCTTTTCAACTCCTGACATTTCATGAATATAGTAGAAATTATAGCAGCTCTTTTTGTTGTGACAAAGAATTGGAAAATGAGGGGATGCCCGTTGGGGATGATGCCATCAGTTGGGGAATAGCTGAGCAAGTTGTGGCATATGATTGTGATGGAATACTGTTGTACTGTAAAGAATGTTGAGCAGGATGCTCCACCTGGAGAGCCTGGAAAGTTTCTATGAACTGATGTAAAGGGAAATGAGCAGAATCAGGAGAACTTTGTATACAGCAGCAGAAATTTTGTATGATGATCAACAGTGAATGACAGCTATTCTCAACAATACAATGATCCAAGACAATTCCAAAGGATTTATGAGAAAAAATGCATCCCTCTCCAGAGAAAGAACTGATAGAGTCTGAATGCAGATTGAGGAAACTTATTTTTACTTTATTTTTCTTGGTTGGTTTTGTTTTTGTTTGTTTGGTTTAGACCTATGTTTTCTTTCACAATATGACTAATACGGAAATATGTTTTGCATGACTATACATGTATAACCTATATAAAATTGCTTGACTCCTCAATGAGATAGGGAAGAAAGAGGGAGGGAATTTGGAACTCAAAATTTTTAAAAGTGTTAAAATTGTTTTTACTTGTAATTGGGGAAAAATAAAATAGTAAATAAAAATAAAAATACTAATAGGAACATGGGAGCTCTCTACTCATTCCTTATTGTCACCAGCCTGTCTTTTTTTGTCCCAGTCATAAATTTATTTGATGTCATCCTTTTTGCTATTTATACTGTGCAAATTCTCATGCAACCTTCTCCTGAACTCTGTGTAACTTTCTATTTCCCTTTGGGTGATCTTCAATCTCAATTATTTAGAGACTGGTACTCTCTGACTTTCATCCAATACCATTTCTGGAAGAATATTGGAATGAAAAAATTTGACCTTTGTTTCAGGGGTAAGGGTCAGTTGGTCAATAGGTCATTCAATTATATTTATTGGGTGTCTACTATATGCCAGGCACTGTGCAGTTTCCTAAAGATAATCAAACCTGTTCTCTTTCTCCTATTTAGTTAGAAGCCCAGATCATTATCTATTTGATATGCAATTGTATGGACATCCTATCCATCAGTACATATATCTTTGACAAATAATAAAATGGCACTAAACATTGATAACAATTTGTCATCAATAAATTGTTATAACAATTATTTACACTATAAAAACAAAGAAAGGAGCCATTACTTGGTTACACTGACAGCCAACCCTGACTTCTTACAGGGACCTATATATTCCTCCCATGTTAGAGTACTATATGGCTCAGAGTCACTGAAGTTAACCTTTCTCCCAGTCTTTACAGTCTCAATAATTCATAATGCCAAAGAAGGGAAAGGTCCCAGTTTGCCCTTCCCCTCGGTGTCTGTGAGCTTCAGTGGTCCTTAGCTCTATGCCCTCTTCCTGTCCTCAGTTCCATAGATCCCTGCCAGACTGACCTTTCTTCACCCCTCTCCCAGCTGTATCTCTGTCCCCTCTGGCACCAGCTGCTTCCTATTGGGGTGCCACATGGATTCAGTTGCTTTCAATACAAGCTTTTCTGCAGGTCATTGTGCAACTTTGCATCTCTGCCTCCATCTGGCTACTTTTCTAAAGCTAAGATTGATCTTCTGATACCTGTACTACTGACTTTCATCAAGATGGCTAAACATTGAGATTTTGTAATTTTCCTCCTACTTTAATAAGGCTATAATTATTTAATGAGCAGCAGACAATGATGGAGGAAGTGTCAGGAGAAAAGGGTGATGGCTCTGGAGTGAATGATTAAATTCAAATCCTACCCCTGATATTACCTGTGTGACCTTGGGAAAGTAGTAACCTCTGTGGGGCTCAGTTTCCATATCTATAAAAGCAGGGGACTAGAGGGCCTCTGAAGTCCCCTTCTAGCTCAAAATCTATGATTCCCCTGCAGAAGGGGAGAGGTTTACCTGAGTCCTTTTGACATATTCCTGCTACATCTGTACACATATGTATTTACATATATGTTTTACAGTACAATGCCTGACAGATAAAAGGCATTTAATAGGTGTTTACTGAAGTAAATGAGCTTCAGGATAGCATTTTTATACCAGGTATAGACCTCCTCCCCTCACCCCCAAAGTCATTGAAATATTGTCTTCATTTTGGGGTGATCTAGTTGTTTCTGAGAATGGGTGGTACAGTGGCATTCTTTTAGTTCTGCTTTGCTCCTAGATGCACCCCCTCCTAAAGTTGTGTTGAATTCTTCATATTCATTGCTCCTTTCTACACAGTAATATTCCATTATTGAGAGTAATTAATGAAGGGAAAAGAAACTCTCATTTGGGAGCATGGCATTAACCTTGTGAGACATCACCGAAATCTGAGAGAGGGAGAAACTCTAGACAAGGCACAAGTTACAACCCAAGACAAAAGAGCCTGAATACCTAATTGGAAAATGGAAATTCAGCAAGGGAAAGGAACCCAGCAAAGGAGCAGCACAAAAACCCTGATTGGCTCTGGGCCTGAAGGGTCACCATCAGCTGGAGGCTCTCATTGCTGGGCAGAAAGGTTACAGCACTAGGAGCAGGAAGAAAGGAGTCACTTAGTGAAAATGATAGCATGAAATTTAAAATGTCAGCCAGTACTGAAGTCATGAAAGAAGTTAAGAATTAGCAGTGCTGGGGCGGCCAGGTAGCACAGCAAGTAAGAGCACCGGCTCCAGTGTTGAGAAGACCTGGAGATCGAATCCTGGGCTCAGACACTTAGCACCCACCCAGAAACACCTGGCCGTGTAACCTTGAGCAAGTTACTTGACCCCAATTGCTTAGGGGCAGCCAGGTGGCTCAGCGAGTAAGAGCACCGGCTCCAGTGTTGGGACGACTGGAGAACAAATCCCGGCCTCAGACACTCAGCATCACACCCAGAAATAACTGGCCGTGTAACCTTGAGCAAGTTACTTAACCCTGATTGCTTAAAAAAAAAAAAAAAAGAAAGGAGTCACTTTCCATGGCCAAATGCTTATCCCTAGGAATAATGATAATAGCAGAAGCTAACATTTACATAACACTAGGTGCCAGGCACTGTGCAATTACTATTTCATTCACTTCGTGAAGCAGGTGATATTACAGGAAACAGGTTAAGTGACTTGCTTAGAGTCACACTGCTAGTAAATGTCTGAGGCTGCATTTGAACACGGGTTTTCCTGACACTAGGCCCATCACTCCATTCACTGTGCCAGGAAGCATTTGACCAAAGCAGAATACATCACAAATAATTCCATTGTTCAATATAACAAATATTTATTAAGTGTCTATTATATGAAAGGTACTGTGAGAGGACATAGGAAAATATAAAATGAAAGGGTCCCTGCCCTCTAAGAGTTTACATAATACACACATTTTTCTGCCCTTCTTCTGGAACTACAATGTTATTGACATAGAGGACTCTTGGTGAATGAATTCCTTATACCAATGCAGAGCTCTGAGTCTGCTTCTCAGTCTTTGAGAATTCCTGGAGGCACAGAGAGATTGGATTTGCCTACAATCACACTATAACTAAATGATAGGGGGCAAGACTTGAAATTCAGGATTTCTCAACTCTAGCACTAGCTCATAATCTACTATCCACACTGGTTTTCAAATACAAATTAATTTCAAGGAGAGAGTAAAGATAACTGAAGATATGAGGAAAGGCTTCATTCAGTAGATGGCCCCTAGACCTGTGTGCTTTGAAAGATTATTAATTTGCAATGCCTGTGGACTTCCCCCCAACCCCATAACTGTTGTTAGGGGAAATTAAGTGGCACAGTGGATAAAGTGCCTGGCCTTAGAGTTAGAGAGACTTGAGTTCAAATTTGGCCTCAAGACACTAGCTGTGTGACCCTGGGTAAGTCACTTAACCCTCTTTGCCTCCATTTTCTCATCTGCAAAATGAGCTGGAGAAGGAAATGGCAAACCATTCCAGGACTTTTCTCCCCTATAATAACCTTTGCAAAAATATTTTCTTTACCCTGAAAGTGGTAAGAGTTAATAAATAATTCTCTTTTCTAGTTCTGAATCCCTAGCCAGAGATCACAATCTGGCAAAATACTATAGTTTTACACCTCTTTGTGTGCCTGGGCTAATCACTCTGCTGAATGCTACAGTGGACTCACAATACACACATTGTAGCAATACAGATAGTTGATAGTTTTATTTCCTTTGCTGTTTTGAGACATCTAAACACAGAAAAATAAATCTATTTTTAAGAAACAAGGTTAAACCTCTCACTCTGAGAGACCCAGAGGTGTATACGGAAGTTTGGGGGAAAATAAAGGGATAAGGGAGAAATTTTTTTTTTTAAATCACCAGGTTTCTTCTGTAGCCTAAATAGCTTCAGATGTGAGATGTTCACCCTGATCTGCCTCAAGCCTAATTTACCCACACAGTTTTGAATCTGGAGTCTGGCACTGGCAATTTCATGGCAGGTGTGTCTTTTGCCTCTTTTAACCTCTTTTTTTTTTAAGCAATCGGGTTTAAGTAACTTGCTCAAGGTTACACAGCCAGTTATTTCTGGGTGTGGTGCTAAGTATCTGCTCCCGGATTTGATCCCCAGGTCATCCCGACACTGGAGCCGGTGCTCTTACTTGCTGAGCCAACTGGCCACCCCTCTCTTTTAACCTCTAATGGTTCACAAGTGACTTAGCCTCTCCTTCCCACAGATCCAAAAGGGTGGAAGCAGGGCAAGCTTGTAAGTCAAAGTCAAGCCTTCTACTAGTCCCAAAGTTAGGGCAAAATTCCCAGAGGAACCAAGTAGGGGAGCTCTGGGAAATTTCTGCCCCAAACCAGTAGGTCTGTAGTAGGCATGATCAACACAGTACTATCCACTAAAACTTCATGATAGGCAGTGGAAGGGAAAAGAAGGAAACCAGAGGATATCAAGTATCTACTATATGCCAGGCACTGTGCTAAGCACTTTACAAATATTTCATTTGATCCTCACAACAACCCAGGGAGGTGGGTGCTTTTATTATCTTCATTTTTACAGTTGAAGAAACTATAAAAGAAACTTTGCAAACAAAGGCTGTGCTTTGCATTGAGTCAAATGACTAGTAAGTGTCTGAGGCTGAATTTGAACTTCCTGACTCTAGTCAGGAAGTCTGTCTACTGCACCACCTAACTGATTCTAATATGAATAGGTTGTACTACATAATACATTGTACTACATAGGTTGGGTCAGGGGTAGAGTACCATAACCAGCTACCCTTTACCACTACTCACCCCTAGAAATATAGAATCACCTGATCTGCATGTAAATAGGTGGCTCTCAAATATTTAAATAGCACAGTGGACTAGGTTGTATCATCTTAAAACAAACCCACAAGACTCTTGAGTTGGAAGAGAACTGAGAGTCTATCCCTTCCCCAGATCACAAATCCCTTCTACAGCATCAAGTGGTTATTCAGTCTTTACTCAAAGGTCACTTTGAAGCCTTATCTTTCAAAGAACCATCTTAAGACTTGTTCTGCTTTTAAAGACTCTAGTCTCTTTTTAAACTTCACCCTGTGGTCAGAGGAGATAGTTTGGCTCTGCTCCCAGGGTAATATTTCATCCACCGACTAAGCAAGCCGTCACTCAACTATTTCATTAGGACTATGGAAAATGTTGTGGGGAATCCAGGGGAAACATCAGAGTATGATGATATGGTTTGGAGTGGAGTCAAGAGGACCATCATGCCGTGTTTGTTAAAGAATTTGGAATGTTCTTTCTCTAACTTGAAAAGTTAAAAGAAAACTAAGAATGTTCAAGAATTCATCAGTTTGGAATGCTATTAAAGATAGAGCTCTGGAAACAAAATAAAATAATGCCTATAATGGATGCATTTCCTATAAGCTAGACGGGAGCAAATTACATGCTGTGGAAATTGTCTAGACATTTTATATATTGAGGGGTGGGTCCTTTAAAGTTTATAATCCACTCAGAATTCTTAGTAATGAGGTTCTGAGGGCAGATTTTATATTTTCCATCTGTATCCAGGGCTGGAGTCCTTCATATTTGATCTCTACTTTTGGTTATGGAAGGGGCATGTGGGTTATTAGAGGCCTAGAAAAATGAACATGATGTTTTTAACTTTATCCATTTCACTGTACATGGCACATTGTAAAACTATAGCATTCTTTTATACTAAAAAAGATCTTAGAATCATCTAACCCAGAGGTGTCAAACCTCCAGCCTCTACCAGCATTACACCCATAACAGCATGACCAGAACCAGATGAAAATGTAATTAGGAAATATTTATTTTTAATAGTATTTTTTCAAATTATATGTAAAGACAAATTTTAACATTCATTTAAAAATAATTTTGAGCTCCAGATTTTCTCCTTCCCTCCCTCTTCTCCCCTACTGTAAGACACTAAGCCATTTCATATAGGACACACACATATGTATGTGTATACATATACATATACATGCAATAGTGTAAAACATATTTCCACAATAATATTGTAAAAGAAAAAACAGACCAAAAGAAAAAACACATCCAAAATAAAGTGAAAATAGTATTCTTTGATCTGCATTCAGACTCCATCAGTTTTTTCTCTGGATATGGATACATTTTTCATCATGAGTCCTTTGGAATTGTCTTGGATCATTGTGTTGCTGAGAATAGTTGAGTCATTCATAGTTGATCATTGTACAATATTGCTGTTACTGTGTACAATGTTCTCCTGGTTCTGCTCACTTCACTTTGTATCAGTGTAATTGGGAAATATTTGGCAAAATAAAGAAAAATACAAGAGAGCATAGAAAATATTAATATATAGTTTCCTAAGTCAAAATGCAGCATTAGACCTTTATGTTTAGGGTAGTGGTCTTGTTTCCTTTTGAGTTTGACACCATTGATATAGTTTATATCTCTCATTTTGTAGATAAGGGATCTAAGTCTAGAGAAATCAAGTGATTTATTCAAGGCCACACAGAGAAGTTTTAGGAAAATGGTATGAGAACCTAGTTCTCAACTCTCTGTCCAGTGTTTAGTCCATCCTATTAGGCTGTCTGCTTCTAAAGCCCAAGGAACTGAGTAGGATTTAGAAGATTATTTATTTTCTTAAAAAAAAGAGTGGCCTAATCAACATAAAAGGTAAATAATTTTAAAATCAGGAATAAAGAGATGAACACATTGAGCATGAATCCGTGGAAAGAATACTGGGTTTGGAGGTAGAGAATCTGGGTTCAGATCCTACCCCTGACACTTACATGAGTGACCTTGGACAAATCACTTCCCCTTTCCAGGCCTTACATTCCTCGTGTATATGAAATAAGTGATTAGACTGGATTACTTCATAGATCCCTTTTAGTATTAAATCTATTAATTGATGTTCTTTGTTGTTGTTCAGTCACGTCCCACTCTTTGTGACCCTGTGGACCATATTAGACCAATAACATCCATAGAGTTTTCTTGGCAAAGATACTAGAGTGGTTTGCCATTTTCCTCTCCAGTGGATTAAGGCAAACACAGGTTAAGTGACTTGCCCAGGACCATACAGCTAGTAAGTATCTGAGGCTCAATTTGAACTCATGTCTTTCTGACTCTATGCCCAGTGAGCCTAGAGTCCAATAAGCCAGCTAGCTACTTCTGAATGTTCTTAGGAAAGCTAATTAGGCCTTTCCATGGCATTTCCTTCAATGTGTGGTCACAAAAAGTGGTCGATACCAGGAGGGCTGTTCTGTACTTCAGCTTAATCAGAGTGCTGCAAACTCTAGCCCACCTGTTCATCTCTCCAATTATCCAACAAACATGTCTTATTTGGGAAGCTCTCATTATATGATCTATGCTAAGCATCAGAGTCTCCTACCCTTCTCCTAAATTGCTACTGATCAGCAACTGGTCAGATCATAGTCAGCCATTGACATCCTTGATTATATGACCAGACTCAGGTAATATGACCTTAGGACTTAGAATGGAAAGGGACCTTAGATGTCATCTAACTCAACCCCTTTTACAGATGAAGCAACTGAGGCCCAAAGAAGCCAAAACTTGTCCAAGGTCACACAGGTAGTCAGGAACATAGCTGGGATTCCAAACCTAGTACTTTTTTCCACTGGAGAAGCAGTATTATAGAGCGGATCAAGTGCTGGACTTGGTGTTAGGAAAATCTGGTGTTGAATCTCTCCTATTTCAAATATGTGTGTATGTGTACATATATGCATGCACACACACATATACATATATATATAATCACCATGATATATTATTTATGTTTACTAGCTATGTGATCCTAGGTAAGTCAGTTAACCTCTCTGAGCCTTAATTTCCTCATCTGTACAATGGGAATAATAATAATATTCAAGTCATTGGATTACTATAGAAATCAGATGAGATAATTGCTTTGCAAATCTTAAAACATTATGTACTCCTTAGGACATGCTTAGTTGGCACTCCAGTCAAGAGCATGGACATGCGCTCACACTCTGTTCCCTCACCTGATTCCCTGACTTTTCTGACTCTCAAATGTGGCTCCAAATCATCCTCATGCTTTTAAATCAGAAAGGAAGGGGAGAGTAGATGGGTTGATCACTCCTTTACAATATCCACAAAGTTCTGGCTCAGTAAGTAGTTAACTAAAAAAGGTTTTGTGAGCACACAGTACAAATTCCTGAATCATCGTGGCTGACAGGAGCTAATCAGGTGATGTCTGCACTTGCTTTGAAGGGGGAGAAATCCATGTGTTTGATTAGAATGCCAACTGAACATGCCCTAAAGAGGCCACCGGTAGGGAATACTACAGTCATAAATGTCTACCATCGTTATTATTACTATCATACCCTTAACTGGGGGTGCTCTACCCAAAGGAATATAAGTTTTAATCACTGAAACTGTGCAAGTTATCCGGGGGTTTATGGGTTAAATTTCTTTTTTTAAGGACCATGCCTTAAACCCAGATCACTCTGGCTCTCACTGATTGGTCAACAATAGGTCCCAGGTCCAGACCCATTTGGTCATTGTTTGGGTTTTGAGGAACCAGAGTGTAAAGCAATTGTTTTTGTTTTGACCCTGAGGGTCTTCCCCTCCCAGATTGCTTTTTTTTTTTTTGGAGTAGGCAAAAGAAGTCATTTTTTACCTCATTTCTTACCTAGCCTTAACCATTGAATGGGTGTTGTCTCAGACAAATTGAGACCTGGGAAAGATCTTAGTTTATAAAGTCCAAGGTCTCCCACTGCATCTGGGGCCATCTCCAATTTATATCTTGCCACTGGACCCAGATGGCTCCAGAAAGAGTGAGGCTGGTGACTTTGCACAGCAAATCTAATTCACTTGCAAGTCTTGACATTACCTTCTTGATATCATTGGTCCTCTCTAAGAAAGAAGAACAAACACCAATATAATAATGATAGCTAACATTTACATAGTACTATTAGATCTGCAAATATATGCAATTTTGCATATATTATTTCATTTAGTCCCAATAACAACCCTGTTAAACAGATGTAGTATTATTTTTATTGCCATTTTATAGATAAAGAATCTTAACCCCAGAGAGACCATCACTTGCTCAGGGTCACACAAATAGTTTAATGTCTGAGGTGGGATTTGAAGTGAGATCATCCCAAAATATGTAAAAGTGTTTTGCAAAAAATAAAATAAGCTCTATATAAATGCTAGTTATCATCATATTCACCATCACCACCAGCACCATCAGTAACATCATCATCATCATCATCGTTCCACAGGAGAATTACCTAATGGAATAGTGGTTCAAGGAGGAAAAAGCTAAAAGTAATTAATTATCATCTTCAGGTATTGGAAGGGCTCTTACATAGAAAAACAGATGTATAGGCTTGATATAAGGAAAAATGGTGGTGCAATGGATAGAGTGCTGGGCCTGGAGTCAGGAATACTCATCTTCCCAAGTTCAAATCTGGCCTTAGACAATTACTAGTTGTGAGACCCTGGGCAAGTCACTTAACCTTATTTGCTTGTTTCCTCATCTGTAAAATGAACTGGAGAAAGAAATGTCAAACTACTCTAGTATCTTTGCCAAGAAAACCCCAAATGGGGTCACAAAGAGTCAAACATGACTGAAATGACTGAACAACTGAAAAAATAGCATAACAGAGTTATCCCAAAATGGTATATGCTGCTAGGAAGGCAGTAGGCTTCTTCTCATTGGAGGCCTTTGAACAGAGGCTGGATGAGCACCTGTGAGGCATATTGTAAGGGGAATTCTTTTTTTTAAATTTATTAATTTGTTTGTTTCCTTTTAGTTTACAGGATTCAATTCCACAATTCCTTGAATTTCACATTTTGTCCCCCTCCCTCCCCTACCCCCCTCCATGGTGGCTTATAGTCAAGTATAGGATCTGTAAATACTTTCACATTATACATTGGTCAGGTTATAAGGATGGATTGTACCAGCTGGAATGAAAAATGGTAAAGAGGACATAAAACCAAATAAGAGAACAAAAAAGATCAGGTATTTTGCTTCCACCTGGATATAAACTTAGTTCTTTCTAGTTCTTTCTCTGGATGCACATTTTTCTCTCCATCATGCGTCTTTTGGGATTGACTTATATCCCTGCATTGCTGAGAAGAGTCCAGTCTATCAAAGTTGGTCATCACACATACGTTGTGTCTGTAATTGTGTACAAATTTCTCCTGGTTCTACTCTTCTCACTCAGCATCAGTTCTTTTAAGCCTCTCCAGGTAAATATGAAGACTGCCTGCTCCTCGTTTCTTATAGCACAATAGTATTCCATAACATGCATATACCACAACTTGTTTAGTCATTCCCAAATTGATGGGCACCCCCTTAATTTCCAATTCTTTGCCACAACAAAAAGAGCTTCTATAAACATTTTTGTACATATGGGTCTTTCTCCCATTTCTATGATCTCTTTGGGATATAACCCTAGGAGTGGTATTGCTGGATCAAAGGGTATGAAAGTATTTATAGCCCTTTGGGCATAATTCCAGATTGCTCTCCAGAAAGGCTGGATCAGTTCACAACTCCACCAACAATGCATTAGTGTTCCAGTTTGCCCACATCCTCTCCAGCATTTGCCATTTTCCTGTTTTGTCATCTTAGCCAATCTGACTGGTGAGATGTGGTACCTCAGAGTTGTTTTGATTTGCATTTCTCTAATCAATAGTGAATTAGTGCATTTCTTCATGTGCTTATAGATAGCTTTAATTTCTTTCTCTGAAAACTGCCTGTTCATATCCTTTGACCATTTATCAATTGGGGAATGACTTGTATTCTTATAAATTTGACTCAATTCTCTGTATATTTTAGAAATGAGTCCTTTGTCAGAGACATAGATTGTAAAGATTCTTTCCCAATTTCCCACCTCCCTCTTAATCTTGGTTACATTGGCTTTGTTTGTACAGAAACTTTTCAATTTCATGTAGTCAAAATTATCCATTTTACATTTTATAATGTTCTCTAATTCCTGTTTAGTCATAAAGTCATTCCCTCTCCACAAGTCTGATAGGTAAACTATTCCTTGTTTTAGCAGACTGCTCATAGTATCAACCTTTATACCTAGATCATGAACCCATTTAGACTTGATTTTGTTATATGGTGTTAGATAGGTCTATGCCCAGCTTCTGCCATACTATATTCCAGTTTTCCCAGCAGTTTTTGTCAAATAGTGAGTTCTTATCCCAAAAACCAGGGTCTGGAGGTTTATCAAACAATACATTACTATAGTCATTGACTTCTGAATCTCATGTGCCTAATCTATTCCATTGATCCACTCCTCTATTCCTCAGCCAGTACCAAGTAGTTTTGATGACTGCTGCTTCATAGTACAGATTGAAATCTGGTAAAGCTAGTCCACCTTCCCTAGCATTTCTTTTCATTAACTCCCTTGATATTCTGGACCGTTTATTCTTCCAATTACTATTTTTTCTAATTCTATAAAGTAGTTTTTTGGTAAATTAATTGGTATGGCACTAAATATATAATTTAATTTAGGTAAAATTGTCATTTTTATTATATTAGCTCGACCCAGCCATGAGCAATTGATATTTTTCCAAATAGTTAGATCTGACTTTATTTGTGTGAAAAGTGTTTTGTAGTTATGATCATACAGGTCCTGGGTTTGTTTTGGCAGGTAGATTCCCAAATATAAGGGGAATTCTTGATCTGCTACCCCTGTTTCCTATGAGGTCCCTTCCAACTCATAAATTCTGTGATTTTTAAAAATGTTCTTAGTTTCCTTCTTCCCCAGCATCTCTTGTAGGAATGACTGGAGGGCTGACAACATTAAGTAATCTAAAGAAGCAGCAGTAAAAGGCTAGAAAAGAACCACCTCACAGAAATAGAAGCTAGCATGGACTTATTAAGAGCTTACTATTTGCAAGGCACTATTCTAAGTGCTAGGGACACGAAAAAACTCGTCTCAATCCTCGAGGAGCTAACAATCTAACTGGGGGAAACAACAAAGAAAAAAAATGTACATATAAGATATATACTGTGGAGATGTAAGGTAGTCTTAGAGGGAAGCCCCTAGTAGAAGCA
The DNA here is from genome assembly GCF_028583685.1 of Petaurus breviceps papuanus. NCBI lineage: Eukaryota > Metazoa > Chordata > Mammalia > Diprotodontia > Petauridae > Petaurus > Petaurus breviceps. The sequence continues at coordinate 58,386,797 of NW_027187460.1, read as the reverse complement.
GGGCAGTTCAGGCGGGCCTCTTACAGAAGGTGAGATTTGAACTGAGTCTTCAAGAAAACTGAGAAAGAGGAGAGGCGGAGGGAGGAGGGGGAGCATTCCAGGATGGGGGTAGGGTGGGGACATAAATTCCTCACACAGAAAAATGCCCTTTAAGCTTTAGGTACTGGAGTATTTTACTGTCAATCTCTTTCCTTCTGGAGTTTAAAGTCTTTAACCTGCCCCTACACCCACATTTCTAGCCTTCTAACCACCTTACACCACCCCATATACTCCATGATCCAGTGACACTGGCCCCCTTGCTCTTCCTTGAACAAAACACTTCCTCTCCCAATTCCCAGCATTTTCGATGGCTGTCCCTCAGGAATGGAATGCTTTCCTTCCTCATCTCTGCCTCCTGGCTCTCCTGGCTTCCTTCAAGTCCCAGCTAAAACCTGACCTTTTACAGGAAATCTTTCCCAATCCTCCTTAATTCTAGTCCTTTACTTCTGTTGATTATTTTTAAAAAATTTCTCCTCACTTAGCTCATTATTTATCCTACATATAGCTTGTTTACATATGGTTGTTTACATTCATTAGTTTAAGAGCTCCTTGAGAGAAGGGACTATCTTTTTGTCTTGTTCTGTAGCCTTGGTGCTTAATAGTTCAGCACACATAATAGTTGCTTAATAGGTAGTGAGGGGAAACAGTACTGGGTCTGGAATCAGAAAGATTGGAGTTCAAATTCAACCTCAGAAACTTACTAGCTGATTGACCCTAGGCAAGTCACTTAACCTCTGCCTCCATTTCCTCATTAGTAAAATGGTACTACCATAGTACCTACCTCCCAGGGCTGTTAGGAGCATCAGATGAGATCATAGTTGTAAAGTACTTAGTATAGTGCCTGGCACATAGTAAACACGAGGTAAGTGTTAAGTTATGGGGTGGCTAGGTGGTGCAGTGAATAGAGCACTGGCCCTGGGGTCAGGAGGACCTGAATTCAAATTCAACCTCAGAAACTTAACACTTACTAGCCATGTGACCTTGGGTAAGTCACTTAACCCCAACTGCCCTGCCCACCCCCTTCACAAAGCAAAAAAATAAAAATAAAAAATGTGTTATTATTATTATTTATTGGCTGAATGTAAGCCTCCTTCCCTCCTCTTAGTAACAGCCATAAGTCATCTTCCTTTGTATCTTTTCCTCCATTGCAGAGCAGGCTCCCTCCCCTCTAAGCAGAATAGTCTGTTCTGGTCCCAGATAGCCAGTAATCAGTCTCTGGAATGCTGGCACATACCCTAACAAAGAGGGTTTGGGAGTGGGGGTAGAGGAGGGGAGACATTCCTCATAGCTTCTTTTAAGCCACCTGGTGTGTGTTATCAGACTTTACATCCTTGGACCTGAGCCAGCTCTTGCCCAAGCTTACCTCACTCACCCCAGCTCTCCTTTCAATTTAACCTCTTATTTAACAAATTAGACTAGAGACTGAGAAAGATCATTATGTACTTCCATGCTTCAAAGATCTTTAATTTTTGCAGATTTAGTACAGGCTACAACCCCTTCACTCCTCTATGACTTGGTAAAAATTTCTGTGGCCAGAAAACTTACTCTGAGCTGAAACTGGTGAAGGGCCTCTGAATATGACTAGACTTGTCTTTAGTCAAAATATACACATGCATTCCCAGGTTCCTGCTGGACATTTTCCACCTTGATAGGACTTCCCCAGGGATTGTGTAGTCCTAACAGGGCCTTCCAGAAGCCAGGGTCACTTCTGCACTAGGAGAAGTAAAGTATCAGAGAAGGACCTCTGAGGAGGGCAGAAAAGGATGAAAAGATAAATTACATAGGGTTGTCTACCCTTAACAATCTGCAATAGAGAGACTTTACATGGCATTAAAAATTCTTCAGGAACACAAGCCAGTAGCTTAAAGTAGAGTTCAAAACCAGGACTCAAAATCTTGTCTTTTGGCTATAAGTCCTATGGCACAGAAGCAATGTAATACAGGAAAAGAAGGCAGGACTTGGAACCAAGAGACCCCGTATTTGAATCCTGACTGTGGTACTTAGCAGATGAGGTACTTGGGTAAACTTAGATTTTCTGAACCCCAGTTTCCTCATTTTTAAACAAGGACAAAAATATTTGTACTACCTACTTCATGAAGTGTGAAGTATAGTGTAAATTGTAAAGTAGAAATGTCATCTACAAGAACGTGAGGGAATGGATGGAGATGGTCATCTGAACAGGTTCATTCTTTGAGTTCAGGAGTTATCAGTGACTTAAATTATAAGTAGAGAACTTAAGGGGACAGTTGGTTCTGCTTTGGAAACCAAGTGGGCCCTATCCTGCATAAGCAGATAATTGTTTAATTATAGGTATAATGAAGGACTGCCCAATGAGGACTGAGTCCTTAGAGCAGAGGTTCCCAAACTTATTTGGCCTACTGTCCCCTTTAAAAAAAAATTACTCAGCACCACACCCCTCCCCCAATCTACTTTTTAAAAACTCTTTAACATTAAAAAAAATAATGTGCATGACAACAAAACATGTAATATACATATATATATTTTTTAAATGATATATCTTAAATTTAATAATTCATTGTAAATTTGTGGGTTTTTTCCTGCATTGAAATTTTGATGATGCAATATTGCATCATACAACTGTATAGTATCATTTTGTAAACAAGTCATTACATATAAATGTTCCTGCTGATACATGCAGACTTTTCCTGTTAACACTTGTTTGTTAAGACCTGTCGGCAGACTTGACCACTGATCATGTGAAAATTACAGAAAGATCCAGCCCTGTTTGGCTGGATCGCAGAATGTAGGAGGGGCAGTAATGTTCAATGAGATTAGACAGATAGGTGGGGCCAGGTTGGGAAGCATTATTGTATATTTTATCCAACAGGCAATAGGATATCATTGGAGTTGGTTGAGTAGGGAAGTCACAAGACAAGACAGGAAAAAAAAGCCAGAGTGTGAGTGGGGTAAAGTGATGGTCTTAATGGAAGAAGTGGGGAAAAAAGGATGCTGCCCAAATGAGAGTAGGGGCCTGCCAAGAAGAAGTAACTAGATGTCCTCCCCAGTCAAATACTATATCCCACACACTATTAAAAGCTAACCACCAGGTTTACATCAAGTCTACATCTGCTTCTTTGCTACTTTCATACATTGTTCTTTGTTATTTCTGGGACTAAGAATAATGAACCTAATCCCTCTTCCACAATGGAATGAACAGGCTGCTTCCCGATATTATGAGTTCCTTGCAATTTGAGGTATTTAAGTGGAGGCTAGAGGAGGCTTCTGCTATATCTTCAACACAGTGGGAGAGAGATCCAGGCTGCTGGTATATGGGTGGTAGGTCTGTTCTTCTGGAGATTTCCATTGAGGTTGACTTAGATGCCTCAGAGGTCTGCTCCAACTCAGAGTTTTTGTGAGAGTTTTATGAAGTTAGAGTACAATCTATACTAAGTTCATAAATCATGCCTAATTCTAGCTGCATAGTCACAAAGACCAGAATAGTCTTGGGTAGTATTTGTGATTTCAACTGTATGGAATCGTGCCATGAAATTGGAATTTTTAGTAAAATATGTCAAGAAACTTTTCTAAGGAATATTTTATTGTGGATTACTTGGGCTTTGTGCTCATTAATGCATTTTCTTAGTAATTTTCTATGACACATGCAACTTAAAAGAATAAAAGTCCCTAGCTTTTTCTGCAAAACAAAACATTGCTTTTAAGTATTCTCCTTTGCCAGGAGTTAATTTATCTAAGACACTTTACCTGTTCCCCACAGGGTCAAATTTGAACACCAAATCAGGCATTTTCCTTGCAATCATTCAGACAGCAACAATAGTTTTGAAATCGAAACTATAAAAGAAGAGTGTGAATAGCACAGCATACAAACTCTCAGCCAACAACAAAAACTCTGAATATAAACACTGGACTTGGGTTCTGTGTCACTTCCTTGATGGGACAATGTGCTATACTTTGATAATAAACTTGAGACATTGATTAAATAGCTAGTCAAGCTGAGAAGATTTGCCAGTGAAGAGAAGAGGAGAGTAGGGAGAAGGATGGAAAGAAGGAGAGAAAGAGCTTATGATCAAGATAAAGGTGTGGAGTGTGGAGTGTGGAATGAGACTGCAGACTACATTTGTGACCTTTTAGAAACTTCGTTAGAAATAAACAGAGCCAAGTAGAAAACAGCTTTGTGCTTGTGAGCCAAATCTTTATGCTATAAGTACTGAAGAATAGTTAGCTGGCCTTGCCTGGAGAATGACTCATTGTTGTGTTATAACTGATTTTAGGAAATAGAAATAAAGTACAATGCTGATTGTAACAAAAGAATCATGGAATGAGAAGGGCCCTTAAGAGGTCATCTGACACAGCCATCTGACTGCAGATATAGCAATACCTCCCACATCTAACTAAGACCATTGTTTATCAAAGATTTACAGAGTTAAGGTCACATAAACACATGAAATGCTTCTTTTTAAGGTCTCTCCATAGTATAAACAATTACGATTTCTTTTCTATCACCAAATAAATTAAACTTCAAGAATTTCTCATTTCCTTAAAGACAAATAACCTCAGGTTTTATTTCATTCTTTTCCTTATTTCTGGCAGGTAGTACTAAGTTGGATAGTGTATGTATTACTGGACTTGGAGTCAAGAAGGCCGAGATTTGAATCCTGCCTCAGATGCTTTCTGGCTATATGAGACAGGACAAATCATTTAATTTCTCCAAGCTGTGGTTTATTCATCTTGGTAAGGTGTTTTTCTGGCTCCATACTTTCTCCAAGGCATTTCCCATCTGTGCCATCACAGTTCTCCCATAAGCAACTACCTGGCATCCTCCAAGTGAAGATGACATCAGTTGAACAAGCTGATGGTGTCTGCACATGTACCAGACCTCTATTACCTCTATAAAATGGGATTAATAATGGTACCTACCTCATCATATGAAGGTCAAATGGAGGTCAACATTTTGCAGACTGTAATGCTCCTTATACCCATCATTTATTATCCACACTTCTTTTCCACAGTGTAGGTCACCTGTCTAGGCAGATTTTTTTCTATTTTAAATACTCATACACTTCAGTATTTCTGCCACCTCCATGAATTTTTGAGGAACAAAGGATTCCAGACTAATAGAGTTCTAATAGTATGAATCAGAGATTCAAGACCAATGTGTTACAACATCTTAGCATTGGATGGTACTTCTGAGATCATCTACTTCAATTACACTCAAGAAGGAAAATCCTTTACAACATTTCTTCCCAGTGGTCATTTGATTTTCACTTGAAAACCATCAGTGATGGAGAACATACTATTGGTTTGTGAACTCCTTCAGAGCAGGGACTGTCTTTGGCCTCTTCTTGTATCCCCTGTGCTTAGCACATAGTAGTTGCTTAATAAAAAGTTTTTGACTGACTAACACTGGGCTCAAGAAGAATAAACTCTCTCTCTTCCCCTATGACAGCCCTTCACAAGGCACTCACAAAGAAGAGACTGCTTCAAGCAAAGGAGCCAGAATGGAAGGAGAGAAAGACCAGGAGCCAGAGCATAGAGATCACTGAGAGAACATCAGGTGTTAAAGCTAAGGGTGAGGAGCATTAAGAAACTTTTGAAGTCTTTTCTTGCTAACGATCAAAGGATGGCTAGAAGAACTGTTCTGTGGAAGGTCTGGACTAGGGAGACTATAGGAGAGTTCTTGCCCTAGCCCTTTACTCCTGCTTCCATGATTGAGAGCTAGAGAAGTAGATCCTGGAAGCTTGAGACACAACAGCAAAGTCTCAGAACTGGATTCATATCAAAGGCAAGATGAAGCAGAAATAAGTTAGCCAAGAGGAAACCATATTGTGCAAGTCCCCTAGGTACTACTAAGGACCAGGATTAAACTAAAAGGGCTTTTGCAACTTGTTCAGACTTCACATCAATTACTATTTTTCTTCCCACTCTCCACCCTCAGAACCTCATGGTACTTAATATACAAAGTAGAAATCAGGCATAGGACAGTTATTTATTTCCCTTACCACAAAAGAAATGCTTATATAATAGTGATTCCTCTGGCCCAGACTGCCTAAAGGCCAGATCTGATACATTTCATCCAGGAGTGTGCTACAGTCAGCTAGAAGAGGCTGAGAGAGTTGATAAATTTTAAGTGTGAATAGCCACTCAGTAATCCACAAATGTTCAAAATCAGGGTTTGACTTATTGTTTCATAGAATGGCAAGACTTAAAGTGTTAATAATTTAGATTAAATTTAAAAGTATGTGGGGTGTACACTTCCCCTCGCCCTCACATAGTTGTTATACATATACCAGCACATCCTTGATTTCACCTCTCCCTCTGGGTTCTCCAGTACTAATAGGGGAGTTAGGGGATCTCTCACTCTGTCATTGGTTCATGCCCCCACTAATTATGTTCTCTGACTTTAAGGGCTCTAAACACCTCAGTTTCATTTATCCACTTACAGTCAGAGAAACTTATGAAGAAATATTGACTTCAAAGATATAACAAAAGCAAACCTACAAACATTTCTATCCAATACCTCAGGTGCATAACCCCCCCTTCATACCCGCATCCCCCAACACATGTACCACCTCAGTGTTTGGGAAGGGGAGGGAATTAGATTTATAGCTTAACCCATTTCCTATATCGCATTAGTTCCACCAAGTTCCAAGTCCAAAACTCCTCTGGGTTTGCATCCTGGGATACTGACTTCTCAGGGCTTCTCTGCTGGGCTGGCAGCAACATATAGCCTAGAATTCTGGCTCCAAGGTCCCTATGGCTTGAGATCCTAGGTCTGGGACTCCGCTCCATACACCTAGAACTGAAAAGGAGCAAGGAAACAGAAAAAACCCAACACCCATTCCTCAGGGTCACAAGGTCTTAAAGGAGGGGAAAGTACCTTTCCCTACCCAGCTTAGCATATGGTAACCATACTGCAGGCAAATCAGATTTTCACCACTGGATGCTACGAAAAAGAAGGTGACTATTCCATTCCAGTAGTTTTAAAGATATAGACAGCTCTGGCTTGTAGCCAACGGAAAGAAGCCATACCCAATCATAATGGGTGAACAGAGAATGTCTTATCCAAGAAGTGTTCTTCTTCCCCCACATGGGTGCCTCCATCTTAGATGAACTGGGCATATACCAATGTCCCTTTACACTTAAAATGCAAACCACTCCTTAATAAATTTTAATAAGACCTCACTTAACAAAGAATTTGCATTAACAAATACTTAAGACACACAACAAATCATCACATTTTCTTTTACTTTGTTAAAGGCAAAATGACCTCTAAAGGACATTTGCTATGAAGCATCATAGGAAAAACATTTGGAAATGGGCCTTCATTCCTTGTAGGAGAGTGGTTGAAGCAAAAGTCCTTCATTTATACCCTACTAGAGAACATGGATTAGAACTACCCATCACCTTTAAGGGCCACATCTAAGTGGAGCTGCCTCAGCCATAGGAATTCAGTAATGTTTGCTGCACAATCACTTCCCAACTCTGGGTCTTTCTTTTTCTTTCTTTCTTTCTTTCTTTCTTTCTTTCTTTCTTTCTTTCTTTCTTTCTTTCTTTCTTTCTTTCTTTCTTTCTTTCTTTCTTTCTTTCTTTCTTTCTTTCTTTCTTTCTTTCTTTCTTTCTTTCTTTCTTTCTTTCTTTCTTTTGCTTTTTTGAGGGAGGGAAGGTAGGGCAATTGGGGTTAAGTGACTTGCCCAAGGCTACATGGCTAGTTTTTTTTTTTTATGTTAAGTATCTGAGGTCATATTTGAACTCGGGTCCTCCTGACTCCAGGGACAGTGCTCTATTCACTGTGCCACATAGCTGCCCCAGGGCCTTACTTTCTACTGCTTTTTGTTGTTGTTGTTGTTGTTGTTGTTGTTATTGTTGTTCAAGAACATTTTTATTGCTTTTCAACTATTCTATTTACAAACAATATGGAAATTCTTGGCTTCATGAAACAAAGCAGTACTAAACTTCTTTCAAAGGAGTAGGAATGTTTCTCCTATGATGCTTTATAGCAAATGTTCCTTTAAGGTCATTTTGCCTTTATTAAAGGAAAAGGAAAATCCTATAGTCTTTCCCTTAGGATAATCCTAGTAACTGGGAATCCAGGAAAGCAAGGGGACTTGATGGTGGCAGAAAACCAGGAAAAGTAATTAACTGACCAAATCTTAGGCTCCTAGGCATGAGTGCAATGTAGTACCCAAAAGAAGGGTAGCTGTATGGGTCATCTTTCCCTACTCTCAGCATAAACCCAATTCCTATCTCTCAGACCTAGAGCTTCATGTACCCCCTAATGATGCTTTATCTTCCTTTTACCCTTTCCTTTTCTTCCCCCAAAATTCTATTTTAGACTCCAATGCCAGAAAACAGAGAAAAGAAACAAAAACATATCATAAGCTTAAATATTGGAACTTAAATACAAAGTTAAAAAGAAATAAAAACATGCCATGTATATAGTAAAATATAAGAGAGGATTCAAAATATGTAACAATAAATTTTCATTTCAAGGAAGTCTATATGATAAATAGTATTCATTGTGTTGAGAATTGTCCATCTTCTTTGCTTCCTTGTGAGTTTTCTTTTGTTCTTTGCTGTGCACTTTTTTACTGTGTTCTTTTTTCCCTCCTGCCAACGCCCCCCCCCCCGAAGGCCACAATAAAGTTTAGATATGTTTCTCTATAGCTATAAATATATAGAAACCCTTCCACAGCCCCCAGTAGGCAAGAATAAAGTTTAGATATATTTCATTATAGCTATAGATATATACATACAAAAATAGATATATACATTACCAAACCTATTCTACTCCTGATCTTTGTTTTTATGTATATGCATATCTCTTGTTTCCTATCCCTCCTGCCTTCTCTACTTTATTTTTACCCACTACTTTGCCCTCCTATGACTTGCCTACCCTCCTCTAAGGATCCCTCCCCAATCCTCCCATTCCCATAGATCTAAACACCCTTCTATAACCCTATTTACCTATTCTCTCACCCTCCCCTCTAAAGATCCCTCCGTTGTCCTCCCCCCTTCCCCATTCCCCTACCATTTTATTTCTTCTGAATTTAGGAGATTTCCCTACTCTTTTAAAGATATATGTATTGTTCCTTCTTATACCCATTCCTGATGAAAGTGGGTTACCAGAACTACCAGCCCTCCTCCATCTAATTCCTATGTATCAATTCTTCCTCTTGCACCCTATTTGTATAAAATAATTACTCTTTTTAGCTGTTCCTAAATGGTTTTACCTTTTAAATTCATATCATGTCCAAGTTTTCCCCAATCTTTCTTATGAACTACACAATTATTAGTAAGAATCTTAAACATAAATTTTATATTTTACATATATAAAAAGTAAACAGTCTATCCTTATGGATCCCTTATAATCAGTCTTTGTTATGTACCTTATATTTATTCTGGTTCCCCTTTCCTTTTAACCAGGGCTTCTCAAGCTCTTGCTTTGTCCACTCCTGGATTCCCACAATTTTACCCACAGAGCTTCACAAGTTTTCTGTAGTGGAGTTCTTACAAACTCCTTTGGTAGCCTGCATCAGTGTTTGTTTTCTGTTACACTCCAGAAATTCCTTTCATTACATCAGACTATGTCTTTATACAGTTCAAACCTGCTTCCCCCACTTGCTTCTTCGCTGTAATGGAGATGTACTTGTTAGCATCCTCTTCTTATCTTCAGGTAATCCCTCATGTACTTGAAGACACTTCAATTCAGCTCTTGCTCTTCCTTTCTCCAGCTTAAACTGTTCAAGTGTCCTTAAACTTTTCTTTTAAAGGCAATTTCTGATCTTTTCGTCATTTTCATTTTCTTTTCTTGGCCTTCTCCTATTCTTCACTATCCATTTTTTTTAAGCTGAGAACAAAATTCAGCATAACATTCGAATACATGGTTAATCAATGCAAGTCATGACAATGGTTAATTTTCATATATTTTATATATGGAATTTTTGTTATTGTATTTCAGTACCACTTCTTTTTCTTTTTGCTTTTTGGAGGGGAAAAGGCAGGGCAATTGGGGTTAAGTGACTTGCCCAAGGTCATAGGGCTAGTAAGTGTTAAGTGTCTCAAGTCAGATTTGAACTCAGGTCCTTCTGACTCTAGGGCCAGTGCTCTATTCACTGTGCCATGTAGACATTGCCATTTCTTTAACCACTCAGTCAAAAATTCAGTTTATGCAATGTCAGACAAATGAACTAAATTTAGTACTGAATTGACTTGACATTTTTAATATATTTGAGTTATGGGTCACCATGAGTCTAAGGTCTTTTACTGAAATCCTTGTGCTTAAACAGTCTCCCAATGATGTATCCTAATTGTTTTTCTTTAAGTATATTACCTCAAATATCTCTACCACTTCCTCCCATAGGAATTCCTCCTGAACAGAGGGAAATCTGTCCTGGTATTTTCCAAAATAACTCAAAGAGATGATACATAGTCCACCACTGAGGTAGCACAAGGTAACAAAAAGAGAGCAGGATTTAAAGGATCTCAGTCCAAATCTATCACCCCTTTGCTATTTATTAGTTCTGTTTGGGGCTTGCCTCAGGCAAATCTCTTTATATCTCTTTGCTGTAAAATGTGGGGGTTAGGGGTTTGGACTAGTTCAAAAGTTCCCTTTCAGCTCTAAAGCTAAGACCCAATGACATGCTGCAGTAGTAATAGTGAACTGAGCATTTTTAAAAGGATTCCATAGTCACTGCTGAGATCTAAATGGCAACAGAAAGATGTATTATGGTCTGATATAGGTGACAGAACAAAGGAAAGGGGCTGGACCTCTGATGTTACTGGTATAGGGACCTCCCAGGTAAAGAAACTCCCTGTACCAGTGCAAGTTAGCACTTTTTCTGCAACTTTTAGTCTTAGAGAGCTTTTCAGAGTGATTGAGATTTTAAGTAGCTGGCCCAGGGATGTGGTTGGCTATTGTCCTTTGTACTTCAAGAAGGACCAGAATGACATCACTATGTCAGGGTCAAGGTACAATGTGTGCAACTGTGCCTAATCAGGTCAATATGAGCACAGAAGTGTCTACCACATGTCGGGCACAAATAGTCCATATGAACATTTGGAGTGGAGATGTTTCTAAATTTCAACATCTCATTTCTATTGTAATTCTGCTTTGCTTACAGAGCACAGTGCCTTCTTTGATGTGGGCACACCGTGTTGGGAGGTCCTGTGCCAGTATCTTCAATGTCTGGACAGACATGTCCCATGGCAGGGCTGGGCAATGTGTTAGGAGTCTACCTGCCTGATTCCTTGACCCCTTTCTCCAGGACCCTTGTGGGCTTTTGTTGAAGGATAGTGCTAGGCAGAAATAATGGGATTCTCACAGCTGGTCCTACCCTACTTCCTGCTTAGTTAGGGAAGTTAGAGACAGAAGGAAAGACAGAGGTCTAACCCTCCTAATTGTTAGTCAAAAGTCACCAGTGCTAAATTATCTTATTTACCTCCCATTTGGATCTTCCCCCTTCTCCCCCAACATAGTCATGTATGTCTCTATGCGTGATTATAAACAAAATCTCTGGTAGTCACCCACACTCTTGTTGTGTAGTTAACACTGGTGCAGATAGAGATTTTGATTCCTTTTAAAGAGATAAAAGATACTGTCTATCCCTGTTTCAGTGCTCAAATAGAAGAGCTGATACTGTTCCCACTTGGATTTTCCATATGAGAGAGAGAGATCTGATCATATTCCCAGACAAATTCAAGTTTCCCATAAACAGGAGAGTTTATCAGTACATACCATGATTTATAATGCCCCTAGACCTGACATGTATAAGACCTGGAGGCAAACAAAAGCCCGGGCAGCATAAACTTAATGAGGGGAGTATTCTCAATTTACCCCCTCCCCCTTGCCTTAAGCAGCCTCCTGTGCAGTGTCATTAGGGAATTTTAGGGCTGCTTTATCAAGTACCCCCTTCTATTATAATTACTGCTATTATTCCTGGAGCTCGTCTCTCTCAATACAGCCTTCATAGGCTATATATTACACTTAGAAGGGATCAATCCTTAGCTAAATCTTTGGTTTCCAGATCAAACCATCAGTCATTCCTGAAATGTTTTAGTGCTGTGTTAGAGACTGAGGTACAAAGATATATTCAACATGTCATTGCCCACAAGGACCTCACAATTTTGTAGAAAAGGCAGGATGATAAAAATCCTAGATGCAGAGTTGGAAGGAATCTTAAAGTATCATATAGTTCTCACTTTACAAATGAGGAAACTGAGGTCCATGGTGGTGATATGTCTAAATTACATAACAAGTATCTGAGCTAAGATTTGAACCTAGGTTCTCTGGTTTCAAATTTAAAGTTCTTCATACTATATTGTGTGAAAAAGATAGATAATGCTATAACACATTACTATAACATATGGCAATATCATAAGTAAACACATTTGGTAAATGCCAAATGAGTGGGACAAGAATACTACAGGAAGGAGCTCAGAGCAGGGAGAGATAATAGTAGTGTGGTCAGAGAAGGCTTTGGTTAGGGGATAGAAATTGAACTAGACATCGAGAAAGGAAACAAACATTTATTAAATTTTTACTACGTGTCAGGTACAATATTAAGTGATTTACAACTATTATCTCATTTGACCCACACAACAAACCCTGGGAGGTAGGTGCTATTATCTCCATTTTATAGTTGAGGTAACTGAGGCAAGCAGGGATTCAGTTACTTGTCCAGGGTTATCCAGCTAATAAATGTCTGAGACCAGTTCTGAACTGAAGTCTTCTTGAATCTATCCACTGTACCACCTTGCTGCATCTAGGTCTGCGAATAGAGTTAAAGTGGGCACAGGGTAATAGAAGATTTTTCAAGGTAGAGGTACTGTCATAATCAAGGACACAGAAGTAGGAATAAACCTAGTGTACTAGACTGGGGAATGAATGAGTAAGCTATGGGTCTAAATTACTTTTCATGCAACGGAGCACTGGAAGAAATATCTGCAAAAGCAAAATGGGAGTAGAAGATGGATAATCTTGAAAAAAATACAGCAATGTGCATCTTATTCCAAAATAACTGGTAACCCTGAAGTTATGTAAGGCCACTATCTATAGTTATTATATATCCTCTCCAGTAAAATGTAAAGTTCTTTAGAGCAGAGACAGGTCATTTATCAACTTTGCAACCCCAGAGCATAGTATGTAGTTGATGTTTAATAATTTTGTTGTAACTTTAAAACTTTGAAAATTCTGATTTGGGTATTTATTAGAAAAAATATGCTACATTATCATTTTAACCTAATGAAAGCAATAATAATTTACTTGTCATGTCCCTATAACCAAGTTAAAAATGGAAAAGATGGTTAGAATTTCTAAAACAAACTATTCTTTCTATTGAGGACAATGAAATCACTACATTTGGACTCTAACATCACAATGCAATCCATGGGAAAGCAAAAACAACAGTGTAGATGAAGTAGAAAGGAACTGTAATAAAATGTTCATTATTCTTTTAGGAGGATTAAAGAAATTTTTTCATAAACTTAATAGAATAATAATTATAATAATTGGGCAACTAGCCAATGGCTGGCTGTAGAATCAACCACACCCCTTGAGGCTTTGAAAAATCAAACAACCAGGGGCGGCCAGGTAGCACAGCGAGCAAGAGCACTGGCCCAAGTGTCAGGATGACCTGGGTATCGAATCTGGGCTCAGACACTTAGCACCCACCCAGAAACACCTGGTCGTGTAACCTTGAACAAGTTACTTAACCCCAATTGCTTAAAAAATAAATAAAAATAAAAATCAAACAACCTATTCTGTGGGACACTCCAGAAGGAGTCATCTCTGGCAGCAGAGAAGAGAGCCAAAAGTGGAGGAAGAACCCAGTTCTTGAGAGGGAAAATAGTTTCTTACCTTTCTACCACTCCTCTTTTAGAATGAAAGGGAGGGAAGATTCTCTCTCCTTCCCTCATTGGCAATGGTGTCTTATACCAGAACAACTAATACCTTAAGAAATATTATAACCCACAAAAATCAAAGTCAGAGAGTCCAACTGTGGAGTCAAAATAAAGTCATCAAAAGTTAGCCCTGACAGTCGAGAGTGAGAGAGAAAGCAGACCCAGAGAGCTCAACTAAATGATCTGCCCAGTAGAGATGTACCTAGGAACAGCTCAAGAAGCAACATGAAGATACCCTGAGAAAAGAAAAAGCATCAGAGTCCTTAAGTGCCAGAAGAGTAAGTTGTCTAGGCTATATATGTTCCACAGGTGCAGCTAGGTGGCCCAGAGGATAGAGTGCTGAACCTAGAGTCAGGAAGACTTCAGATACTTATTTTCTGGCAAGTCATTTAACTCCTGTCTACCTCGGTTTTCTTATCTGTAAAATGGTGATAATAATAACACCTACCTTCCAGGGTTACTGGGAAGATCAAATGAGATAATATCTGTGGAGTGCTTAGTGCTGGGCACATAGTAAGTAATTAATTCCTATTTATTCTCTTCTTTTCCATGTACCACTCTTTGATATATTTTGTATGTGTTCATACTCTTCTCACTAATAGTGCATTTGGGGACAGTCTACAGCAGGTTTATGGAGAGTATGTTTTATTACTATTTATGTTGTTCCATTTCTGTAAATGTCTTTACTTGAGCTAATTATGTCAACTACCTTAGTCAGACAGTAAGCATTTAATAAGTGCTTGACCTGTGGACAAGGTACTATGTTAAGTGCAGGGAATTTAAAAAGAAAAAAGAGGCAAAAAGTTCCTGCCTTCAAGGATCTCAGATGGGAGAGTCAGTGGGAGAGGCAAACATGAAAACAGCTGGGTATATATGAGATATATAGAATAGGTGGAATATAATGTCAGAGTGGAAGGCAATAACATCTTGGGGGACTTAGAAAACCGTCCTGTAGAAGGTGGGCTTTGAATGGGTTATTGAAAAAACTTGCCAGAGAAACTAAGTGGAGATGAGGAGAAAGAACATTCCAAGGATAGGAGACAGCCAGTGCATGGTTAGGTACAGAGTTGGAAAATGAAGTGTTGAATGTATGGAACAGCAAGTGAGCCAGTACGGCTGTACCACAAAGTTTGTGGAGGAGAGTAAAGTACAAGACGACTCAAATGGTAGGAAGGGCCAAGTTTAAGAAGAGCTTTAAGTGCCAAACAAAATTATTTGAGATTGGAGGTAATTAAAAGCCTCTGGAGCTTACTAAATAGGGGAATGACATGATCAGAAACTACAATTTAACTATCCGTTTCCAATTATGGGTGAGTTCATCCCATTTACATTCAAAGTTATAATTACTAGTTGTGCATTTTCCTCCATCCTATTTTTCCTCACTATTTATCCTTCTCTCCCTCTCTTTTTACCCTGTTCCTCCTTAGACAGCTAATATACTTCTAACCACTGCCTCCCTAATCTGTATCCCTTCTAAGAGTCCCTCCCTAATTCTCTCCCTTTACCCTCCTATTCCTTAATCTATCCACTTCTAAGAGTTCCTCTCTTATCCTTTCCCCTCACCTTCCCATTTCTTTGTAAGTTAAGACTTCTAGACACTTCTGTATAATAGGTTATTCTCTATAACTCAGTTCTGATAAAGAGTAGGGCTCTAGCACTACTAGCCCTACACTTCCTCCCGCTCCCACTGTAACTGTTCTTCTCTTCACACTTGTAGGAGATAATTGCTCCATCTTATTTCTCCCTACCCAATTTTATTTTTTATATAATATGCCCATCATATTCAACTCAACCCCAAGTCTCCTATATGGGTATGCTCTTTCAAACTATTCAAGTCATGATAACATTCTTCAGCATTATGGGTAACGGTTTCCCATATAAGAAGCAAACAGCTTGATCTTATTAAATCCCTCATAATCGTTCTTTCATGTTTACCTTTCTTATGTTTCTCCTGATTCTTGTAGGTAAAATTTTCTGTTCAGTTCTGCTCATTTCCTCACAAATACCTGAAAGTTTTTTTTTTTTTTAATTTCATTAAACATCTATATTTTCCCCCTATGGAGGGTTACACTCAGCTTTTCTGGGTAAGTTATTCTTGGTTGCAAACCCAATTCCTTTACTCTTCAGAATAGAATGTTCTATGCCCTTTGGTCTTTTAATGTAGAAACTACTAAATCTTGTGTTATCCTGACTGTAGCTTCACAGTGTTTAATTTTTTTCTGGTTGCTTATAGCTAGACCTGGGAGCTTTGAAATTTGGCTATAATGTTCTTGTGAGTTTTCATCAGGTGGTGATTGGTAGATATTTTCAATTTGTATTTTACCCTCTAGTTCTTCAGCGTCAGGGCATTTTCCTTAATAATTTATTGAAGTATAGTGTTTAGACTCTTTTTTTCTCTCATAACTTTAAGGTAGTACAAGGATTTTTATATTGTCTCTTCTCAATCTGTTCTCTAGGTCAGTTGTTTTTCCAATGAGACGTTTTACATTCTCTTCTATTTTTTTAATTCTTTTGATTTTGGCTTATTATTTTTTTTTTCTTAGTATCTAGTAAAATTCATTAACTTCCCATTGCCCAACTCTAATTTCTAAGGAGTTGTTTTCCTCTGTAAGTTTTTGGATCTCTTTTTCCAATTGGATGACTTTCTTTTCATAATTTTTTTGATTTTCTTGCAATACTCATTTTCTAATTTTTCTTCAGTCTCTCTTATTTGATTTTTAAAGTCTTTTTTATGCTCCTCCAGGAACTGTTTTGGGCCTGTTACCATTTTACAGTTTTCTCTGAAAGTAGAAGTAGCTATTTTAACTTCACCATAATCTTCTGAGTTTGAACCCAGAACTCTATTACTACAATAGTTATCTATAGTAAGGTTATTTTTCTTTTGCTTACTCATTTTTTTTAGTGGCCTATTTCTTGGCTGTAAACTTTGCATTAGAATTGGGATCTACTCCTGAGGTGTGGGGGATAATGTCTCAGACTTCAGGTTTTTCATGGAGTCTTTTTCTTAGCTTTATCTGGGGTCCTGATCTCAGGTATTCCTCTGTCCCTGAGCCACAACCATGGCCCCCAGCAAAGCTGTCACCACAATCCTCTTACTCTCCCTGACAATGGCTGCAAGCTTCAGCTCACCCCTCCAGAACCAAAACCAAGGACTCCCTCTCCTGACAGTGACCAGAGCTGGCAGGGCCCCACTCTCTACAACTGCACTCATGCATGACATGTACTCGTGCTTCCATGCCCAGGACTGTGTCTGGTTAGCACGCCTGGACTCCTCCTCCCCAACTTCACATTGTCAATAGGGTAAAAGTTCCTGAACCACCCAATCTAGCAGCCCCTAAGACTTGTTTGTTGATTGGGGAGGCGGTGGTATTTGCCCTGAGGTATCTGCAATTCAATCAGACCAGATCCCTACCTCGGGAGATCAGGTTTCTCCTAATTTACTCACAAGCTGTCTTAGGCTGGACAATTGCTTTATCCTGACTTCTCTGCTGATCAAAGTTCACTTTGAGGTAGTATTTTAAATTGGGAGAGCCAGGAAATCTTCTGTCTCATACTTCCGTCTTCCCATAATCATTTCAGAAACTACAATTTAGGAAAATTACTTTGGTAGCTGACTAGAGGTTGGTTGAAATTGGAGAGAGACAAGAAGCAGAGAGACAAACTAGAAAGGTATTGCAATAGTACAGGTGAGAAATAATGAGAGCCTAAACCAGAGTGGTGACCATGGGAGTAAAGAGAGGAGACATACAAGACAGACTGTGAAGACAGAAGAATGACAAGATTCAGTAATGGACTGGATATTTTGGGTGAGTGAGAGTGAGGAGTTAATGATGATACACACTGGTAGACGCTCTTGAGTGAGTTTTAGAGAAAGGCAGGGGAGGGAGGAGAGAAACATTAAATTAGCACATTAGGAGTGCACATCCACAGAGTACCTTGAATTTGAGGTAGTTGTTCCCTTGGACCCTGTAATTCAATGACACTAGCCTACTTGCTGTCTCTCACATAAGATGATAGTCCATCTCCTGACTGTGCATTTTCATTGGCTGTTTCATATACCTGGAAAGCTCGCCCTTTTCATCTCCACCACCTGGCTCTCCTTGCTTCAAATACCAACTAAATTCCACCTTCTATCTAAAGCCTTTCTCAAACTCTCTTAATTCTAGTGCCTTCCAGTCACCCAGACCAGCAGAGAATACTTGGGAAGCCAAGGTGCCTGCTACTCAAACTCAATAGAGTCTTTGGACTTGGAACTTGGAACTGTGGAATTTACTTAAACTGTGAACCTAATCTTTTTCCCTTCCTCATAGTATGAGTTGGTAGAGTGTGTGTGTATGCATGTGTGCGCTGGGGAGTGGGGGGAGGCAATAGATTAAGCCCCACATGTTGGGGAGTAAGTTTGTATATTTATTAATATTCTTTTGAACTAAGTATTTCCTTATAAAAGCTAATCCAACCTTTAGTGATTAAATGGAACTGGGGTACAGGGAATCACACTCCCCCCTACTTGGGAAGAGCATCATTGGTGGGGATTGGAACCATTGGTAGATACTCCAGCTCCCTTAAGAGTACTAGAGAACCCTGGGGGAGGGTTGAAAGTTAACATAGCTGACCTTCAGGTAGTTGGGGCCAGGGCAGTCAATGTTACACTTTCATAGCAAATCAGGAGATGGAATCCAACTGTGGTGGTTCTAATTACATGTATCAGCTGAGAGAGATAATAGCCAGTCATTTCTAACTATCATTATGATTAGAAATTATTGCTGGGATGGCTATGTGGCACAGTGAATAGAGCACCAAGCCTGGAGTCAGGAGGACCTGAGTTCAAATCTGGTCTCAGACCCTTAACACAAAAGAAAACTACTTGTGTGACCTTGGGCAAGTCACTTAATTCCAATTGCCTTCTAAAAAGCAAAAAAAAAGAAAAAGAAATTATTGCCATGAAAATCTTACTAAATCTTAACATTTTACAGCTCTTTATTGTCCTCTTCTAATTTCAAAATGCTCTCATAATAAGATTTCTACAATTTTATTTTCCTTTTCACTATTCTGTGAGGCAATAACTGCTCATAATATTCCATCTATCTCTTTCATAATATTTTGCAAATGAGCTTGTATACTAAGTCAGTGTTGCCCTTGGCTACTACATCTTTCTCATTAGCACAGAGATTAAATATTTTTTCTATGAGGTGGTTTCCAAGCTGTTTTGATCTACTCTTTGTTATGATTATTTTAAATCAATTAGACATCTCTAAGAAATTATTTCAAATTGATTTAAGTTTTATCCATTTCTAGCATTTCAGGATCAACAATTTGCTTATGAAGTATAGATTTAGGTTTGACAGGGGTGGCTAGGTGGCACAGTGAGTAGAGCGCCAGCCCTGGAGTCAGAAGGACCTGAGTTGGGATCTGGCCTCAGACACTTAACACGCACAAAAAAACCTAGCAGTGTGACCTTGAGCGAGTTACTTAACCCCAATTGCCCTCCAAAAAGCAAAAAAAAAAAAAGATTTAGGTTTGACTGCCCCCTCCCCCCACACACACACTCACTCATAATCTACATGGGGCAATTGTCCATTTCCTATTACTATTGGCTCATTCTCTCATTTGTTCTCATCCCAGATTCTAAGGTAATCTTAGATATGCTTTGATATTTTACCATACATTACTAAAATTTCAACCTTATGAATTAACTGATGAGCTCTGGGCCCCCATCCTAGTTTGAAAATTATTCATTATAATTAATAATAGTGTTTATATAGCATTTTAAGGTTTATAAAGCACTTTATGAACATTAGCACATTTTGTCCTCACAACAACCCTGCTTTTATTATACCCATTTTAGAAATAAGAAAACTGAGACAAATAGAGGTTTAGTGACTTGCCCAGGGTCAAAAAACTAGTAAGTCTGAGGACAGAGTTGAACTCAGGACTTCCTGATTCCCAGTCTTGCGCTCTATCCACTGTACCACCTAGCTGGCTCTAAATAAATAAATATCATAAAAAGCTGGAGAAACTTTTAATGAGCTTTCACTCATCTCTCTCTCTATATCCATCAAGCTCTAATATTCTAGGTTTAAATAAACATCAAAGGGCGGCTAAGTGGCACAGTGAATAAAGAGCTGGCCTGGAGTCAGGAGGACCCTAGTTCAGTTCTAGCCTCAGACACTTAACACCCACACAAAAAACTAGCCATGTAACTTGGGCAAGTTACTTAACCCCAATTGCCCTCCAAAAAGCAAAAAAATAAAAATAATAATAAATAAACATCAAAGTTACTGGCTAAGTGATTTATTAACAGCATAATAAATAATAAAACATAGGCATAAATAATAGAATATACTTACACAGTAATAGCAACATCATGCGATAACCAACTTTGATAGACTTAACTCTTCTCAGCAATACAAAATTCTAAGACAATTCCAAAAGACTCATGATGGAAAATGCTATCCACAACCAGAGAAAGAATTATGAAGTCTGAATGCAGATAGAAGCATATAATTATCTTTTTTTAAATTTTGTTTCTTCTTCCTCGTGGTTTTTCCCTTTCGTTCTAATTCTTCTTTACAATATAACTAATGTGGAAATTTGTTTAATATGATTGTACACATATAGCTTATATCAGATTGCATGACATTTTAGGAAGGTGTGACAGGAGAGAGGGGGAGAAAATTTAGAAATAAAAATTTTATAGAAGAGAATGTTGAAAACTAAAAACAAATAAATAACATTTAAAAAAAATATTAAAATGTAAAAAAATAATAAGTATGTATCAGTTGTGAGAAAGATAATAGCCAGTCAGTTCTAACTATCTTTGTAAATGCTGATTTCTCAATTCTGGAAATATAGTCTCACCATTTAGTTCTCTCAGGGTGCCAATTAAAGTCTCTCAAGAATTCTCTTCATGATGTGTCTTCACAAGATAAGAAAAAAGAAAAAGTTATTTTACTCTGTTTTCTCCATCTCTCCAACCCTCACAATTAAATTTCCAGAATGATGATAGTTAAGAATATCCTTAGTTTTAGTTGTAGGGGATATGAATTTATACTTGAACAGACCAGATTTGAGATATTATAATCCAACATAACGTGTTTCCCCGATAATAAGACCTATCCCGAAAATAAGCCCTCCCCTTACTGTGTAAGATTCCTCTGAAATAAGTCCTCCCCCAAAAATAAGCCCTATTGAGATTGCTACTGGTACCCTCTGTATGCACCGTCTCTCCCCCCACACCCCCCCGTGAAACGCACGCCGCGCTCCGAGCTGCATCCAATCAGAGCTGCAGCAGTGAGCGCGTCATCCTGTTCTTCCCCAGTGATTTGCTCATTGAATAAAGGTACATTTTTTTGTTCACATTTACCTGTTTATTAAAATTGCTTTCAATGTTCATTAAAATAAGCCCTCCCCTGAAAATAAGCCCTCTGGTGTTTTTCTGTCCAAAAAAACTAATAAGACAGTGTCTTATTATCGGGGAAACACGGGTAGAATCTTCTCATCATTTATTTTGACCTTTACTCTAGTTAATGATCTGACTGTACTCAGAAAACTCATTCTGTAATGATTTCCATATTGGGAACTATTTTTTTAAGTTACAGCAAATTTCCTGGTTTTCTTCACTGTGTCATTGATTGGCAATTCCTGTTTGATATTCCTCTCCAATCTGTTTCCCTTTAAATTACATGGATTGTGAATTTGGCATAGAAAGTATGGAGTTTAGGAAAAGTAGCAGAGAGGTAGTTTATATAACAGAAAAAGCACTTATCTCAGAGTTAGGAGACCTGGGTTCTAGTCCCAGCTATCCTGATTACTAGCTGTGAAATTCTGAATAAATAATTTCATGCATGTAAAGGTGGGCATATATAGTCCAGTAGATAAGGACCTGGGCCTGGAGTCAGGAAGATCTGAATATGAATCCTGCCTCAGATACTTACTAGTTGTATAACTCTGGGCAAATCATTTAAATTCTTTCAGTCTATTTCCTCGTAGGTAAAATGAGGGTAACAATGGCACTGACCTCACAAGGTTGTTTTGAGAATTAAATCAGATAATACATGAAAAACATTTCACAAACCTTAACACACTATGTAAATATTTGCCATTATTGTTATCTACCTCACAGAACCAAAAAAGCACTTTCTAGGCTATATAATTATGAGTTAATTTTATATAAGAGGGAAAGAGACATGGGCATGGTGGCAAAAATTCAAGACAAAAGTCACCAGCTCTGTCCCACTCCATCCAGTGTTACAACACACCTTTTTGAGGCTTATGGAACTGACAGGGCAATTTATGTGGTCCTGGCTCCTGCCAACTGAGGTATGGCAGGAGTTTAAAGGAAGTTAATCACCCCAACTGAAATACCAGGGGAGTCTGGGAGGTTTCCTATTATGCTGAGGGGGGAAAAGTGAAAGTTTTTGAAAGCTTCTTGAGAGGCCTTTTGTGTTCCAGCAGGGTGTGGGAGTGGATCTCAATAACAAAATAAATCAAAATGTGTGTATTAGTCCCAGGCATATTGGCTGGACAGTCTCACAGAAGAGTTCAGCTTTGCCTTTGAGGAAGAGTCTGTCCCCACACATGGCAGCAGCAACCAGCAGAGGAGCATAAAGAGGCAGCAGCTGTGGAAGTAAATGAGCTACAAATGGTTGCTGGATTTGTGAGTGAATAGAAATAAAAGACGGCCAGACTGAAATAAGAGGAGTGCACCTTGTGTTGGGAGTGAGACTTATCTCTGGAATGTTCCTACATAGGTATTCTCTAGTATTCAAGTCAAACCTGAATAATCAAAATTCTGCAGAGAAAGGGGTACCAGAGCAACGTAGAACTTAGGTTAAGTTTGTGCAATAATCATTTTGATGGGAATTGAAAGAAAGGGGAGAACAAGAAAGAAAAGGAAGGGGTGTGTTTGTGTGTGCATGAGTGAGTGAGAGAGACAGACAGAGAGAGAAAGGGGGAGGAAAATATTGGGAATGAACACTGTGGGAACAGTGGATAAAAGAGGACTTGTCTAGGCAAAATTACTACTCTATTACTCTACCATTTACAAGGAATACATTTACACACCCCAGCAGTAGAAAACCAGATCAATACATTCCTAAACAATTACTAGAGGATGCACATAAATGACATCATCCTTTCTCCTAAAGAGAACAACAAAACCATCTCTAACTGTGACCAACACACACACACACACACACATGCACACACGCACACAGCTTCTCAAATGGACAAAAGTGATACTTTTGAGGCTGACAGTAAGTCTTTCTGTAATGAGGTACAAACTGGTTGGCACTCATTTGACATTTAAATCGCTCCTAGAAAATCTCTAACAGACACAGGTCAGATTCACTGAACAAATGGAAGAGCTATGAGCAGTTACTTTTTACAAAGGTAACTGCATAGACTGATACATTTGGAAAGAACAGAAGTACAAAATAGAAAAAGGGGAAAGCAAACATGATGAAGTGAAAAGGGCCCTTTGAGTTGAGTCTATAAGTAACTTGTGGCTTTGGGCAAGTCATAGCCTATTTGGGACTCAAAGAATACATGTGTTTTTCTTATCTAAAAATTTTTGTTAGTCTTTAAAATTAGGGAAGTGATGGTTCCACTGTACTCTACCCTGGTCAGATCTACAGAATTGTGTTCTGGGAAGGATAATAATAAACTAAGGTGTGTGCACAAGAAGGCAGCCATGATGATGAAAGGACTGGTAACAATGCTGCAGGAGCATCAGTTCTAGGAAAACTTTCTGGAACCCGGAAAGTTTTCCTTAAAAAGAGGAGGGAAGTCAGGAGGGAGAAAGACAATGATTCTGTGTCTTATCTAAATTTTAAATCTTTACAAACCACTAGAATAGCTGGTCACTTAAAATGTTTATTGAATAAACAAATGAATGAATTATATCACTACCTCCAATGAGACAATGAATCATTGATTTTATTTATCAAGAACCTACTATGGGGCGTCCAGGTAGCACAGCAAAGTAAGAGCACTGGCCCCAGAGTTGGGATGACCTAGGATCGAATCCGGGCTCAGACACTTAGCACCCACCCAGAAACACCTGGCCATGTAACCTTGAGCAAGTTACTTAACCCCAATTGCTTAAAAAAAAAAAAAAGAAGCTGCTATGTGCCAGACATTATTGAAGATACAAAGAAAGGTAAAAGATAGTCCCTGGCCCCAAAGAGCTCACAGTCTATTGAGGGAGACAAGATACAAAAATCTATGTACAAACATTATACACATGTACACATATACTCATACTTGCATATATGAGTATATATGTATGTATATATATATATATATGTGTGTGTGTATGTGTGTGTGTGTGTGTGATAAATTATACAAAATCAATAGAGGGAGGCCTCAGTAAACCATTGGGAGATCCTGAGCCACCATACAGTGGGGCAAGCAAACCCCAACACCAAAACCCCCCATGTGCCTCAGCAAACTCAGAGGGAACTGGCAGATTCCAGTGGCCAGACAGCCATGTACTTCAGTGTAGCACAGAGAAATAAATGCCCCACCAGCCTCAGCACATGCCAGACACACCAGACACCCTAACTCAGCATCAGGTAAGCTGCCAGACCCCTAGGTCCTCCAACAGTGGCAGACATTCCCCACCCTGCCCCCTCAGTACAGCACCAGACAGTAGGGTCCCCCGTGGGTCTCAGGGCAACATCAGTGCAGCACCAGGTAAATGGCCAGGGCTTACAGCCCCTGACACAAGAAGCCTGAGACAGTACCCCTTCCAACCTGGGAGCAGAGCTCAAATTTAAAAGAAAGGGAAAAGACCAGAAAAAAGATGAGCACAAAACAACAAAAAAAGAATATGACCATAGAAAGTTATTTTGGTGACAGGGAGGATCAAGTCACAACTCAGAAGAGGACAACAATGTCAGAACCCCTTATATGGGTAAAACCCCAAAGAAAAACAGGAAGTGGTCTCAAGCTCAGAAAGAACTCATAGAAGAGCTCAAAAAGGAGCTTAAAATCATATAAGAAAGGTAGAAGAAAAACTGGGAAAATAAATGAGAGTGATTGAATTATGAAATTATGAAATTTCATAAGAGAATTATGAAAAAAAAGAGTCAGTAGCTTAGAAAAAGTACAATTGGCCAAATGGAAAAGGAAGTACAAAAACTAACTGAGGAAAACAACTCCTTAAAAGTTATAATTGGGAAGTGAAAGCTAACGAGGATACAAGACATCAAGAATCAATCAGACAAATTCAAAAGAATGAAAAAAAAATAGAAGAAAATGTAAAATACCTTATTGGAAAAACAACTGATCTGGAAAATAGATCCAAGAGAGATATACCTGAAAGCTATAATCAAAAAGAGGACCTGGACAGAATCTTTCAAGAAATTATCAAGGAAAATTGCTCTGATATCCTGGAATCAGAGGACAAAATAGGCATTGAAAGAATCCACCAATCACCTCAGGAAAAGATCACCTGGGAAAGGTCCCAGACTATAAAATCCAAGGAACATCATAGCCAAATTACAGAGCTATGAGATCAAAGAAAAAATACTGCAAGTGGTCAGAAAGAAGCAATTCAAATATCAAGGAACTATAATCAGGATTACACAGGATTTAGCAGCTGCAACATTAAAGAATCAGAGGTCATGGAACAAGATATTCTGGAAGACAAAGGGGCTAGGACTACAACCAAGAATCACCTACCCAGCAAAATTAAGCATAATACTTCAAGGAAAAAAAATGGTCATTTGATGAAATAGAAGGATTCCAAGCTTTCATAAGGAGAAGACCAGAATTGAACAAAAATTTTTATCTCCAATATCAAGAACAAGAAAAGTCTAAAAAGGTAAATAAGTAAAAGAAAATAAGGGATTTAATGGAGCTGACCTGTTTACATCCCTACATGGGAAGATGATACCGGTAATTCTTTTTCTTTTTAGAATTTTAAATAAGAGGTTTATTTAAACAACAAGATGTTTGACTTGAAAGGAAAACTATACAGGATCAATTTCTTTATAGTAATTTATCCCTATTGAGAGACAGAGATTGCCCTACATGCAACAGTTGTGTGCAAAAAAGTTATAAAATCATCCTTGGTTTTACAATGATAAAAGAAAAACACTGAAATTATCCAATCAAACAAGGTATGCGAGGATTTTTTGTGGGTTTTGTTATTGCTTTTGTTGTTGTTAAACAGTGAGAGCAAAATAACTTACTAGAATATAAAGATAAAAGTTTAATGAGCATGCCACTAATGGAGAAAAGGGATATTTTCACAGAACCAGTTTGCTTTTTCCCCTCCCCATCCATTCAATGTTGATCAAAACATACCATCAACCATTTAGTTTTTTTTTAATGCATTATGCCTGTGCACATACACCAGTTACTTTATGTACAATAAAGGAATGGGAGAAGGGAAGTAAAGAACAGAGAAAACTATACTGCAGTAGTCAGGATGTATATGAACCAAATCTCGGTTTTCTAACTGTGGATGTATTGTTTTCCTTGGGAGCACAGTTCTGGAGTAAAGTTGTAGATTTTCTTTTAAGTAAACGCCTCCTGTCTGCTGCTGGAATACATCAATTGTATTTTCATCCTCCATTTCCAACTGCATAGTGTGTCTGTTTCATTGATTGGTTGCCCATCAAATCAGAATCTTATCTGCCTCATTGACAAACCCTGTTGTTCACAACAGGCTTTCCTTAGTTTACTAAGTGGTATGTGCCTCTTTATCTTAAATTGCAACAGCAAGTCATCTTGCGCTGGCATCTTCAAATTAATGTACTCATTGTTTTCAGTCTTAACTGCTTCCTTCAGCTTTTCAAAGGCCATGCCTCGTCCAGGGGTCTCCTCAGTCATGGTTTCATAAAAGAGGCACCAGGATGGTTGTGATAGTAATGGCAATTAAAGATTCCCCTGTATTGGCTTGGTTTTCAAATTGATTGTGTTAAAACCCAGAGCTTGTTAATCCCACCTGTGGGATGGACTTTTTGATGTGAAAAGAAAGTCCTGAACTGGGAGGAGCTGGTGACGTAGATTTGGAGAGACAAGAGAGAGGCGGAAGATCTTTTTGGAAGCAGCACCTCGTGGAGAGAGACTAAGAGAATTGCTGGTGGCCACTTTGAATTGCCCTGGACTTTTGAGACCTGCCCCCTGAGCTGCCAAGGACTGAGGAGACATGGCTGCTTTGCTGGTACTTTGTCTGTCTGTTTTGATGTTCTTTTGCCAGATTTGTCCACTGGTGAAAGACAGTCCTGTTGTTGAAGAAGTCCTGGAACCTGGCTTTTGGTTAAGAAGCCCTGAGACTGTCCTGCAGACAGAGAGTGAATACTGTCCACTGGTGAAGGGCAGTGCTGTTGTTGCAGGGGTCTGGAGACTGTCCTGCAGACAGAGTGAATACTGTCCACTGGTGAAGGACAGTGCTGTTGTTTCAGGGGTCTGGAGACTGTCCTGCAGACAGAATGAATACTGTCCACTGGTGAAGGACAGTGCTGTTGTTGCAGGGGTCTGGGAGCCTTTCTGTTGGTTCAGAAGCCCTGAAGAAGGATTTTCTTGTTGTATGTTTACAGAAATCCTGGGAGAGGGCTTTGCTAATGTGTTCAGGGGTTCTAGGACTGTTCTACAGACAGAGGATGAATTCATGAAGGGACTGGCAATGTATCTTATGGCCTTGCTAAGCCTTGTCTCCCCAGGAACTAAGATTGCTGAGAACTTGCCTAGTGTCAAGATGAAGAAAAGACCTCCATTTGGGTATTAAGTGCTGTGTTTAAACTTGATGTAACTCTGGGGTAGATTCAATTGTGATCCAGGGGTGGGGAACTTTTGACCTTATGTTTGGAAACTAATCTCCATTTGAGAAGAGGGGCTTTGTGGTGGACTTAATTAAGGTATAGCCTAGGGGTGGAGAAGTATTTAGAACAGAGACTTCGTAATTGATTGAATGATTGGAAGGTCCTGGGGTGGGGTAGTCCTTGGAGATTATTTAATCACATTTAGTAAATGCTGTATTTGGAATGATGTCATGTTTTGATCTTCTCTGTTCTGGGTTTGTTACTGAATAAAATGGAGAGCACCTATGCTGGTATTCTGAACCTTGGGAAGTAGCCTTTCCTTGGCATTATATTACAATGGTCCACTCCAAGGGAATGGAGGAGAAGCAGCAGTGGCAGGAGCTGGAGGAGGAGGAGGAGGAAGATGATGGTGATGATGGTAAGGAAGAGGAGTAGGAGGAGGCAAGTATGGAGGTATTAATACTGGTAATTCTTTTTTTTTTACCATATAAGTATAATACTGGCAATTCTTGAAAACTGTACCATTTACAGTACAGCTAGAAGGAATTTATCTAGATAGAGGGCAGGGTATATGGTGAATTTGAGGGAATGTTACTAAAAAAAACTAAGGGATGAGAGAGAAGTATACTGGGTACAGAAGAAAGGCAGAGGTAGAATGGAGTAAATTATTTCACATGAAGAGGTGTGAAAAACCTATTACAGTAGAGGGGAAGATGGGAGGGTGAGTGATGGGCATCACTTGAACCTTACTCTTATCAATATTGGCTCAAAGAGGGAATAATATATACAATCAGTTGAATACAGAAATCTATTTTATCCAACAGGGAAGCAGGAGGGGAGGAGACTAATTAAAAACTAACAGAAGGGAGAGCAAACTAGGGGAGATGGTAGACTGAAGCAAAATACTGGTGAGGAAGGAAAAGTTGAAAAGAGAGAGAAGACAAACAAGAGGAAAAATAGGATGGAAGGAAAAAATCATAACTGCGAATGAGATAAATTCCCATAAAATGGCAGCTGATAGTAGAGTGGATCAAAAACCAGAATCCTACAATATTTTGTTTACAGGAAACACACCTGAAGCAGAGAAACACACAGAGAGTAAATGTAAGGGGCTGGAACAGAATCTATTATCCCTCAGTTGAAATAGAAAAAAAAAAAGGCAGAAAGCAGAGGTAGCAATCCTGATCTCAGACAAAGCAAAAGCAAAAATAGACCTAATTATAGATTTGAGGAAGGAAACTACATCTTGCTAAAAGGTACCACAGATGATGAAGTAAGATCAGTTTTAAAAATATATGTACCAAGTGATATAGCATCCAAATTCTTAAAGAAATTAAGTGTTACAGATGTATAACCAACCAAGAGATAGAGAACATTACAAAATATAAAATATATGATTCTGATTACATTAAATTAAAAATCATTTGCATAAAATCAATGCAATCAAGATTAGAAGAAAAGCAGAAAGCTGGAAAAAATCTTTACGGCAAATGTTTCTGATAAAGGCCTTATTTCTCAAATATATAGAAAACTGAATTTATAAGAATACAAGCCATTCCCCAATTAATAAATGATCAAAGGATATTAACAGGTAATTTTCAGATGAACAAATCAAAGCTATCTAATCCAAATGAAGAAGTGCTCTATATCACTTTGGATTAGAGAAATGCAAATTAAAACAACTCTGAACCACCTCATACCTATCAGATTGGCTAATATGACAAAAAGGGTAAATAATAAATGTTGGAGAAGATGTGGGAAAGTTGGGACACTAATGAACTGTTGGTAGAGTTGTGAACTGATCTAACCATTCTGGAGAACAATATGGAGCTAATCCCAAAGGGTTATAAAATTGTGCATACCCTTTGATTCATACACCTTTTGATTCAGACCACTATTAGGTCTATATCCCAAAGAGATCATAAAAAAGGGAAAAGGACTTATATGTGCAAAAATATTTATAGCAGCCCTATTCATGGTGGCAAAATATTGGAAATTGAGGGCATGCCCATCAATTGGGGAATGGCTGAACAAGTTGTGTGTAATGTCAAGCAAAGGAGGATTTTTTGTTGTTTTTCTGGGTTGTTTTAGCCAATCAAATGCCTTTTAATGAGTCTTGCCTTTGATTGTATCAAGAGTCTTTGATTGAATCACAAGTCTTTGATTGGAACAGTATTTATTATATTGCTTAGAGGGAGAAGAAAAAGTAGAGAGAGGAGCAGAGCTGAGAGAAAGAAGTGAACATGAGCAGGCTAGGGAAACTTGCTTGTGAGAAGGCCTAATAGAAAGAATGTTTGTGATGTTGGTGCTCTGTCTGTTGATCTGTTAATTTTTCAGACAGAAGCCCTGCCTATTGGTCTGTGTTAATTCCTCAGACAGAAGCTCTGTCTGTTGATCTGTGGGCTGACTCTGCTCCTGACTCTTGGATTTACATACAGGTAGCTCTCTATTCCTGCTCTATGTCTCAGCTCATGGGGACTGCTACACCCCAAACTCTTCCTGCTCCTGTTCAAGAACATGTTCTAGGGGTTCCTGCCCACAGTTTCTATTTCTAGGAAGACAAAGCTTAACAGGACTAGGACAGTATTTATACACATTACCAGTACTATCATCTCAATTTACTTTAACAGCTCTTAAAAGGGGATTAAGCTAAGCCTCCTTCCCATGGGTGGATCTCCACTCTTCAACTCAATTCACTCATGAAGATCAACAGACAGGGCTTCTGTCTTAAAAATTAGCACAGATCAACAGACAGAGCTTCTGTCTGAGGAATTAACACAGGTAAGATTTGGAAAAAAAATTACAACCCAGGTTATCCAGGAGGTGGAGATGAAGAGGGAGAGAATTTCAGGCATAGGGAATATTATCTTCAAATATATGAGCAACTTTTATGGAAAAGAGATTAATCTTTTTTTTATTTTTACTTCTTCCCCTCCCCCAACCCCAAGAGAATATAAGTATTAATGATGCATAGAAGTTACAGAGAAGCATATTTAGGCTAGATATATAGAAAACCTCTTAATCATCAGAGATGACCCCAAGTAGAATGATTACACTGCCTCAAGAATTAGTGAGATCCCTATCCTTGAAAGTTTGCAGGGAGATCATAGCAGGGATTCCTGTTCAAGTATTGTTGACTAGATGACTTCTGGTCAAATGAGATTAATATTTGTAAAGCACTTAGCACAGTACCTGGCACATAATAGGAGCTATATAGATGCTCATTTCCCTATTCATCCTTTTGAGGAAATTTTGTGATTTGATAACTTCTAATGTTCTCTCCTGAAAGCTATGATTCTGTAAGAGTACATGGGAATGAGTAGTAGTGCCAAGCAGAATCTTTCTCACATTTCCACAAAGAAATCAAATCTGAAATTTTCAACAGAAAGTGGCCCAATTACAGAGGGAAAAAAGATACAGATATCTACCTAGCATGCCAAATTTGAAACATAATGGCCATCTTTTATTTCCACCCTACCACTGGGACCCACAGACCATTCCCTGAGGACACTTGGCTCTGGAACTCCTGTCCTGGTGCTCTGCCATCCTAACTTCACATGTCCTATTCTGTCTAGCTAGCCTTCATCATGCTCACTTCATGCCCCAGCCATTTTTTTTGTCTGCTGCCACACACATTCTCTCTCCCCACCCCACTGCTAGCTTTCCGATTCTGGAACCATAATAAAATCAATACTGCCATGGCTACTGGAGAAAAAAACAAAAGGTGTGTCAATATACTCCTCTATGGCCATGCTTACCATCCCTGTGGATTTTCAAATCCAAACAACTCTCCCTGGTTACCACTCTCTTGTATGTATGTGTTACCTCCCTCTGTTAGAATGTATGCTACTTGAGTGAAGTGACTTAATTTTGTATTTGTGTAGTGAGTATGATCTGGCTTTCTTTCCTAACCTGAGAAGTTTGGGCGTGTCTCTTTTCTACTTCCATTGGCTCAAAGCCCCGCTGGCTGCTTTCTCCAAACTATTAGAGGCCCTAACTAATGTTTCAGTTCAATTTAACCACTTAACATAAACTACTTTTTAAAATGGGGTGTTTACTTTGAAGATATAGCAAGAACAAGCATAAATACATTTCCTTCCAATTCCTCAGGGACATGTTCTTCCTGATACCACGTCAGTCTCTGGGAAGGGAAGGTTCAAGTCTTAGCACAGCTACAACATAGTTTCAGTCCCACCAAGTTCATCTCTCAGTGTGGCATGATTGATTGATAAGTCCTCATCTCAGCTTCCACTGCCCTGGGTCCAGAAAGTCACTCTCAAAGGTCAATCTTTGTTTCTTAGAGCATCCATAGTTGCATAAACAGCCCAACTCCCAGATTCCTGTGGCTTGCTCTCCTCATCTTTCAAGGTAAGAAACTAAATTTCCTTTTATCTAGAATAAGAAAGAATAAATTCAAAGTCCCATTTCTCAGGGTCACATGGCCTTCATTGGGAGAAGGCCCCAAACCTGGAGCAAAAGAGACCAACTATGAACAGAGCAGCCAAAAGGACTAAGGGAAAAGAGATGGTGGAGTCCTTCTAAGGCCCTTGGAATGTGGTTAGACAGTTAGAACCAGTTACAGAATGTCTACTAATGCTCCCCAGTCTTTCTAGGGGACTTCTCTTAAATATCATGATGACTTTGCTAGAAACAGATTTCTCAGATTCTCCTTGGGTGAAGAAGTAGCATCAACCAAACAAGTTGAGATTAACTAGGCACATGTACCACATACTCATTACAATAGTTATTTCCAGTATTAAATGCTCTTGTTGTATGCCTACTAAGCACCTTCTTTGCACCAAACATTTTGCTCAGAGCTTGGTATATAGTGGGTGCTTTAAAAATACCTTTTTATTCATTCATTTAGCAAATTCTTTAAAGTGAGAATTTTAGAGTTTTTACTTGACACAAGATAAACTCAGTATAATTTACAAAAGGAAAAAGAGGATATAAATATAAGTTGAGTGGCAGCTAATTTGCTAAATTAACATTGAAGAGAAAATGTAGACAATGAAATCTGACTAAATACTATATCAATATTTGGAGATCTGTTATAACTCCTAACTTCTATATTCAATTCCGAAAAATCAGATTTTGAATGTATAAGAAAGCAAGTAAAAACTAATAAATGTAATACCTCCCCCCAAGCAAAGCAGCATCTTCTTCCCAGACTCAAGGTAATTGGTCAATAAGCACATTTAACAATCTCAACCCAAAGCAATAATGTTATTACCATCTGGGGGAGTATAGAAAATTTCATTAGACTGCATCTCTGATATCATTGCAGAGACCACAGGCTATCTCTGACTCACTATATTTCATATGTTTCTGAGTTGCAAAATAATTATTTCTGACTTTCCTACTGCAAACTTCTCTAGGCTTACTAGGATGGATGAAATAGTACCATCATAATCCATATTCTATAAAATTTTGGATCCTTAGCCCATTAGAAACTACGCCCTTTACTATATATGGTTATAAAAACAGAGAAAATAAGTCTGTGATACACCTTGGCCTCCTCCTGCCCTTCCCACATGCTTCAGGTGACTGAACTTGCTATTGTGCCAGAGCAGAGAGGGTGGAGGTGTGTGAAATCATGCAATACGACAAACACAGATAGTTCTGCCTTTTTTGTTGCCTGTAATGTCTCTTTGATTGAATTGTTTGCTTATTCTTCTGGAATCTGAGAATCCCCAAGTAGTTACCATACTAGTATTGCTAATAATAAGTCAAGTTAACTTTCCTTTATGTATATCTCATCTTTTTCAGTACTGAGATGCTGGTCTGTGGTAGTTAGAGAATGGATATGAATTATTCTGGTTTCAGAATGCTGACCACCCACAGAAACATAAAAAACACAAATCCAGTATGTGCTCAAGCATGGGGTTCATAATTTAACATGAATGGATCAGTTGTATATTTCTAGAGCAAGAAGGAAAATTACTGCCGAGTCATACACAGTGTCCCAAAATCGGTTAATTGGAAGGATAACAACCAACCAATGGAAGCAATAGATGGACCCTAGGAAAAATTTGTTGCTTCCAAGTCGGCAACTGGCAGTCATGAAACAAATAGCCCAAGGAAAAGGATGATTATCTGTTGTTCTAAACATTTCTTGATCTCCAAATCTCCTAATATAATTCATGGCCCCATAGCCTAAACTCTGGGCTTACTCAGACCAAGTTCAAGATCAACAGGCATACCATAAGGTACATATGTTTTTAAAAATATATCAGACCTGTGATTTAATTATTGTAGGGAACCCCCAGTGAGGAAATTCATTTTACTGATGCAGATCTGCAACTGATTTGAAGCATACAGTCTTATAGAATTTCCTGGGGCCTAGACTGAAGTGAAGTGACTTGACCAGGGTCATACAGCCAATATGAGTCAGAAACATAAGTTGAAACCAGATTTTCCTGGCTCTGAAGTCATTCATTATGTCATGTTTCCTCTCTGGCATACATAACATGTATACTTGAATAACAACTTTTGAACATTGAAGAGATAGAAGGGAAGTAAGAAAGGGGGGGGGGGAAACTGTGTATTGTTGCTTTCAGATTACCTTTTTACTTGGTTAGTTTTAATTACATTTCAGCATTTTGTGCTGTTTACCCAAAGTTCAAGGCATTGTGGCCTAATCAAAATAGCAATGGTATGTTAGTACTCTGGGACAAAGACAACCCACAAGCTAGGGACTCCTACCTTAGGAGTGCCTGGAAGAGCTTCCACAAATTTCCTTCCCTGTGAGGCCTGATATTCTAGCATTAATAATAAAATCCTTTGTTTTAAATGAGAGACAATCTCTCTCTATTCCTTTAAAAACAAAAATAGTACCGGAAGGAATAACATTAAATGCCTGACATTTTCACATAGATTAATTTATCAAACATTTACCAACTGAATAGAGGGTCTGGGGAAGTCAAAGCACTGGAGAGGGACAGGAAAGGGTTAAAAATAGGGAAAGAAACAGGAAGGGAAGAGGCCTTTGTGAGAGACAAGCTATTCACTACATAATTTTGTCTAGGATGAACCATTTATAAAACACTCTTTCTGGGTATGCTGTGTTCTTTGGGGACCTTTCTGAGTGTGTTTTCCTATTCCCTATTATTTGTAGGATGGAGTTCACAGTAATTGCCCATACATGCCTCATAGGAGTGTTGTTGAAATTTATAAGGTATTGGGCTAGATCCAAAGAAGTGGGAAGAGAACAGGAAAAGGGAGGGAGTGAAGGAGGGGAGAGAGCAGAAGAGAAAAGAGGGGGTAGAAGAGGAAAAGAAGACGTGAGGAGAGGAAAAGAGAGGAAGAGAGGGCCAGGGGAAAAATAGGAGGGAAGAAAAAAAGTAAGAAGAGAGAAACAGAGGGCCAGAGAAGAAAAAAAAAAGAGGAGGAGAGAAAAGGGGAGGAAATTTGTCTCATTGGGATGTGAGTCAACCTCTCTGACATTCACTTTCTTCATCTGTAAAAGGGGAAAAATAATACCTGTAATACCAACTAACCTGAGATTTTAGGAAGCTCAAATGAGGTAATGTATGTAAAGTACTTTGAAAACTTTATTATACCATATAAAAGTTCATTATTTTTGTTTTTCATTCATGTTGAAGGGGAAAAGAGATAAGAATTTCCATGTCAATATTTATTGTTGCCACTTGTTGGCTATTCTTTAAAAATTATCTCATGAAGATAATAATAATTAAGTAATAATAATAAATAATAAAAGTAATAAGAAATATAAGAAAAATAAGAAAGTAATGAAGATAGCATATTCAAAAACTATACAAAATTGTATAATTTTTTAACAATTGATTTCAATCCAGTATCAAAAAACCTGATCAAAAAAATGTTAATAGCTGGAATCCATAGCCTGACTATTTATCCCCACAAAATACTGCATTTTTTTTGGTCTCAGTTTCTTCTTTAAAATGACAGTGTAAGTCTAGATCTACAAGGTCCCTTACAGTTCTAAAATCCAGTGTTCCTGTGTTCCCTTTTTCTTAGTTCAGGTGCTACTGAGAAGAATGTGTGGAATATGAGAATATGAGTGGAATACTGAGAAGAATATGTGGAAGAGGTGAAGTCTGGCAGGTAGGTGTGGGTAGTGAGAACTTTGGAACAAGAATAAACAGAGATAATAGAGGCAATTCACTGGGGACTGTGGTTAGGGTGGGAGGGGGGACATGGTAATATCTTCAGGAAAAGAGGCAACTGTTCGGTAGTATATATGTATACATACATACATATATATATATATATATATATACACATAAGATAGTATTCTTTCTACCAAATCCCCTTGAGTACAGAGCAACATGCCTGACACGTGGGATGCAATCAACATATATTTGTTGGCAGACCAGGTTATGAGAGAAAAAATTCAAAGATGTCATGCAAGGCAAGGGGAGAAAAGAAAGAGAAATGTAAGGACAGATTAGCCCAGAGTAAAGAAAGAAGTCACTGTGTTGATTCCTAAGAATGCCTCTGTTCCAACACTCTCCTGGCTTTCTTCCTCAAACGACTAACTCAATGTCCCTTAGTGATAGTTTGGAAAAACTAGTACAAGGTGTTATCATACAGAGAGAATTCCCTGCAATAAGTTCTCAAGCTTTGATTGCTTCAGGAAATGAGAGATTCAAGTCTGGAATCTAGGGCAGGTACAGATCTACAGAGGTTGGCATGGGATGCTTTATACTCAGAATGGTGAAGCACCCTTGGGGAAAGATCAGTGATACAGGATAACTCACTGCCTCATGAAGCTGAGGGGAAAAGGGCCAGCTCAGTCTTTGGGGATTTATGATAGCATCCAAAATATGCTGATCAACTCAGAAGTCAAATATTTCTGTGGTTTTCACTAATAATCAGAATGAAATTAGGCTATTCCATCAGTTAAAAGTAAAGTTTGTTTAAATGCATATGTATTTTGATAAAACCAAATTAATTGACTTATTGTTTCACTGGTCGATAGTAGAGGTCTTCAAACTGGGGGCCATTGTGACCTGGGGAATGGAGAGTAGTCCGAGATCTGATCATAAGAGGTGTTCGATCAACCAATCAGAGGGTAGGAAAATGGGTCACATCCCACCCTCCCTACAATGGCCAGTTGTGAGGCTTATTTACAACACAACTACATTCCCCTCATCTCCCAACATTCTATAACTCCATCCTCTCACCCTTGTGGGTAAACTCTTTTTGTAACTGTAAAATCTTAAAAAAAGGATTTGTTCTGTGATTGTATTCAGTCAAAGGGCTGCACTTGAGGACCTAGAGGGCTACATGTGGCCTCTAGGCCACAGGTTTCCCACCCCGGAGAAAGTAGTTTCTTTTGTCAGGGATGAAGGGCTCCAGGACTCATTCTCTGTTCCTTTCAGATGAAAGAGTGAGTCATATGGGATGAGCCAGAGTAGATGGATAATAACTGCATCATATATCTCATTACCTTATCTCTATTCCCAAACTCATTCCCTTTTCCAAACTTCCTTAATACTGTCAATCACCCAGGCTCACCACCTCAGTCTCATTTGACTCCCTCAACCCATTTATACACTCGGTTACCAAATATTATCACTTCTCCCTCCATAAAACCTCTTGCATCTGTGCCCATATATCTCTACTCACATAGGTACCATCCTCATTTAGGCCCTCCATGCCTCTTGCCAGGACTGTTTCAAAAGTCTCCTAACTCTCCTTGCCAAGTTTCTCCCTCTTCCAATCCACCCTCTAACAGAAGCCAAAGTATTTTCTAAAGCACATGCCTGACAATGCCTCATCCCTTGCTCAATAAATTCTAGTGGCTCCCTATTGACTATGTGATCAAATATTATTTCATCTTGATCTCACCCTTTTACATTTTTGTATATTTTATTGCATAATTATTAATCAAACATGCATTTTTAATAAATTTACAAATAAGAATATAGATAGATATAGATAGATATACACATACATACATACATACACATATAGAGGGATGTACTCAGTTAGTATACACTGAAATAGATACAATTCTCTCCTAGGGTCAGTGTCTTCCTCTATTCCTGGCTGGCAGTCCAATCATTTCCCATATCTTGTTGACGTCACTTCTGTAACACAAGTACTTTTTCATCAGAGTGACTTGGGCAGTTGTCAGATGACTTTGGGAGGCATTCATTGCTCTGCATGTCTTACACAGTAGCAGGATCCAGGCCTATTTCATGTACTAATGGTTCTTGACTCTCTCCAACTTGGCAGGATGAAGTTCCCTGATGGCTGCTCTAGTGTCTTCTAGTTACAAGAAAGAGATGGCTGCCTGTTCCATCAGGACTGACTGTGGCTAGCACAGTGCCCCTACTCATGGCAGTCCTTGTCTCTTTTTCTCTTTATGCATACTCTTCCCATGTATGGCTGTGAGAGTTAGGCTATGAGGAAAGCTGAACACTACAGAATCAATGCTTTTGTGCTAGAGAAGACTTTTGAGAGTCTTTTGGACAGCAAGGACATCAAATCAGTCACAATAGTGGTTAATCCAGGCTATTCACTGGAAGCTCAAATACGGAAGCTGAAGCTTAAATACTTAGGCCATTTAATGAGAAGAGAGGACTCACCTGAAAAGACTGATGAAAGATTGAAGTTTAAGGAGAAGGGGATGGCAAAGGATGAGATAGGTAGGTAGTGTCATGGAAGCAATAAGCATAAGCTTGGATGGACCTCGGGAGATAGTGAAAGACGGGCTGGCCTGGTGTGCTATGGTCCATGGAGTCAGAAAGAGTTGGATGTGACTGAATGACTGAACAACAATCTTCTTCCTGGTGTTCTTTACAAAACATGAGTGTATGTTTATTCCTTCAGTGTCCATGTCCTGCAGGTCCAAAGAATCCCAAGAAGAAGGGTAAAATGAAGAAAACTGAAGTGTTAAATTGCTGGTATATGATCAGATGTCCTTTTCTACACAGATAAGGGAACTTCAACATTAAATGACTCACTAAGATCACACAGCTTGTATGTGATGGAGCCAGGATTCAAATCTTGATTCTCTCATTTCCACTCCAGCACTCTTTCTAATGCATTATGTCATTATTGCTGCAGTCTTCATTTCAGATGTTATCTCACAACATGAAAGCACCAGGTAGATTTCACTCAGTGGGGGAGAAGTGTTATCAATAAGTCAAGGATGCATGATTTTATCATTGTGGATATTTTCTCCAGTAATGCAAATGCCTGAGTAGGAAGGAAGCCTTGATGAGTTGTAATGAATGAAAAAAAAAAGTAATCAGACTGTGTCCAAACTTCTTAAAATGGGGTGCACAGAGCTCAGCTAAGTTAGGTCCTTCCTCCCTTCCTTCCTCCCTTCCTTTCTCCCTTCCTTCCTTCCTTTCTTCCTTCCTTCTTTCCTTTCACTTCCCTTCCTTCTGGCCATATAGAATATCATACCCTTACCTGTAGGTGCTCTGTCCAAAGGAAAGTAAAATAATGAGGGTTAATCTCCTGGTCTATCTACATTTGTTAGCCATTCCTGCCACTGTGGCTCTCCTATACCAGGCTCTATACAGTTTTCCAGTTTGCTTGAGTTCCATGACAGCAAGTATCACTTCGGTATGACCAAGTTATTTGCAGGGCTTGGTATATGCAAAAATAGGAACCTAGCTGGCAACCTATTTGGTGTGATTTAAAGGATGCTAAAAATCCTGCCTGCACAATTAACTGTGGTCTTTAAAATTTCCAGAGAAGCATCCTGGCATTGAGCATTGGATTATGAATAAAGAAGATGACTCAAATCTTGACACAGACATAGTTATATGACCCCAAAGTCACTTAACCTCTCTAAGCCCTCAGCTTCATCATCTGTAAAATGGGGATAATAATACCACTTAGCGCATAGGGGTATGTTAAGGTTCAAATAAACTATTGTATATGAAAGTCTTATTATTAGAATCATTCCTTTTGGATTAAGGCACTGTATTTCCAGAAGGTTCCTGCTAAATTGTAAATACAGTTAATCCTTAACTTGGAGAGGGGGGCAGGGGAAGCTATTATTCCACAAAAGTCAAAAACTCAAATGTTGATATACTGAACTTATGGGAAATAGGGGTTAATTTCACATGACTACCCAAAACTATAATCTTTCACCAAAAATTCCTGAAAATACAATTTTCTGCATATAATTCTTAATAATAAAAAATTAATTCTGATAATATTCACTTTTCCTAACACAGTAACTATGAAATAACCCATAAAATGCAGTACACAAAATAAAATCAGTATCATGCAAGACATTTTTCTCACTAGTAGTTCCCTAGAACTCTGTGACCTTTTGTGCTAATATATCAATAAAACAAAATTGATTTCAGACAATATTCACTTTTCATAACACGTGAAATCTACAGTACCATATATTGTACAGCAAATAAAATTCTTAAAACTAAAACATTTTTAATCTGAATCTTACTTTCCAGATGGTGTGTCAGATGGTGGTATGAGGACACTGTACTGTATACTATACTGCTATAAGCCTCTCTCCTTGGCTACCCTCAGAAAACCAAGAGAGAGGTTATTGTGATTTTAGTCGCTCCTAAAGCCAAGGTCTCAACATCACCTCTGATGTTCTGTCCTTCATGGCAGATGGACATTAGAGATTGTGAAGGACACATTAGCCTGAAATAATCTGTCAGTGACACATGTTTTATGCTCCATTTGAGATCCTTAAGGGTCTCAGAGCATAACTGCCTAGCAGAGGTGAGTAGAGTCTGCAATCAGTAATAGGATGTCTCTAGTCAACTGGTTGATTACACCAAAGTACCCTTCAAGCTCAGAAACTACGAGTGGCACAATCTTGGGGACTTGTTCATCTTCCTCATCTTAACTCTCCTGAAGACCTTTCTGAGCCATCACATATGCCTCATCATTCATCACTTGTGCATCAAGCCTCTCATTTTTTTTCTTTATTGTACTTAGGGAGGAATGTGTGGGTTACCAACATGAAAGTGAAAATAAGGTTACTAATAAAATCATGGAGTGCTTAAAGTTGGGAAAGTTAAATGAGGGGATGTTAAGGATTGACTGTATTTACAATTTGGGAGGGAAAATCTGTTCAAGACATTAGTTCTTCCACCAAAACATTAGGGCTGATTCTTTTATGGGCTTAGCCAAGTATCAAATAGAAAGCTGAGAGCAAAGTCCTGAAGAAACAGAATGAAGGATCACTGGTTTGAATTATGATGGATATAGGGCAGATAGAATGACAAAAGTCTTTTGCTTTTTGGTGTTTGCTGCTTACAGAAAGGCAGGTACAACAGGATTTCCATCAGGTACAAAGAGATCAGCCTGAGAGAGCCCTGGGTACATAATGGGCAGGTGTCAAACAGGAACAATGGGCCCTGAAGACAAACTATCTATTAATTACAACTTTTCTAAGGCCCAACCCTGCTGGGTGATGTTAGATAGAACTTCTAGATAATGCTTGTGAAACTCTTCAAGAAGTTAATATAATGTCTATGGAAGTTCTTGATGTCACAAGGGAGATGTGACTATTCTTGTGGATAAACTTAGTTTGAGTTAGGGTGGGGGTTATCAACCTCTAATCTGCAGTGTCACTAGTGTTGGGAATACATGGTACTTAATAACATCTAAGACATAAGCAGGTTAAAAAAAAGGATGAAGAGAAAATGGGAAAAGATAAGAAAAGATCATGGAGAGAAGGGCCTTTAGTTCATTACATATAAAGATAGCTTGAAGGAATTGAAGATGTTTAGTCTAGTGAAGGAAAGCCTAGGGGAGAAAGAGGGAGGGGGGTGAAAGATTGTAGTTGTCTTCAAATATTACTATTTGGTCCCAGGGGTCAGAAGTAGGAACAATGGGTAGAAATAGACAAATTTAGGCTTAATATAAGGGGGGAAATTCCAGTTAGAGTTATCCAAAAATAAAATGGGCTTCCTTGGGAGGTAGTAGGTTCCTTTTCATTGATAATCTTCACACAAAGGCTAGAAAACTCTTTATTGGATATGATATATTGGGAATGCTTTTTCATTTTTTTTAAGCAATTGGTGTTAAGTAACTTGCCCAAGGTTACACTTATTATATAAGGCCAGTTATTTTGTGTGGGTGTTAAGTATCTGAGGCCGGAACTGATCCCGAGTCCTCCTGACTCTGGGGCCAGCACTCTTATTCACTGTGCCACCTAGCCACCCCTGCTTTTTCATTTTCAACTACATAGTCACTGAGACCTTTTCCAGCTCTGAAATTCGGCAATGATTTGAAGAAAATGGTGAAAAGGAGGAAGTAAAGGAAGAAGATAATACTAAAAACATAATAAATGCTCATAAATATTTATTGAATTAAATCAAAAGGCTATATGTGGTGTAGCAGAAAGAACATCAGTTTTGAAGTTAAATGACCTGTATTCAAAACCCATTTCTGCTACTTACTACCTGTATGACATTATGAAAGTCACTCTGAGTCTCAGTTTCTTC
Source organism: Petaurus breviceps papuanus (assembly GCF_028583685.1). Lineage (NCBI taxonomy): Eukaryota > Metazoa > Chordata > Mammalia > Diprotodontia > Petauridae > Petaurus > Petaurus breviceps. The sequence continues at coordinate 58,344,670 of NW_027187460.1, read as the reverse complement.
ATCTTTAAAATGAGGAATTTGGACTAGACCACCTCTAATTTCCCTTCCAGCTCTAAATACTATTATTCTTCGAAAAATGTACCATAATGTGGAAAAGTAATACTATCACCAATCCTAGGTGGACTCTTACTTGCATCATGCCATAGTTTATCTACTAAGTTACATGTTTTTGCCTAAAGTATTTACAGTTTGCTTCCTCCATGTTTTACTTTTCACATATCACGGGGAGACCAGAAGTTACAAACATATGACCCCAAACCAAGGGAACACTCTCCTCTACACCGCTTTGGTCACTGGGGAGAATGGGCTCAAACTTAGTGCCATTGCTACAAAACATTTCCCCCACTAAGTGCACTTCCAAATGCAGCATTCTCTCTTAACTACCTTCCACCTATTGTTGGGCTAAGTCAAGCATGTTGCTCAAAGCTTCACTCTTCACCCGGTTTCAACTGCTAGTAAACTCTGTCCAATTTCTGGACCCTTGGCACTCTCCCAAAGCTCACAAAGTTGCAAACTAGTCCACTCAACAGAGAGAAAAGCAGAAGAGGGTGATATGCTCATGGCTTCATGTGTACCTGGAGGACACTAGTTCTCTTCTCTCTGTCTCTCTCTCTTTCTTTCTCTCTATCCTTTTCTTCCTTCTTCCCTCTCTCCCTCTCCCTCCGTAAAAGAGCAGAGAGAGACAGAGGCAGAAGTATAGAGAGATAGACAGATATACAGACATAGACAGAGAGGCACAAAGAGATAAAGAAATTGTTTCTCTGCCTCTCTGCCTCTTCCTACCTATAGCTGAGAAACTGGTATAAAGAAAAGACTTTTAAAAAATAAGAACACGGACCAGAAAACAACCCTTATTAAATCAGCATTACCACAAACATAATGTTTTGTATTTTTGTGTACTGAGTGGTATTCATCTTAGACTAAATGACCACAGCACACTGAGTCTAGAACAAGTACACATAGTTCACGGAGGCTGCAGTGAATCTCAAAGGGAAAAAAGTCCCCTAGTCTTTGATTCACACTTGCTGTCAAGGGCGAGCTGCTCTGATCATTTTGTTCCTGTGCTCTGTAATACTTCTAACAAGCCCCCATTTCAAGGCTCTTATTCACACTCAATCCCAATTTAACTCGAAATCTTTCCAAACTCCTTCTCTGGTTTCTGTCTGCACTCAGCTGGCACAGAGGTGAGCTGAAGTGAGGCCCTGCCAGACCTTCATTTCCAGCAGAGAAGCATTCTGGAAACAAATGAGCATGACAAGACAAAGTACTATATAGAGGAGAAAGATGAAAAGGGTAAAACTGTCCCTTCTGCTCCAGCTTCACTGTCCTTTTTAGAAGTATTTCCAGCCTCCACAAAATGTTGTAATTTTCCAAAAAGGAGGGTAGGAAAGATTCCTCCCCTTGTTCTTTTCCAACAAGGATGCCTGAAGCTATTTTTGCTGCCTCCCTCCTTCTGCCTTCAGGACATCTAAAGCTTCAAAAAACACTGGAAATGCTTCAGTGGGGTAAAATTTGTTTACTCATGGTGTAGTGGAATTCAGAATCGAGTCAAAGGTGTCAAATGTCAACTCTGCTTCTTTAAACTACCTGTACAATCTCGGTCAGTTTATTTAAATTCGTTGGACTTTTTCTCCTTCACTTGTAGGATAACAAGGTCGAACTAGATAGCCTCTAAGATCCTTCCAACTTTGCAACTATGTTCCTCTGTGTCTGTGATCCTCAGCTCATTATAGCATCATTGTTATTAGCAGGTTGCTATTGAGAAACCAGTAGTGATTTAAGAGCCAAATGTCATGGAATAGAAGTGAATTATGATTCCCAGGAAATTGGCATTATCACATAGGACATTAGTTCCATGTCCCCCAAACTCCATATTCAGACTTATACCATCACAAAGTACTTGTGGTTGTTTCTCCCTCTCCTTAACTCCCTAAGACTATCTGCTAATGAAAGCAAGCCTTATTGGACTCCAGGAACTAACTGGGGATGTGACTTTTGTAAATGGGCAACTATAAGGATTTCTTTGTCATCAACCAAATGTTACCCCCTTCACTTTTTTTTTTTAAGCAATCAGGGTTAAGTAACTTGCTCAAGGTTACACGGCCAGTTATTTCTGGGTGTGGTGCTGAGTATCTGAGCCTGGGATTTGATCTCCAGGTCATCCCGACACTGAAGCAGTTGCTCTTACCCTAGCCGCCACCCCCCCCCCCCTTCACTTTCTATCTAGCTATCGCTAAATTTTCAGGTCTTTCCTACTTTTTCCTCCCCACCAACATTTGAGGTAAGAGTGCTGGGGGTGGGAAGGTAGGGAAGGGAAAGAGGCTTTATCAAGGGAGTAGCAGAGTCACCCAAAGTGAAGCTTAAGTTCTAGCACCTTGTTTCTTTTGCCATGAACAGATAGTATGAGCCTGCAGATACCCAGGAATTTGCTGGCAAAATTTTAACAGTTGGTTCTTTGAAGAAAAAAGAAGTACAGCACACTTTAAAATTTAATCTGCATTATTAACATTTTCTATATTAGTTTCTTAAGTCCAGACCAGGGCTGGGGAATTTGAGGCCTCAAGGCCACATGTGACCCTGTAGGTCCTTAAGTAAAGCCCTTTGACTAAATCCAAACTTCACAGAACAGTAGAACTTGAACTCAGTCAAAAGGCCGCACCCAAGGATCTAGAAAGCCACAGGTTGAGGCTCACAGGTTGAACCTTGAGGCCTCAGGTTCCCCATCCCTGGTCTAGACAATCAACAAAACAATAAACCAAGCCCTGATTGTAGCATCTGCTGATTTCTGAGGTGCTTACATTAAAAATTTATCAAATGACTTCTGTGAGCGGGGTTTGAACTGATTCCAGCAGACCAGTGAAGGACATCTCATTACAGAGAGTGTCATATAGTAGAAAGACATCAGGACCAGAAATCAGAAACCTTGGATTCTGGTTCTAGTTTTCTCACTAAGGTCAGCTATGCAACTTTGAGAAAGTAACTTAATATCTTTTATGCCTCAGTTCTCTCATTTGCAAAAGGGATTGGGGGTTTCCAAACCACCAGAGATCAGATCTGGTTATGGCAAATTTTTTTATGGCCTGAAAAACTTTAACCACAAGTTTTCACTTATTAAAAACCTATTAACCTGGGGCAGCTAGGTGGTACAGTGAATAGAGCACCAGCACTGGAGTCAGAAAGACCTGAGTTCAAATCCAGCCTCAGATACTTAACACAAAATTAATCGTGTGACCTTGGGCAAGTCACTTAACCCCAACTGCTCTACCTTCCCCCCTCCAAGAAAAACCCTATTAACCTAACTTTTAAATCCCTTGTACTTGCTCCAGGAATTCCCAAGGTCTTCTTAATTCTTATCTTCTGTTCTCAGAGAACGGAAGGAAGGAAATCAACACTTATTAAGTACCCACTATGTCTCAAGTAATGTTTTAAGGACTTGCAAATATCTCCTTTAATCCTCACAACAACTCTGGGAGGTGGACACTATTACTGCTCCCATTTTACTGGTGAGGAAACTGAGCTCCAGTGACCTGCCCAAAATCACACAGTTAGTACATATCTGAAGCTGAATTTGAATTTGGGCCTTCCTAACACCAGACCCAGCACCCTACTATCCACCATGCCATGTAGCTGCCTCTGAGAGCTTTTGTGTTGAATCTTTAGAGGGCCAACCAGAGGTAGAGAATTAAGATATTTTAACATTTGCCATGTAGTTTACATTAGGAAACATCTAACTAAATCACCTGTAATGTGCCTTTTTTTCTAGCTTTCTATGATTCTATGAGTACAGATACATGAGTACATGCTAGGACTAAAGTCCAAATTACAGCTAATGTTGAAATTAGCTAACTTATTATATTAAAAAAAATGTGTCTTATGAAGTTAGAGTAAAGCTATGGCTAAATTTAAGAACAGATACTTTCCCCAAAGGATTTTGATTCTTAAATACTCATTTTGCTTCAAGCTGAGATTAGTTAATTTCTATGCTTTTCAATTTTCTATAAATCATGACATTTTTCCAATTTGACTTTCCAGTTCAGGAATTGCATGAAATCAATATTTTCATCAGTTTTGGGAAGGAACCAGAACAGATAGCCTCTCGAAGCCCCTTCTTGCGCTGTAATTTTGTGATTCTACATATTGGCAATTGTTTTTTTTATATATCTTCATATATTAATCTCAGTCTTCCATTGGTCCCTTTGCCCTCTTGACTAGCATCCTGATGTACCTTACTTCTCTTTTTCAAAAAAGATCCATTCATTTACATCATTTCCACACATGTCCAGCATATTCAGGATGTATGTATGTGTCATGTACAAAATTGATAGTAGATTATATTTATACAGATGGTTCTGTTCTCCTAGGGCTTCTTAGAGCTTTTTGTGTTTGACTTGCAATGCAATCTTCATTAGGAGCTGTTAGCATATCAAAATAATGCAAGTTAAATCTAACAGAGATACAAATGGTTCTCATAACTCACTCTATTGATTCCATTGGTAATATTTGGCACCACTTCAATGTGCTAATATCTTGCACTTGCATAGTCCTCTTTCTCAATACAAATACATGTGCATGTAAAATACATACCAATGTGCTTGTTGGAGTTTTCAATTTTGCATGATATCCTGTCAGCTATAGTCTCACTTTTATAACATAGCATCATAAATTCATAGCTTAAAGAGACTAGACTGCTAAAAGCTGCTAGATTTTCTAATCCCCATTTCTAAAGAGCTCCCCCTGGTTTTATACAAGTCCTACATGATGTGACCAATTCCCTTAATCAATCCAAATAGATTTCCTGTGCAATACCACTCCAGTTCATCCAATGGCTTTCAAGGATAGCTAAATTGATCAATGACTTTTTGAACTTGGACAATCAATAGTTTAACATTTATTAAGTGCCTTCTATGTGCTAGGCACTATGCTAAGCACTAGGGATAAAAACAGAGGCAAAAGACCATCCCCAACCTCGAGTTTACAATCTAATGGTCTAAAGCCTATGATTGATTGATTGGCTGATTCAACAGAATTACCAAAGACATGTTCTCATCAAGTGAACAATCTTGTTCAAACAGTCTTGAACAAGCAAGTTCTTCCCTGGTTCAAGTATCTGGGTTTAGCATCCTGTCACTTATATGAAGTAGGGTGGGGATAACTAACCCCCATACTGACAGAAGCATAGCTTCCAGGAATAAGGAGGCAACAGTTCCACCACATTCTGTCTTTGTCACACCATACCAGGAATATTGCATTCATTTCTAGGTGCTACAGTTTAAGAAGGATGTTGATAAGCTGGTGAGATGACAGAGGAGGTAAACCAGAATGGTGAAAGGCCTTGAGTTCATGTCATTTGAACACTGGTTGAAAGAACTAGGAATTTTTAGCTTGTTGAAGAGAAGACTCAGAGGGGACATGATAAAGAGAAGTACCTGATGGAGGGTAGTGGTTGTCAAATGTGGACCCCATGGACCCCTGGGCATCCCCAATACCCTTTCAGGAGATTTTCATAACAATACCAAGACATTATATGTCTACTAAAATACTCCTACTTTTTGTAACTACAAACAGGTGTTTGAGGCCATATTTTCTTAATATACTTCAACTAAAACAATATATCATGATAGATCAAATACAGAAACAGAGATGAGAATTCAGTTGTCATTAAAGACATTAAAGAAATTTTCAACAACAGCAAAAACCCCAGGTAAAACAATGACTTTTTTTCATTAATTTTTTTAAATATAGCCATTTTTCATAAAATATGTTATTTGTAATTAATATATATTTAATATTGTCATTTTTAAATGTTATTTTTTAAAAAGTTAATTTATAGTATAGTAAATATAAATAGATATAAACCACATAAACACAATTTATTTGAGGTCCTCAGTAATTTTTGTGAATATAAAAGGGTCCTAAGACCATAAAGTTTAAGAATTTCTGGCATAGTAAATAGAACACTAAACTCAGACTCAAGAAGACATTTGCTCATATATCATTCCTAACACCCATTAGTGTGTGTAACCATAGGTACAAGTCACTTAACCTCTCTTAGTTTCCTCATCTGTAAAATGGTGGGAACGGTCTTGGGCTCGATGGCCTTTAAGGTTCCTTTGAACTCTGAATCTGCGATCCTATGATAGTTGCCTTCAAGTATTGGAAGAGCTGTTACATGGAGGTGTAATTAGACTTGTTTTGTTTGGCTTCTAGGGGCAGTAACATGAGTAATAGGAGGAAGTGGCAAAAAGTTAATTTATACTATTACTTCCATAGTTTTTTAGGACAACATGAAATAAAATATAAGAAGTAATGGATGGATTCCTCTCTTACAGTGTTTTCTTTTGTCTATGTGCTCAATTACATCTCATTTTTTTTCACCTCTGAATTGTTTGGCCTACTAATTTTTTTCTTTAGCCATCACAGAAATACCAAATATCTTCTTAGATTCTTATGTCCTATAAACTACTCTTGTCCACAGGTGGGAATTCTGCATTAGGTAGAATTAGGCCTTATTTAGACAGAGTAATAAGAATCATGGTATTTTGGGGTACTGGGTTTTGACCTTCATTCCCACTTAACCCTTATGGCCGTATATAAACCTTGTTGTAGAGCTTGTGGCAAGCATATTGCCACATATCTCCAGGCTTGTTCATTTGAGTTTTTGTGCCAATAGCCACAGCATTCTTTTATACTCTACACTCCAAGGTTATTTGCCAGCAATATATTTCTTTAGTTATTTTGGTAGCAAAGAAATATAAGAACAACTTATATCCAAACCCATTTGAAAGAGGTCTGTGTGAACCTAGGGATCTGGATACTAGTTTTTCTATAGGACTATAGACTATACATTGCACAACTGAGTCAATGTGATGACTTACTTTTAATCATTTTCATTTCATTTGACAATATTTGAGAAAAATTTCCTAACAGTGAAAGCTGGCCAAAAGTAGAATGTGCTGCCTCAGTTGGTGGTGGGTTCCCCTCCTTGATTCAGAAGACGGAAGGTCTCTTGTTAGATATTTTATAGTATGGATTCCTTTCCTGGATAGGTTGGACTCAATAGCTACTGAAGTTATTTTCAAATCTCAAATTTCTGTGATTCTGTGAATTAATCCAACATCCTCATTTTTCAAATCAGGGGGTCAAGTGACTTTTTGAAAGTCACACAGTTAATAAGTAGCAGAGCCACATATAATGTGTTCATGGTATCATAATGCTGGTTTCCTTTGTACCACATTACTTCTCCCACTCATCTGTTTTATATGAATGATATTGATAAAAGTGAGGTAATTGAGGGGATTAGAACACTAAGTAGGAATTAAGTGAACCAGACTGACTCCATCTTCTGACTCAGTTCTGAAAAAAGCTCAGTCCTCTTTCTGTTCAGTTATGGGTTCAATCTAATTTCTGTCTTGTAAGAAAACATTATTCAATTGTGGGTGAGAAAATTGTTTGTATTGTTTCAATCTAGTCTTACACTGCTGGGCTAGGCGATGCTGACCAGCAACCCAGTTAGATCCAAGGATTGATGCAAGGAGTTTTCTCACAATTGTACATTACAAGGAACCCATATGTCTTGTTTCCATGTTCCTTTGATTGTTACAGACACTTGCAGGGAGCGGGACACCTCTTTCTGATTTCACTCTCACTCTTTCAACTTGGAAAATCCCTAATCCTTTCTTCAATTGGAAATCAGATGACCTAATTTTGTATCCTGGTTAATGGTTTAGTTTTAATTAATTAGTCTTGTTTGATTAATTGTTTTTAATGTATAAAAGTTGTCTCTCCCTGTATTTGGGGTTCAGTGCCAAAGCTGAGAGAGGGGCCTGGTCCCAAATTGTTGGGCAATTGAAATGCATTGCTTAATACATCAATATGCTTAGAAGCTTGAACCTTTGTTTCTTTGGTCACTTCATCTTTCAACCCTTACCAAACCTATATGTCAGTGACTATTTGAAGCATAGAGGAAGTTCAGGGGCACAGTAGATGTAATATTGGTCCTAGAATCAAGAACTCCTGAGTTCAAACATAGCCTCAGACACTTACTGTGTGACCCTTGGTAAGTCACTAACCTCTGTCTGCCTTAGTTTCCTCATCTGTGAAATAAGGAGAGGGGAGAGGAGTAATAATTGCACCTACCCCTGGGGGGTTGTCATGAGGATACAATGAGAAAATATGTGTAAAACACTTTGAAAACCTTAAAGTGCAACACAAATATTTGTTATTAATATATGGTGATGGGAATTAAATAACTTAGACTCTTCCTGATACTAGTTTACCTCACTGAGTAGCAATGCTTGTGGTCTCACAACTCAATTATGATAAAGGCAGGTTTCATGAAAAAGGAGAGCCTTGAAGGAATGGAAGGGCTTCAACAGACAGAGTCTATTCTAAGTATAGGGAACCTTCTCAGTAAACATGTGGAGAATGGAAAGGAGAGGAGAAAGAAAGACAAAGTTATCTATTCTCTTCTGAGACTATGTGGAGGGAAAGAAGCATAGGTTAAGACTAGAAAAGCATTTTGTAGATATATTATGACTTCATTCAGTAAGAAATGGGAAGCTTCTTAGGTTTTTGAAAACTGAAGTGATTGGCAGGTATTTGGGAAGATCACTTGGGCAGTAATATGGAGAATAGATTAAAGAAGGTATAATACAGACTGAAGGGAGAAAGACCCATTAGGAGGCTGTTGTAGTAATGTAGTTGAGAAGACATAAGGCTTCCAGCAGGGAGGAGATGACGCCAGATAGTAAACCTATGAGGTTTAAATCTTGGCAAAATGGGGAGGTGGAAAACCTTGGCAAATGATTGAATAGGGTTGAGGGACAGGGATAAATCAAAGATTATTTAAAGGTTACTAACTTGTGTAATTGAAATATTGATGGTACTATTAACAGAAATAGGGAAGTTAGGGGGAAGGGCAAATTGGAAAATGGATGATAATAGTGTAGCTGAAAAGGAGAGTCTGGGTTTGGAGTCTGAACATCTGGGTTCTTTTTTTTTATTTAAAGCAATTGGGGTTAAGTAACTTGCTCAAGGTTACACGGACAGTTATTTTGTGTGGGTGTTAAGTATTTTGTGTGGGTGTCAAGTCCAAGGTCTCCCGACTCCGAGACCGGGACACACTGCGCTACCTGGCCACCCCAGAACACCTGTGTTCTAATCTCAATCCTTGTAATGGTAATGGGAATTTGATGATCTTCCTTGTCCCTTAATAGGCCTAAGGGAATTTGAAAATCTTCCCTGCCCCTTAATAGGCCAAATGTAATCAATCACATGGAACCTGTAGTGGGAGGAGTTTGCTGAATGAGTGGAGCAAGAAATGAGTCAGAGCAGTTGGAACAGAGGGAGGAGAGGATGCTGGCAAACAAACAGCTAGGATTGTGTTTGTGTGAAGGCCTGAGCAGGGGGAAGGCTTTAGGATGGTGTTGCTTCCTGCAGTGATAAGGTATAGTAACTTCTTTGTTGCTATGATGGATTCAGTTTTCTGGTGTTGGGATTTGGCTTTCTGGTGTTGGAATCTGACTTTCTGGTGTCTGAATAAATGTTTCGCTTCTGTCTTCTATATGGAGAGTCTGTTATATTTTGCAATTCAGAACTATGCCAGCATATTCATAGTCACTGTTGGTGCTGTGAACATTACCTTGGTGATACAAACCTGTCCCTACAACCTGTAATATTGGTGTGCAATTGAATAAATCACTTCTCTTCTCCACATCTTACTTACCCTATGTGACACAGTGGTTAGAGCACTGGGCTTGGAGTCAGGAAGACCAGAGTTCACATAGCTGTATGACCCAGGACAAATCACTTAACTCCTGTTTGTCTCAGTTTTCTCATCTATAAAATGGGAATAATAATAACATCTGCCTCCCAGGGTTATTGTGAAGATAAAAAATAGATAAGAATTTTACAGAACTTAACATAGTGCCTAGAACATAGTAAGCACTACATAAATATTAACTATTATTAATATTATCATTAAATCTATGACTCTATATTGAGTTCAGTCTTGACATGTTGCACGTTTGGTCTCATCAACATTCCAAAGTGGATCTTAATTTTAAAAGATATTCAACAAAAGTTAGATAACACTTGGAAGAAAATATAATTTTCCAGAGGACTTTTCTCTAAACACAAGAGATTTTTCCATACTTTAGACATGGCAAATGAGCATACATTGGGATTGGAAAAACATATGACATGAGCTTTAAGGGCCTAAACAGGGAGTCAGTTGGCTCCCATAAATAACGGCCTTAGTGGATTAATCCAAACATTTTCTATTAGAGATGACTATTGCCAACTATATAGAAAAATATGTTCTTTTATTACTGTTTCCACACTGGCTCAGAATATTTGCTAAAATTTCTCATGTAACAATTTTTGTTAAATACAGGGAACTATATAAAACTATGGCAATAAGTTGGCCAAGAGGAAGAAAGGCAAAGAAATCTACCTGCACATCCTTGACATTTCCTTGTCAACCCAATTCTGCATAGCACTTATTTGTGAGGTATTTCAAATAATAGTCATATGACAACCCATTAAATATGAGAAGGAAAGAACTGATTTTTAAAAATTATTGTCAACAAATTGTATTATGAAGCAGCAATCATCAAAACTACTTGGTACTGGCTAAGAAATAGAGTGGTGGATCAGTGGAATATGTAAGGTACACAAGACACAGTAGTCACTAACTATAGTAATCTTTTTGATAAACCGAAAGACTCCAACTTCTGGGATAAGAACTCACTATTCAACAAATCTGCTGAGAAAACTGGAAAATAATATGGCAGAAAATAGCCATAAACCAACATCTTACATCATATACAAATTGTAAGTACACAATTTAGATAAAAAAACTGATACTATAAGCAAACTAGGAGAGCAAATAATAGCTTACTGTCAGATTTATGGAGAACGAATTTATGACCAAATAAGGGATAGAGAACATTATGAAATGCAAAATGGATAATTTTTATTACATTAAATTGAAAAGTTTTTGCACAAAGCTAATGCAACCAAGATTAGAAGGGAAGCAGAAAGATGTGAAAATTTTTGTAGCAAGTGTCTCTGATAAAGATCTCATTTCTCAAATATATAGAGAAGTGAGTCAAATTTATATGAATACAAGTCATTCCCCAATTGATAAATGGTCAAAGGAAATAAACAGGCAGTTTTCAGATGAAGAAATTAAAGCTATCTATAGTCATATGAAAAAATACTCTAAATCACTATTGATTAGAGAAATGCAAATCAAAACAACGCTGAGGTACCACATCGTACCAATCATATTGGCTAACATGTAAAACAGGAAAATGATAAACATTGGCAAAGATGTGGGAAGATGGGAACACTAATGCGTTGTTGGTGGAGTTGTGAACTGATCTAAACATTCTGGAGAGCAATTGGGAACTATGCCCAAAGGGCTATAAAACTGTGCATACCCTTTGCCCCAGCAATACCACTTCTAGGTCCATATCCCAAAGATATCATAAAAAGGACCCACATGAACAAAAATATTTATAGCAGCTCTTTTTGTAGTGGCCAAGAATTGGAAATTGAAGGGATGCTTATCAATTGGGGAATGGCTGAATAAGCTGTGATTTATGAATATAATGGAATACTATTGTTCCATAAAAAATGATGAGCAGGAGGACATCAGAAAAGCCTGGAAAGACTTACATGAGCTGATGCTAAGTGAAGTAAGCAAAAGTAGGAAAACAGTGTCCACAGTAACAGCAACATTGTAAAATGACTAACTTGGATAAACTTAACCTCTTCTTAGCAGTGAAGACAACTCCAAAAGACTCATGATGGAAAATGCTATCCACATCCAGAAAAAGAGCTATAATGGAGTCTAAATGCAGATCAAAGCATACTATTTGCTCTCGTTTTTTTGTTTATTTGTTTCTTCTTTCTCCTGGTTCGTCCCATTGGTTCTAATTCTTCTTTACAACATGACTAATGTGAAAATATGTTTAACATGAATGTATATGTAGAGCCTATATCAGATTGCATGCCATCTTGGGGTAGGTGGGTGTAATGCCAAGCAAAGGCAATTTCCAAGGTTCAGAATACCAGCATAGTAGCTCTCCATTTTATTCAGTGACAAATTAAGGCAAAACATTCACAGAACAGAGAAAATCAAAATACAGTATTTACCAAGTGTGATTCAATAATCTCCAAGTACTACTCCACCCCTGGACAGTACATTCATTTAGTCAATCACAAAGTGTCTCTCTTCTCAAATGGAGATTAAGATTAGTTCCCAATCATAAACAAAGTAGATCCATTTGGTCAATCACAGAGCACAAAAAAGTCAAGTTTCCCACCCCTGGATCACAGCTGAATTACAATTATCATCAGTTAACTCAAAGCACCTTCTCAAAAGGGGCAGTGGAGAGCACAAAGGCCATCTACCCCAGAGCTACAGCAAGGTTACGATATCATCACAGCATTTAATACCCAAAGAGAAGTCTTTTCTTCATCTGGACCGGAGGCAAGTTCTCACCAATCTCTGTTCCTGGGAAGACAAAGCTAACAAAGCCATGAGATACATTGTCAGGGTCCTCATAAGTTCAGTCTCTGCCTGCAGAACAGTCTCTGGACCCCTGAAAACATCAAGACCCTCTTCCAGGATTTCTGTAAACATACTACAAGGAAATCCTTCTTCAGGTGTTCTGAACCAACAGCAAGGTCCCAGGACCTCTGCAACAATAGCACTGTCCTTCACTGGATGAATCTGGCAAAACAACATCAAAACAGACAAAATACCAGCATCACAGTCCTTGGCAACTCTAGGTGGTAGCTCTCAAAAGTCCTGGGCAGTTCCAACTGGCTCTCAGCAATTCTCCACGATGTTGCTCCCAAAAATTCTTCTGCATCTCTCTCTGCTTGGGCCTTCTCTAAATCCAGGGTACCAGCTCCTCCCAGTTCAGCCCTTTCTTTTCCATCAACAAGTCCATCCCACAAGTGGGATTCACAAACTTTGGGTGTCAACACTCAACCCAAAAACCAAGCCAATACAGGGGGATCTTTAAATTCCATTACTACTACAGTGGGGGAGGTGGGAAGGAGAGAAAATTTGGAACTCAAAATCTTATGGAAATGAATGTTGAAAATTAAAAATAAATTAATATTTTTAAAATATATTATCAAATTCTTCCCTCCATCACCACTCTCTCACCTAATTTCTCCCACTAAATTGGATAACACTGGCATAGCAATTTACTCTGGAGTGGTCACCATCATTTCCTCTTGTACATCCAGTCCAATTCCCATTTCACCTCTGTCTCTTGGAATTCCTAAGTCCCTTCCAACCTCAACTCCAGATCACATCTTACACAAAGCCTTTTCTAATCTCCTGATTTGCTAGTTGGGAGGAAGGAAGGAGAAGAAAGAAAAAAGAACAACAAGAAGAAAAAGAATGAAGAAAAACAGCCTTACTATATTTTAAACTTGAAAAATTGCTTTCCTTACAACAACTATGAGAAAAGCAGCAAAGTATTAATAATAATAATTGATATTTAGAGTTTGCAAAGACCTTTACATACATTCTCACTTAAATATTATCATTTTATAAATAAAGAACCTGACATTTTGAGAAGTGAAATGATTTGTCCAAGGATACACAGGTTCTAAATAAGATGGAATTTTAATTCTGTTCCTCTCACTCTTAAGTCTGGTGCCTGATAAAGCCTTAAATTAATGCATGCAGTATAGAAATCCCAGGAAATTACTTTGCACTACCTCTTCACAGCAGTTAATGGGGAGCTACTAAGGCAAAATGTTATATACATTATCAGGTATGGTTACCTCAACAGAGATTCTAATTTTTTTTTCCTTTGTTTTGAGAAAGTGTTCAAGGAAGAGGGAGAAGCGTGTGACCTTGGACAAGTCACTTAACCCCAATTGCCCTCCAAAAAGAAAAAAAAAAAGGAAGAGGGAGAAGGAGCAGTTCCTCTCCCCCTCACCCCACTTGTGATACAAAGACAAAATGCATTAATAATTAAGTTAAGGGGGCTGGCCTAGATGGCCTTTGATGTTCCTTCTTACTTTAGATCTATGATCCTAAGTCACAGAACACCTGAAGACCTGTACTGATCAAGTTTCCTCTTTGGGAGTTTTCTATACTGATACATTGTTGGGGAATTTCTCAGCTTGAGTTCCTAGGGAGCCCAGAGAGAATCTCATTCCCCAGTTAGAATCAGTGATTGGAGGTCAACTTGAATAGCCAAACTAAAAAGAAAAAGGTTTATAAGCATGCTGATCTAAGGAAGACTGCTTGCTGGTAGCAGCTTGTGTTTCTTATAGCACAGATCTGGGTTTTTTAACTTTTCAAGCCCACTTAGAAAACCTGGCCAATCAGCAGCTTTATGCAGCAATAGAGGATAGAAAAGTAAAATTTTTCACAGGAGAGGGGAGGAAAGAGAAAGAGGGAATCAGTCAAAGGAAAAGGCTAGGGGAGAGGAATATGGAGGAAGAGGGAGTTCTGGGAGAATATTTACCATGGAGTTGTCAGAGTTTGCTATGGAAATGACAAAAAATGGCCTGTCCAAAGTCAGGAAAGAAATGCAAGTGACCAAATACTTTTACAATAATTTAAAAAGTCCATTTGATCTAAGATGTCTCTTTTCCTTAATCATTTTATTTCCATTTCCATTGTCTTTTCCCAAAACACACATAATAATGAAAGCTAACATTTATATAATATTTTAAGGTTTTCAAAACATTTTTAAATTATCATGTCATTTGTTCCTCACAATAGCCCTGGGAAATGGGTGCTATAGTTAGCCCAGTTTTATAGATGTTAGTAAGCTAAGACTGAGAGTAGTTAAGTAGCTGGTCTAGGGTCACATAGTAGTAAATATCTGAAAGAGGATTTGATCTCATGCCTCCTTAGCTCCATTCTGTCTACTACTCTACTTAGAACTCTCACTTCCCACCTTTTTTTCAATCCAAGTAGTTTCTGAAATCAGATCTCCTCCAAAAGTCTTTTATGTCTAATTGGAAAAGTAGTAGTAATTCCATTTCTAACACTGTCCTCCCTAGAAATTCAGTTCTATGATTTTTTCTTTAGTTCTAATTCACACTTATTCCAATAAGTGTACAAAAAATTTTGCCTATTAGCGTTCTTAGCGTGGTGGGATTCAGGTGGACATGAAACTGTTTTTGCTCATCAAGGAAGTTAACTATTTTGCTAGTCAAGTGGTTAAATTTGAGGCAAAGAGGATTTTCTAGACACGGAACTGTTGATACAGAGAGGCAGCATAGACTTAGTAGATAGAATATTGGCCTCAGAGTTGGGATGACCTGGATTCAAGGCTCTCCTCTGTCACATACTGGTTGTGTGACCCTGGGCAAGTCACAACCTGTCAGTGCCCAAGGCAACCATCTAAGACTATAACATTCAGTAGAGTTGCTGACCTGTATTGGTAGAGGGAGCTTCTTCAAAGGGATCTCCCTCTGCCAATGAAATCACAGTTCTGGCTTAAAAAAAAAACACATCCCAAAAACTCTTGGTAAGGACAGGAGTTGGAAGAGAGGAGGGGAGGAGAAAATTGTCAATATTACCCTTAAAATATGAGCTGATAGAATTACTACTGGAAATGTTCACAGGATATTAAAGATGTTTTATCTTGATGTCATTAAAAGGCAACAAACAAACAAACAATAGGGCAAAGCAAGGGATATAAAATGTGGTCCAAAATACTGCTAAGCTGAAACTTTAAATTTAGAAGTCTAAGACTCTTTATTTGTAAATGGCAATACCAGAGCATCCCAAAGGTAAACTGACACATGGTAAATGGTTTTTGTTTTTTTAAGAGGAGATGTTTTCTGCACATGTTTTGTTGATGTAGAACTGAAAAATATATTTTTCCAAGAATTCTGGACGTAGCAATTAGAAAGTCTCACATTTCTAGCCAACTATAATGGCCATATTATAAGATTAATTACTATACTACAAACATGCTGCAGTAATAAACTTTTCATGCAGGAGTGACAGGTAATGGACAGTTAATGCCAAATGAAAGTTATTTTAAAAACAGATGTCATCCTACTGCTTATGTTTTCATATAACTCTCCTTAAGTTACATCATTACAAGTGAAAGTCACACCCTATGTTGCATTGAAACATTTATTTTTATTCCTGAAAGAAACCCTCTCCAAGACTAAATTTAGTCTTAAAGACTATAATGGGAATGTAAATTTTTAAGATCTTCCCTGCCCCTAGGCTAAAGAGCACCTGGAGCCTGGGGTAGGAGGCTTGTTTTTCAGTAGATACTTTTTGATTGGCCCTTGTTCCAGAAGGTTGTTACATTCTCTGAGCCAGGACAAGGCTATATAAACCCTGATTTGAGGCTTTGTTTTGGGGCTCACTTTGAGAAGTGTTCTGTGATTTGATCAGATGAGATTCTGCAAAGCTGTTGTTGAGAGCCGCTGGCTTTGAAAAACCTAGATGTTGATTTGGTATGGATGTAATGGTTGGACAGTTTGGAAACCTGTCTACTTGATCTGTTTCTCTGTCTTGATAATTCTGTCTGTATACTCTGAAGTTCAGGTGGTCCCCTGAACTAGGTAAACTATATATATTTGACTGATTAAAGTAAGCTTGTTAACCAATTTGGAGTTGCTTTCTTTTAGCGAAGCAGATTTAAGAACCTGTGTTGGCAGCCACCCTGGGGACACTGGGGTGCTTGCAGCTACAAAGACATGTATGAATATTTGGAGGCAAATCCTGGTCCATAGATGCTGGCTATACTGTTAATACTCGATGTTTATTCTATAGATGTTCAGTCCTTAAATCCAACATTGAATGTTGTGATTGATCTAAACAGGTACATCTTTGTCGGGGAAGAGGGTGGTTTACAATGTGAATTGAAGATAATTGATTTATTTTTCTCAGAGTTAAAACTCAAATCCTAAACAGATAGGAGAACAAAAGAGACATCCAGGGAAAGTTGCATTCAGTAGAAGCTGGGGAAGGTAGGCTATAAATGGAGCAATTTCCTCCTAACATCACTGTCTTCTTGTCTAAACAAGAGGGGCAATGAGTGTTTCTCAAAGAGGGAACTGTGGAGTTTTCAGAAAGTAAATGTGGCAAGGACTGTCTCCCGCATGTAGCATGGGGGTATCATTATGTAGCTCAAAGGGAGGTAGAATGAATTTCTTTATTCTCCCTCTTCTCCTACCCAGTTTCTGCCAGTAGGGGAAGCTAAAGGTTGGGGCCAGAGGACTCTCTGCTCCCCTCAGAGACAGTAGTGGATTAGGCTAGAATTACATCTATCTACTATCTTAAATATTGTTAATCTAGGGCATGTAATTCTTCTGGTCCCACTAACTTCTACAATAAACTCATTAGAGTAAAAGACTAAAATCAACACCAAATTATAAGGAAGGATAAAGATGAAAAGAACATATAGTGTATAGTTAAGACTAACCCAATCAATTCAAGCAAGCTACTGACAATGGAATATAAGATGAAGGAGAAGACATAAATTCTGACTATCAATATTTTCTGCAGAAGCTTAACCAATGTAAGATGATCACCACAAAGAGATCAAAATTGCATTGAAATAATCTTGCCAAGCAGAGGGTCCTGGCAACCAAGAGCAACATAAGGGTTTGGAGTGATTGTCAATTAATTAGTCATAGATTTTAGAGTAAGTGCTGAAAAAGTCCTTGATCAACTGGAATGAAGTTGTATAGGAAGTATGTTTAGATCAGTGCTTCTTAAAACTGTGGGTCATGACCCCATGTGGAGTCATATAACTGAGTGTAGGAGTCGTGAAAAATTTGGGCAACAACAAAAAGTTTCTGAACATGCAATGACCAAAAATTATTTCAAAATCATACATAATGAATCTAAGGTGTTTCTGGCAGCACTTGCCCATGCATCAATGGACTTCACTGCAGTCTTAGTTCTGAACACACAACAAGCACACTTTGCACTGCATATGCCCTCAGGCCATGCAGAACCAATCAATGCTGCCAGGAAAACCTCATCTCAGATTCAAGATTATTATGTTATGAATTGAAGTGTTTTTGCTGTACATATACAGTTTTCTGCTCTTAGAGAAACATAATAGTTTAATTATGGAAAATAGGGACTTTTAATATTTCCCTACTGTCATTCCTCAGCATGTAAGTATCAAATTGGTATATCTTTAGATTTTATTGTGTGAGATTTTGATTTGATTTGGTTTTTTAAATTGCTGTTATCTCCTTTTACAGAATCATAAATGTCTAACTGCAGCAAGTAAAGACAAAAGCCCTTTTAATAATATTTTCTCCATCACTGCTGTATGTGTAGCTAAGTGTGAACATCAATTTTTAAAATTAAGCACAAATATCATTTCATAAACTAAAATAGTATTTATTTGAGAAATTATTAGCAATATTTACTTCTATTTTAGGACAAAAATATTTTTTGGTTATGGATAAGTGGCTAAATTTAGACAGAAGAGGTAAAAATACTGATGACAATGCGGTAGAGTCTTCACTACCAGGTTGTAGTACACCCAATTTGACAAGAAAAAGAAAACATGTCAAATCATTTTTGCAATATGGATTTACTTCTAATAATGACGATGGTGTGGAAAACTTCTTTACTTAATTTGTAATGAAACTTCGGCTGTAGAGAGCACAAAACCAGTCAAACTAAAACCATATCTTAACACCAAGCATGTAATAAACCAAAGGACTATTTTGAATGACTTTTAAAATCTTCAAATAAAGAAAATCAATGTTTTGAGAAATTTGTTACTTGAGAAATTTGTCAATGAAAAGTATTTACTTGCATCTTTCAAAACGTATTTAATTCTAAAAATTAAAAAGCCCTATGCCATAGGAGAAGATCTTATGTTACCTGATGCTATTAAAATGACAGAAATGGTTCATGGAAAAAAAATATGGGGATGAAATTCATAAAAATTCCTTTATTGAATGATACCCTTTCCAAAAGAACTTCTGAAATTAGTCATGATCGATTCTAGCAGCTTATTACCAGGTTAAAGAGCAGCCCAAAGTTTGCAATTCAGTTAGAGAAAACAGCTGATATTTCTTACATGGCACAGTTGTTACTTTACATAAGATGTCTATGAAGGAAGCATACATGAAGAATTATTGTTTTGTTGCCCTTTGGAAGGGCACACAAGAGGAGAAGATATATAGCTTAAAGTCAACGAATTTTTCACAAATGAAAGTAGAAATGTGAAGTAGAAATACTGCATTGGAGTCTTTACAGGGGGTGCTGGAGCAATGGTGAGTAAGAACCTTGGACTTATAGCAAAAGTTAAAGCTAGTGGTGATGAATATCTCATTTTTACTCATTGCATAATCCATCAGGAGGTAATCATAGCCAAAAAAATATAAACAGAATTACAAGTTGTGCTTCATGATACTATCAAGATCACTAACTTCATGAAAAGTCATGCCCTTAATAGTCGTTTGTTTCCAAAGCTTTGGAAAGACATGGACTCCAATTTCAAAAGCTTATTACTGGTGCGGCTAGGTGGCACAGTGAACAGAGCACTGGCCCTGGAGTCAAGAGGACCTGAGTTCAAATCTGATCTCAGAAACTTAACACTTACTAGCCGTGTGACCTTGGACAAGTCACTTAACCCCAATTGCTCTGCCCTCCCCCTCCAAAAAAAAAAGCTTATTACAAAATGCAGAGGTAAAGTGGCACTTGAGAGGGTGATGTTTAGAGATTATTGAAATCAAAAGATGAAATTGTTATATTATTGACTGAGCTGAAATCTGATTTTGTTAATTTTTTTCTTAATGACATGCATTATTTGTCAGATATTTTTAAAAAACTCAATGATTTAACCATTTCATCTCAAGGAAAACACTGTAACATTTATGTTAAAAGGTAAAATTCAAAGTTTTACTAAAAAGTTAGCATAGGATGAAAGGGTTAGAAGAATAGGATGGAAAATGGCTCTTTGGAAATGTTTACAGCTACAGGATTTTATAATTGAAAATAACCTTCCCAAAGATTCAATTGTAAGAATTATAATTGACCATCTGAAGCACCTGGAGGCACAGTTTCAGAAATACTTCCCTTCAAATTTTGATTTAAAAAAAACTAAGTTGGGTTAATAAACCATACTCAATTGAAATAAAAAACTTCAATCATCTACCATTAAAAGTTTAAGAAGAATTTGCCGACAAATCAAGCAACACAGGTTTAAAACTTGAGTTTGCTAAAAAAAAACCACTAAGTGAATTTTGGCTTGGGGTTAGGACAGAATTTCCAACAGTTTCTGAAATGACCCTAAACACATTTCTGCCATTTTGTATTATGTATTTATGGGATGCAGTGTTCTCAATATCGATGACTATAAAATCAAAATATTGATCAACTCTGAAAAACATTGAAGATGTTCTGCATCCTACAGTATCAAATATTCCACCAAGATTTAATTCTTTATATAAAAATAAATAAGCACATCCATCTCATTAATATGTAAGTTTGTTTTCATCTTTAATAAATGATAAAATTGTATGTATACAAAAGAATTGTTTTAGAACAAATTTATTTATGATTTATTATCAGTAAATGTTTGATTTGTATACCTATTTTATATACCTATATACCTGGGGTCAAGTAAAAATTTCTTGGATAAAAAGAGGTCATAAGTGGAAAAAGTTTAAGAAGTTCTGGTTTAGATTGACTGAAGAAGCTTTGGCAATGCCACGTAGAGCCTATATAAAGACAGGGAGCCTAGTTGAGAATCTGCAAAGATTCCTGCAAGTGGAGAGGTGAGAGAGTTTCAGCAAAACCTCTGAGAAGTAATTGATTGGAAAGGTGGGAAGAAGCAGAACCTTGGGATCCATTCTCAGTTTTGGTCTTTTCCCCATTCTTCACCCCTTCCCCTTAAGTGGAGTAGGACCTTGCAAGCTTAGAAGGGCCTGGAGAATTTGTGACTTCTCATCTACCTATTTGCATTGTAGCATTGCTCTCCAGGACAACAGCATTTGGTGACAGTGTCCTAAACTGGGAGCAGAAAACAGTCTGGGTATGATGAGGGAAGTACCAAGTCGCTTAGTAGAAGTGATACCACACCCAGGGGAAACTTCATAAGAATGTTATGAAGAGGAGAAAGGGACTGTCATGATCCATGACTTGCCACATTGCTATAATATTCACTTTAAGCCTAAGTCTACTTTACCCTGGATTCTATATGTACTTGTGGGAGAGTATGCCACAGACTTTTGGGGAGATTTTTCTACTAACTGTTTTAATGTATCATTTTAGTAAATATCCCTTTCTAAAAGAGCTAATTGAGGCTGGCTAATTAATAACCAACTAACAACAATCATAGGGAGAAAAACTCTAGTGGGGTCTCACAAACCACAGCATTAAAAGGATAACCCTCCCCCAAATCTTTTAGATTTATTCCTAGAGTGTTAAGTAGAGATATTGTAGCAATGATTTGAGAATCTGACTCATCAATATGAGTAGGAATTGGGATAGTCATCATGAACTATGAACTTCATATAGTATAAACTTTTTCTAAAATGTCATATAACATAATGGTACAGATTAAAAGCAACCTAATAAAGTGACAAAGAATAGTGAAGGGTATAATGAATATGAAGAAAATTTGGCATGAGACCAAGGTGTATCAGGACTTCCCAAGAGTATATGAAACTGGAAGGACAAGAACAAGGAGCTCTGAAAGCTCTGATTGTATTTCTACAAGAAATTATTTCTATCATTTAGGCTAGTAGAACTACCATATTTAGATTCTAACACCTCAGTCTCCAACATGTTGTATGAGGAAGTGGAAATGGAACTAAAAAAAAAAAAAGACAAAGACGGGAAGAGCAACTGGACCAGATCAAGGACACAGAAAAGAAAACCTTGATAGGATTAACACAATTTTGAAAACATTGAGGGGTTATTTTTCAAGACATTTGAAAAAGAGGAAGTTGCTGAATGATTAAGAAAAAAACAAAAAACAAAAGCCATAATCAAGACATCAATAACTATCACCCCATAGCCTTTTATTTACTTGTATATAGTTAGTGCAATAATAATCTAAGCATTTTTAAAGTCATATTTGATGAAAACACAAGACAGGAACAAGCAGGTTTCTACAATGTATTTTCTATAGTGGAGCATATTTTCCCAGTCATATAACACACGAAAGGTCAAGAAATTATGGAATTCTGCTGTACTTACTGTTCATTGCTTACTTTAAAAAGTATTAGGGAGTAGAGCAAAGGATTCTTCTCTAGCCATGTAGCTTCCATACAAATGTTTAACAAAATTTGTTGATAATTATAATCACATAAACAACTTGCCTCAATCTGTCTCTGTCTCTAGATTAGATCTCAATGTCAAATAAATATAAAACAGGGATATGTATCACCAGATGTCCTCCATGATCATGGTAGCTGTTTAAATGGAAGAGGGATTCCATAGAGAGGGATGTGGCTTCCAGATGTTTCTGTTTGTAAATGACATTGTGCTAACTGCATCCAGCCCCATAATACTAGAGATCAATTAATATATCTATCAATCAATAAGCATTTATTAAGTGCCTATTATAGGCCAGGCACTGTACAAGGTCCTGGAGATACAAAGATAAAAGTAAAATAGTTCTAGCCTTCAAGGAGCTAACATTCAACTGCGAATAGACAACATGAATATAAAAGAGAAAAGGTTAGAGAATGGACCCATGATTTCAATACCATAAGGAACTCCTGGATGAGGATGCAAACCCTGACTATGCAGGTTGTTACCTTCTCTACAACTTCAAGTCTTTGATTGCCCAGGGCACTGAGAAGTTAAGTAATTTTCCCAGTGACACAGAGACAGGAGGTGTCAGTGATGGGACTTGTACAAGGTCCTGACTTCAAGGTCAGATCTCCATCCACTATGCAATGTTGCCTTCCTACGTGTGTGTCACAGGCACACACACACACACACACACACACACACACACACACCAGATACAAGATGATTTGGAAGGGAAGGGACTAAAAGCTGGGGGGGGGGGGGAAACAAAGGCCTTATTTAGACAGTGGTGGTGATCGAGCTTTAAAGGAAACTAGGATTCTAAGAAATGGCAGTAAGAAGACCAGTTTAATGTTCATTAGGGGGAGTGATATTTAATAAGGTTACAAAGACAGGTTTGGGTCAGTTTATGAAGGGCTTTAAATGCTAAACAGAGGAATCTATATTTAATTCTAAAAGTAATAGGGAGTTACTGAAGTTTATTGACTAAGGGAATGACATGGTCAGCCATGCTTAAGGAAAATCACTTTAGCAGCTATGCGGAGCATGGGTTGAAGTGGGGCAATACTTGATGTCAAGAGATCAACTAGGGGGCTCTAGCTCAGGAAGGAGAGAGTGAGAGCCTAAACCAGGGCACATGAGTGGAAAGAAGGCAGATGTGAGATATTTCATGAAGATAGAAACAAGAAGATTTCACAAAAGATTGATTATGTGAGGTGAGAGAGAGTAAGGGTTCTAGAATAACAATGAGACTGGGAACCTGGAAGAATGATGGTGTCTTGGACAAAAATGAAGAAGTTACAAGAGAGGAGGGTTTAGAGGGGAAGATGAGTTCAACTGGAGATGTCTATGGAATATCCAGTTCAAAACATCCAGTAGGTCTTTGGTAATTCCAGACTCTAGCTCAGGAGAAAGATAAGGGTTAGAAGTATAGATCAGGAGTCATCTGTATAGAGGTGATAACTGAATTTATCAAAGTTGATAAGGCCACCAAGTGAGACAGTGTAGAGGGGAAAGAGAAGGTACAAGACAGAAACCTGAGGGAAACCTACAGTTAATGGTCATGACATGGGTGAGGATCTAGCAAAGGAAACTGTGAAGGAATTGTCAGACAGTAAAAAGTGAAACAGAAGAGAGTATTGTCATGGAAACCCAGAGATAATATATAGGATGAGAGGCTAGTCAACAGTGCCAGATGCTGCAAAGAGGCCAAGAAGGAAGAAGACTGAGAAAAGATCACAAGGTTTGGCAATTAAGAGATCATTTATGACTTTGGAGAGAGCAGTTTCAATTAAATGATAAAAACTGAAACCAAATTACAGGGGGTTTAGAAGACAGTGAGAGAAGAAATGGAAGGAAGGATTGTAGAAACCTTTTTTCCTAGGATTTTGTTTGAGAAATAGAGGAGAATTGTAGGATATTTACTTGTAGAGGTGATGGGGTCTAGAAGGGTAGTTGTTTTTTAAAGATTAGAGGGGCATGGGTATATTTGTAGGTATTAGAGATGGAGGTAGTAAAAAGGGAGAGACTATTAGACAAGAAGAGGAAATCATGGAGGGAGACAATCCATTTGAGAAGACAGAAGGGAATTGAGTCAAGGGTACTTGTAAGGAAGTTGGCTTTGATAAGAAACCTCACCTTTTCATCAAAAAACTAGAGTAAAGGAAAGAAGGGAGATGATGTCAATAAAGG
Organism: Petaurus breviceps papuanus; assembly: GCF_028583685.1. NCBI lineage: Eukaryota > Metazoa > Chordata > Mammalia > Diprotodontia > Petauridae > Petaurus > Petaurus breviceps. The sequence goes on along the minus strand of NW_027187460.1, from coordinate 58,320,225 downwards.
AATTGTGAGATAAAGAGATAAGAGAGTTCATGGTGAATGGTCTGTATTTCATATAAATTATATATATGTATATGCTGTATACATATATAAATATATACATCCCCATATATTATTTATCTCATTAAATAACAAAATATTTGTAAAGCACTTAGCACAGTGCCTGGCACGTATTAAGCACCATATAAATGCTATGATGATTATGATTTTTATTACTAGTAGCAATAGCAGTAATAGTGGGGGGGTGGGGATGGGGGTGGCAGTGGTAAGGGTAGTGGCAATAGTAATAGTAAAGATGAGGCAATGTCTTTTGCTGTCAGAGAAGGGATTGATGTAGAAAGCTTAAGGAGAGAAGAGAAGGTTTGGAAAAGCCACTGTGGAGAATGAGAGAGAATCAATTAAGAAAAATGAAAAGTATTGTCTTATTGCAGTGAGGATTCAGTCAAAAAAGGCAGTTTAACAATCTGTACAAAAAAAGGATAAAGAGTGCACATATATACATACACATATACATGTGTATGTATACATGTAGATATACATGTATGTATGTGTATGTAGATGTATATAATACTATGATTGGAAGGGCAGTCCATTGAGTTAGTCTATGGGTATACATGTTTGGGATAGGTGTTCAAGATGTACAATGAATTGGGCCAAAAATTATGAGGACAACTAGTCCAACCCCCTTATTTTAAGGATGAGGAAACTGAGGTCAAGGAGATTAAGTCAATTGCCCACTGTCACAGAGATAGTGTCAGTGTTGAGATATGGATGTAGAGCCAGTACTCTTACCACAGTACCATGATGACACAAATGAGCAAAGATGAAAAGAAATACAATGTGATTTCAGGGGGAATAAAGCCCTAACAACTAGGAGGGTTAGGGAAGGCCATGTGACACCTGAGATATTCTTTGAAGGAAGCTAATGAATCTATGCATTAAAGATGAGGAGGAAGTATGTTCCAGGTGAGGGAATTACTCATATAAATGTAGAAGACAAGAAATACAATGATGTTTATGTGAAGAGCTAGCAACCAGGCTAATTTGACTGAAATGGAGAGTACATTTTTTGGCATTTATATACGTTCATATATGACATCTATTAGTTTAATATATTTGTGTACATAGATTTACGTATTTAAGTATAAATACATATTTAAATATAAAACAACTTTCTTCCAATAATTTAAAATATCTGTACATTTTAAATTTAAGAATGTTATTTCTAAAATTTCACAGAAAGTATTCAGGATCTCAGATTCAGTAGAAAGGCACTAGAAGATGATTTAATCCATTAGTTTCAGTATCAAAGATACACACTCTGGGTTCGGAATTGAATAGAAGGAAGAAATCCACCAGTGTCACACATGGGAAATTACAATGATTTCAGATAGCTTGCTATTGTAAAAGCACATCTTTTTTTTTTAAACACAATACTCTCCTGATAAAAACTATATGACTGTGTGAATCATAGAAGAATCAAAATTGTAGTTGACCTCCAAAGAACAATTGAAAGCTGGAGAGCAGATGTGAGCAGGCTACAGCATATTACTAATGATGACTTGTGGCATAAAGACATCATCAAGGCCATGTGTGAAGAGAAAAGGATGTCGGCTGATTATGTATCAAGGATAAAGTACAACAGATGGATTGCTCAAGTGCTGCAATGGTACCCATAAAATATTAAAAGGAACTAGTGGAAAGGCTCCCACATGTATAGAAAATATGGAAAGACATGGGTAAGAATTACACTGGATAAATTGTGGATGAGTTCCAATATGTTCAGTGAAGGAGTGTTATTGACTTAGTAAAGTACCACTGTGGAAAAAATATAGTGAATTTCAATATGTCCTTGTCTGTAAGTTTAGTTAATTAATCAGTTGACAAGAATTTAATAAGCACTGTGCAAAAACATAGTCCCTCACCTCAAGGAGTTCACATTCTAACGGAGAAGACAACATGCCAAAAACGCTGTACAAAAGAGTTTAAATTTTTCTTGAAAATAATTTATTGTAGACAGCTAGTCAGCACAGCGGATAGAATGCTGGATGTGGAGTCAGGAAAAACTTGAGTCCAAATCCAGCCTCAGGCACTCACTACAGAGTGATCCTGGGCAAGTTACAAACCTGTTTGCTTCAGTGTCTTCATCTGTAGAACGAGGGTAACAATGACACCTACCTCCGTCAATAAATATGTATTAAATGCGTGCTATGTGCAAGGCCCTGGACTAAGCTCTAGGGATAGATACAAAGAAAATCAAAAGGCAGTCCCTGCCCTTGAGCAGCTCACAACGCGATGGGGAACTATCACGTCACCCACTATGGACAAATGCAGAAAGTACAGGATGAATAGGAAACAGTCAATCAAAGGAAGGTCCTGGAAATAAAGGCTTCCGGCAGAAAGGAAGGATGTTAGCTGGAACTTGAAGGAAGCCAGGAAAGCCAGAAGACCAAGATGAGGAAGAAGAACATTCCATTCATGAGGGACAGCCGGTGAAAATGCCAGGAGTCAAGAGATGGATGGAGTGTCTTGTTCAAGGAAGAACAAGGAGATTAGCTAGTCAGTGTATGGAAGAATAAAGCGGGCATAAGATGTAAGAAGACTGGAAAGGTGGAGAGGGGGCAGATTACTAAGGGCTTTGAAAGCCAAACAGACGATTCTATATTTGATACTGGAGGTGACAGGGAGCCACTAGAGTTTATTAAGTAGGGGAGTGACTTGGTCAGACCTGTGCATTAGAAAAATCATTTTTATCAGCTGAGTGGAGGACGGACTAGAGTGCAGAGAGATTGGTGACAGTCAGACCACAACCAGCAGACTACTGCAATAATCCAGGCATGAGGAGACAAGGACCTACACTTAGAGTGGTGGCAGGATCAGAGAAAAAGGGGCATAGTAGAAAGATGTTCAAAGGTAAAATCAACAGGCCTTAGCAACAGATTGGATATGAGGGATGAGGGCAAGAGAGTGAAGAATCAAGAACCAAACCTGAGTTGCAAAGGGTTTAAGGGGTAAAGATGAGTTCTGTTTTAGACATGCTGAATTTAAGATGCCTACAGGACCTCCAGTTTGAGATGCTTAATAGATGGTTGGAGGTCTGAGACTGGAGGTGTAGCAGTGAGATTCAGCAAAGGAGACTGAGTAGGAGCAGTCAGATAGGAAGAACCTTCACCTTCAGCCCCTCACCACCAACCTAGAGAGGTAACCAGATATCCTAGACCATATGAAAGTTTCATCGAGTTAGATTTTGGCTTGATATAAGAATAAATGTCCTCACAACTAGAGGTATGTGAAAGTGGTTTCCTTGGGATATAGAGGATCCCCTCTCACTATATGTGGGAAAGACTTATGACTACTTCTATTGGATGTTTTAGGAGGATTTTTTTTTTTTTTTTGCTTTTTGGAGGGGATAAGGTAGGGCAACTGGGGTTAAGTGACTTGCCCAAGATAACAGGGCTAGTAAGTGTCAAGTGTCTGAGTTGAATTTGAACTCAGTTCTTCCTGACTCCAAGGCCAGTGCCACCTAGCCACCCCAGGGGGGGATTCTTTACCAAGGAAGAACAAGGAGCCTATACACACATATATGTATATGTATACACATATGAATATGCAAACATAAGTGTTTATACATTATATATGTATACATACCTGTCTATATCTATATCCATATATCTTATAGCAGATAAGTGAGTTTAATGAAAAATCCTTGTATGTATTTTGAGATGGAATTTTGGAAAGCCATTCTGAGAAGCCAATGTCTTTAATGACTGGTATACTTCTGTACAGGTGAACCCTCATTTTAAGCAAATCCTGGATAGGAAGACTAAAGTTTTTTAAAAAGATAAGTTAGGGTATGATACTTCGTACTTCATAAATACTTTTACTTCATAAAATAATTAATAAGAAATTCTAGATTTAAATAAGGTTGCTTTTCCAGTTATTTTACATTTCTAACAGACAGAATTTGATAAATGCATCCGTTGTGCAAAGGAAGAAGTCACAGCTGGAGCTCCCTTCCGACACCCAGATTCTGTGACCCTGATCATTTTCTGGATTCTCGTGCACAAGGAGTAGCTTTATCCAAATCAGGAGCTGTCCCACCTAATCACTAGCTCAGGTTTCTTTGGCACCACAGGCTTTGCAGAGCAAACCTACCCTGGGAAAATACTTTTCACTGAGCGCTCAGCTACAGAAAACAAGAGATGAAAAGCTGTGCTGTTTCTTCTTCAAAGGACGCTTCATTTTGAGGTTCAGAGAGTGCTTCACAGATACTAATTACATTGAGCCTCGCCAGACCCTGGGGAACAACTCACGGCACAATCCAAGTGCTCTGCCATTTATTTCCCAGTGGGTAAACCAAGACTTGGAGTCGGTGCACTCTTTCGAGGACTCTACAAAAGCAGGTGGGGAAAGGGAGCTTCCCTTCCCCAAACCTCGAAGCCAGATAATAATCGGGGTCTTTCACTGCACGACACCCCCTCCGTCCTCCGGCCCCGCTCATTCCATCTGGGGCACAGGGGCTGCCGAGGCTTACTCAGGGGCTCCCCCTCCCGCACTCCCCTGGAATCTTGCGAGGGCCCCGCGCTGGGACTAGTGCGGGGGCGGGGGAGCGCTTCCCCTGCAGCCCCGGAGCCGCGAGCCCGGACCTGTCCAGGCTCGACCTGCCCCAGCTCAGTCTCGCGGGATCGCCTAGCTCTCGCGCCCCGTGCGGCTGCCGGATCCCGGCAACTAGCCAGAGCCATTTGCTCCCGCCGCGGGGACTCGAGGGGAGGGAGGCGGCAGCGGCGAAGACGGAGGCGGCATTAGCGGCGCTGGCGCTAGGGCCACTTAGAAGTTCTCCGCAGGTAAAGAGGCGGCCGTGGTGGCCCGGGCCGTCCCGTAGGCGACGAACCTGGGCTTCCTCGGAGGAGCCAACCTCCCGCGGGTGGTGTCTGTATGGAGGGGTGGGGGAGGGGGGCGGTTGTCCAGGTAACGGGGAGCGGCTGCTGAGGGGCTGCGCGAGCCGGAAGGGGGCGGGGGTGGTGCTCGCTCCCTCCTGGAGTAACCTCGTGCTGGTCCTGGTCTCGGTGCTGGGGAGGGCCCCCTGCGCACGCCGGAGCTACAGGTGTTCGCGGGAGGAGGCTGCGGTCACTTGTTCGCACCCGCTGAAAGTTTCTCCCCAAGTTAGGGGCCAAATTTCCCAAGACACTTTCCGAGTTAACTCGCGGAAGTCGCCCACCGGAGCGTGGGAGGAGACTGCGGGCCAGGGCAGGGACAGGTGCCCTGCTAGGGAGCAGGGGCAACCGATCCCTGCTGCAGCCAGGTGCGCAACTCGCCCTGGGCTCGGGTCGGCTCATAAAACCGTGGAGGGGCCTTATTTCCGAGTGGTTTGTGGTGGGTCGGGGAGCTGGGAAGGGTTCGCGCCCCACCCTTGATCGGATTGCTAATCCCTCATTCCTGCCTGTTTGGAGAGGAGGGGAACAGCGGTGTGCAGGGGGTTCATAGGGTCGTCTTTTTAGACGTGGAAAGGACCCTATAGGTCATCTAGTCTAGTTCCCTTATTTTATGAATGAAACTAAGACTGAGAGAAGTTCTTTGCCAGGGGTCCACACAGATAGGTGGCAGAGCTGGGATTTTAACCTACATCCCCTGACGCCAGATACAGTGTTCTTCCTGTACCGTGCATGCAACAGTGCCTTCTATGAAGGAACCCGAGAAAGTTCATATCTAGTTAGTTGTTCAGCAAGAGGACAACTCTACCTCCAGAATGTTGAAATAGAGTCTGGGGAGGCAGCTTGCAGGATTTAAGGATTTGAGGGCCAGAATTTTATTCCAGTCCCTCTTTCTTAGTGACTGTGTGCGCATCTCACTTCTCTGGGCTACAGTTTTCTCTTTTATTAAATAAGGGAGTTGCACTGGATGACCTCTATGGTCTCTAAACTACTATAATTCTGTAATTCCTTTGTGATTCATTTTTACCAGCATTCTTCTCCCCATCCTTGCCTACCTACCTACTTACCTACTTTAACTCTGTACTAGAATTAATGTTTGGGCGTTATAGAATGTTCACCATACAAGGATTTTATGACTATTCCCTAAAAATAATAGAAATGTGCGTTCTTAAAGGGCATGCAATTGTAAGTGGAAGTCATTACTTAGACATCATTTTAAACTTGGTTCATGTTAACATTTGTGTCTTATTCTAAAATTGTGACTAAAGTTGATGTGTCTTGTTTGGTTTTACAGTTAACAATACAGAAGTAATCCTAGAGGATGGTAAAATAATGAAAAGAGCAATTTGAGCAACCTTTTGGTGATATTGCCTAAGAGGTTGGAAATAACTGCATTCCAGACCATGTGGTAAAATCAGGAATTTGAAGAAAATGGAAGTAATCATAATTTTTATGATATGTATAACATTGCCCCTCATAAGAGGGCACAGTTTCTTTACCTGTGAACCAGTTACTGTTCCCAAATGTGTGAAAATGACCTACAATATGACATTTTTCCCTAATTTGATGGGACATTATGACCAGTCTATTGCTGCATTAGAAATGGAGGTGAGTTGCTCTTCCTTTAACTTTGAAGTTTTGTAGGCATTCTAATAGTAAACTACAGGTATAACTTTCTTTACTCACTAGATTGATGTACATCTCAAGTTGTGTATAACTTTTATGAAGTTAAGAATTATCCTTAATTTATCTTTTTAAAAACTTTCAATCTTCAAATATAGGATTAACTTAAAATGGGAGTACATTCATACAGAATTATGATAGGAATGAATAATTTGGCAACGTCATGTAGTTAGTAATTAATATCTTGCTTCTCTGAATGGAATATAATTGTCCTCAAATTTTATACCAGATTTTTTCTTTCCTCAGTATAGTCATTTCATATCTAACCATGACACTATGAGAACTCAGTACTTTGTACCAGTCAAACAAGTTTTCATACTTGTTTGAATAATAATTTAAACAATATAAAGAAATCTTTCAACCTAAGTTCTCATGTTAAATTATGTGATGCTGCATTCAATTCTTAACAGTCTGTAGACAAATGTTTGTCTCTTTCAAGACTTAGCTCAGCTGCCACCCTCTGCATGAAGCCCCTGCTGACCGTCTTAGCTGCTAGTGCTCTCCCTTCATAAACTACCTTGTAGAGAAGGGGGAGGGATGGAATACTTAAATAGCACTTACAGTGTGCTAGGCATACCGCTAAATGCTTTTTACAAATATTCTCTCTTATTTTATCCTGCCAAGTAGCTGCTACTAATATTCCCACTTTACATTTGAGGAAATGTCTCACTTCTTAAAAAGGACTATTCACTGAATAGGCATTACTTCACTTAGAGTGAGAACCTGAAAAGACCTTAGCCTGAGAGGGACAGGGTCTCCCATTTCATCCTGGGCCATCTCCAGTCCTGATGAAAATCAGGCCACTGTACCCAGATGACTCTGGAGGAGAAAGGCTGGTGACCTTGCACAGCCCTCCTTCAAATCAAAGTCAGCTGCAAGTAGTTACAAAAAAAAAAATTATTTTTCTGATGTCATGGTCCTCATCAAAAACAAAGGACAAACCTAACAACACAACATTTGAGAAAACTGAGGCAAACAGAAAAAGTGACTTCCCTAGGATCACACAGCTAGTAATTGTCTGAGATCAGATTGGAATGCAGGTGTTTCTGACCTAGCATTCTTCATCTCTTGTACCACTTACTCCTTTTGTATATACTCTCTACTTCTATATGTCTATGTTGTCTTTTCCATTAGAATGTAAGCTCTTTGAAGGAACAGATTCATTTTTGTCTTTGTATCCATAGGCTTAGCATAGTCCCTAACACAAAAGTAAGCATTTAATAAATGCTTATTAACATATATGTATGTGTATAATTTTTTTTTACTGGACCCTTGATTTCTTCAGTGTAGGGAGCTCCTGGTAAGAATTTCTTCTACCAGTACAGGTCAGCACCTTCTCTGCAATTTTTAGTTTAAGAGATTTGCCTCCAAGATAAAGAGTTTAAGTGACTAGCACAGCACAAATATGTCACACAGCAAATACGTAATCAAAGGTGGGATTTGAACCTAATTCTGACTCAGATGCTTGTTCTCTATCCATTATGCCATGTTGTCTCTCTTGGGTATATACTTATTTGAATGATGATTTGAACAATATAAAGAGTAGTTCAATCTGATTTAATATCAAATTATCTGATGATGAGTTTAGGTGAGTCTATAACTCAAATATATATTTCTTCCAAGACTGGATTCAAGTAGCATCTTTTACATGAAAATTTTCCTGATTGAGAAAATAGATATGAATATATAATACATATTTTATAATATATGTGTAATCTATCACTATCCAGCCATTCACTATTCTTTTTTTGATTAAATTTTATGTTTATTTTTAGTCTACATCATTCATTTCCTCAAGATTTTGAGTTACAAATTTTCTCCCCGTCTTTCCCCTACCCACCGCCCCAAAACAGTGATCCCACTGTATGCTCCCTTCTCCAGTCTGCTGTCTCCTATATCTTCCCCCACGCTCCCTCTGACTTTCCAGTAGGACAGGATGGATCTCTATACCCCAGTGCCTGTATATCTTATTTCTCAGTTGCATGTAAAAAATAATAATAATAATAGGTTTTTTTTTTAAACATTTGATTTTTTTTTCTTTTAAAGCAATTGGGGTTAAGTAACTTGCTCAAGGTTACACGGCCAGTTATTATTTCTGGGTGTGGTGCTGAGTATCTGAGCCTGGATTTGATCCAGGTCATCCCGACACTGGAGCCGATGCTCTTACTTGCTGAGCCACCTGGCCGCCCCTAAGCAATTGGGGTTAAGTAACTTGCTCAAGGTTACACGGCCAGGTGTTTCTGGGTGGGTGCTAAGTGTCTGAGCCCGGGATTCGATCTCCAGGTGTTCTCAACACTGGAGCCGGTGCTCTTACTCGCTGTGCTACCTGGCCACCCCTAAACATTTGATTTTAAAACTTTGAATTCTAGATTCTTTCCCTCCCTCCCTCTTTACCCACCCTTACTGGGAAGATAAGCAGTTCAATACAGGTTATACATGTGTAGCTATGCAAAACATTTCTATAGTAGATATGTTGTGAAAGACTGACTATATTTCCCTCTGTCCTATCCTGACCCCCACCTATTCTATTCTCTACTTTGACCCTGTCCCTTCTCAAAAGTGTGTGCTTCCAACTTCCTTTCCCGCTAACCTGCCCTCTCCTCCATCATCCCCCCTCTTATCCCCTTCAGCCCTACTCTCCTGTAGGGTGGGATACCCTATTTAGTGTATATGTTATTCCCTCCCTAAGCCAAATTCAATGAGAGTGAAGTTGACCCATTCCCTTTTGCCTTCCTCTTCTTCCTCTCCGTTGCAACAGTTTTCTCTTGCCTGTTCTATATGGGGTAATTTACCCCATTCTGTCTCTTCCCCATCTCCTCTCATTATATTCCTCTCTCACCTCTCAAGTTCACTTTTTAAGTATCATCCCTTCGAAAAACAAAACCAAAAAAAGTATCATCCCTTCCTATTCAACTGGTCCTGTGCCCTCTGTCTATGTGTATCTGTACACATATATATACACACTCACATATGTATTCATATGCCCATATACCCTCCTATAAAGACATATATATGTATGTATACATATATATATATACACATTTATATTCCCTTCAACTATCTTCATACTCAGAAAAGTTTCATAAGTTACGATTATCGTTTTTCTGTGTAGGAATGTAAATAGTTCAACTTTGATAAGTTTCTTATGATTTCCCTGTCTCCCTTCTCATGCTTCTCTTGCTTCTTGTATCTGAATGACAGATTTTCCATTTAAATCTGGTTTTTTCATCAATAATGCTTGAAAATCCTCTATTCTACTGAATGACCATATTTTCCCCTGAAATATGATACTCATTTTTGCTGGGTAGGTGATTCTTGGTTTTAATCCCAGCTCCTTTGACCTCCGGAATATCATATTCCAAGCCCTTTGATCCCTCAGTGTAGAAGCTGCGAGATCCTGTGTTATCCTGATTGTGTTTCCACAGTATTCAAATTGTTTCTTCCTGGCTGCTTGTAATATCTTCTCCTTGATCTGGGAATTCTGGAACCTGGCTATAATATTCCTAAGAGTTTTCTTTTTGGGATCTTTTTCAGGAGGTGATGGGTGGATTCTTTCAATCTCTATTTTGCCCTCTGGTTCTAAAACATCAGGGCAATTTTCCTTGAGAATTTCTTGAAGGATGATTTCTGGGTTCTTTTTTTGATTGTGGCTTTCAGGTAGTCCAATAATTTTTAAATTATCTCTCCTGGATCTATTTTCCAGGTCAGTGGTTTTCCCAGTGAGATATTTCACATTGACTTCTATTTTTCCATTTGTTTGGATCTGTTTAATAGTATCTTGATTTTTCATAAAGTCACTAGCTTCCATTTGCTCCAATCTAATTCTGAAGGAATGATTCTCTTCAGTGAGCTTTTGAGATTCTTTTTCCATCTGGCAAATTTGGCTTTTTAAAGCATTCTTCTCCTGATTGCCTTTTTGAGCCTCTTTTGCTATTTGAGTTAGTCTATTTTTTAAGGTGTTATTTTCTTCAGTCAGGTTGTTGACTCTCTTTTCAAGATTTTCTTGCTTCATTCTCATTTCTCTTCCCAATTTTTCCTCCACTTCTCCTATTTGGTTTTCAAAATCCTTCTTAAGCTCCTCTATGGCCTGTAATCAGTTCATATTTTTCTTGGAAGCTTTTGGTGCAGGAGTTCTGACTTTGTTTTCTTCCTCCCATTCCATGTTTTGATCCTTTTTGTCCCGCAAAAAAGGAATCCAAAGTCAGATTGCTGTACTTCCTTTGCTTGCTCATGTTGCCACTCAATTACTTGACTTGTGAGCTTTTTGCCACAGTAGAACTCTTCTTCCAGAGAGGATAGCTTTGTTCCAAGTAGCTGGGGTTTTCTCAGCTGCCAGAGCTATTAGTTGGCTACCCTCTCTGAAGCCTCTACCAGCTCTGGCACCTGGTCATCTACCCCAGGACCTCCACCCTAGACAGCAATCCAAATCCAAGCTGGTTAAAGCAAGAGCAATTACCCCTCAGAATGGTTGCTTGGTTCCCCTACATTCTGCAGGCCAGGAGCTCTGAAGCAGCCACAGGGCCGTGGCCACCACACCTTAGCTGCTTCTCCCTCCTGGGGGCAGAGGCCAGACCGTACTGCCAGACCCTCTGTTCCCAAAGTCCACAAACCTCTCTTTGTCTTTTGCATTTATGAATTGATAATTCTGGAAACTGCCACAGCTGCTGGTGATCCACTCTCCTGCCTTGTGGCTAAATCCACAGACTCAACGGGGTGGGCTCTGCTCCCAGCATGCTGCAATGGACCTTTCTTGTCCACCTGCCGGGCTGTCTTCAGTGGGAGGTTTGTTTCTCTCTGTCACTTTGTGGGTTCTGTAGCTCAAATGTTTGTTTAGAATCATTTTTTTATAAGTATTTGAGGTGGTTATGGGGTGAGCGCAGGGAGTTTTCCTGCTTCTATGCCACCATCTTGGTTCCTCCTCTCCATTCACTATTCTTTATGTGAATGTTGGGAAAATGGGAATGAATGACTGGTAGAGCTGAAAGAAAAGGGGGATAAAAGTTCATGGGGTTGGATTCATGGGGAGCTCTGCTTTTATTCTAGGTTAAACAGTGTACATAAATGTTGCTAATACAGTTAAACTATAGGGCCAAGAGAAAGAAGAAGAAAAAAGTAGGTACATGTAAGGAGAAAGAGAAAACCAAAACTATCTCTAAGGTGGGGGGAGTAAGAGAAGACACCTTATGGTGTGGTAGTTGTAGTAACAACTATTGCCTTAGGTGCCACTCATTATTACCCACTTCTTATTTAGAGATATGCAAATGTAGGTAGTTTGAGGGAATAAAGAGTTACCTGTAGCAGCAGGTTCTTGCCCTACTATACAGATATAGAAACTGATCCTAACTTACATTGGGAGACAGCGCTGTTTTTTTTTTTTTTTATCAAGAAAGCAATATAGTCTAAGAAAGGTTGTTTTCTGTAGGGAAAATAACCAAGAGTTGAAATACCATATTGAATTCAGTTTGTGCAAAGAATAGTTCTTAGACTACTTCATTGTATAGAAGAGCTGTTAAAAGTGTTTTTAGAAGTGTACTACAAATTACATACTTATACTCTTTAGTGTATATTTTTAACTAGTGCATTGCAATGTGGGAGGTTTCAGTTTCTTAAAGTTATTGGGTGCTTTCAGTGTTATTCATTGCCTTCTTAGTTATTTCTTTTGTGATCTTTATATTACATCATGTATAAAAATTACTCTTTGTATGAAAACTGAACTTTATATATCTTTAGACATTTTCAATATCCCATTTCTTAAGGTCCTCTTGTATATTTACTTAACCTATTTGATGTGTTGGCACTACACAAATAATTTATCCTTTCACAAGGCCAATTTGAATACTCATGTTGACCATGTACTATTCAGCTATTTAGACAGTCTCTTCCCTGGAAAGGTATTTTAAAAGATATAAGAGATACATCCTTGCTACTAAATAACTGTAATAGTAAGGTAATCGGAGCTAGTCTTTGTTCCATACCCCTTTACCATTTACACTATATCTAACAATAAAATTTCTTTGTGAAATGTTGAATCATATGCTGCTTTTAAAAAAAAAAACTGCACCAGTCATTTTGTTTTGTTCTTTGCAAATTTGGGGTCTGTAGAAAGGGCACTTCTTTTATTTCCTGTCCAATAACATCATTTCCTTTGTATGTTAAGCATATCAATTGCCCTTATTATTACAGTTTCATTGCTTCAGTTTATAGTTTTCTGAGTTTAAAGGGAAAAAAGGAAAAAAGCAAGCAGACCACCTGCTCCTTTCCTAGCCACACGGGGCGGGGGGAGGGAGGATGAAAAGGCCTTTTTTTTTTTTAAACATTTTCCATTAGACTTTCTGTTCCCAGAAAAGTTTTATTTGGAACTGTATTAGGCAAGTTTGGGCATGACTACCTAGAGACAAAGCAGGGAATATTTTAAATAATAGACTTTTAGAGGTGAAAGGCCTGTTAGAGGTTATCTTGTCTCATCCTGTACTTGTATTCAAAATTGCCAATAAATAATCATCCAACCTCTGCTTAAACATTATTAAGTGATGGAGATCTTATTACCTCATGATGCAACCTGTTGCCTTTTTTGGATGGATTTAGTGTTACTAAAACATTTAGCTGTTTTTATTACAGACTGTTGTCTAACCATGTCTACTACATTTTTTATTTGCATAGTTGATTTTTAAATACTTAATGTGTAGGACATTTGAAATGCAGACATTTTTTCAAGTAACTTGTAAGTATTAATAAAGCAGCTTACAATGATGTTTATGTTTTACCTACTGCACTTTGTAACTTCTTGTCCCTTTCTGTTTTGCCTTAGTCCTTTTAATTTTTTTAAAACAAGTATCTAGTCCTCATTCACTAAGTCATACTTTCATGCTACCCTGTGGTTTTGAGGCGATCCTGGTTTGTTTGTTTGTTTTAACTTTTCCAGCAAAATCCAAGCTCTATTAGATTCCACCTAAATTAGAAAGATTTCAAATATGGCTCAGTGACAGACTATGCTTGAGTTTGATGCGGCTCTTCACCTTGGTGGCTGCAGGGTGATGAAATTTGACTACAGCAGGGATTGCAGTCTCTCCTGGTGGAGGGAGTACTCATTGTTGTGAAATCATGGATTTTTGAAGTGTTCAAAGGCTAGGAAGGGACCTTCAGAATTGTCTAAGCATTGTAAGTCTTTTATGGGAACACTTTCTGGCACCCTGCATTCCCAGACCTTATTATATGGTGTCTGTTTCATTTTATCTTTCCTGACTGTATCAGAGGAGCAGGGAGTATTATTACAGATTCAAATTGAGATGTGTTGATTCAAATCTTTGCCAACTGTAAAATCTAGATGTAACCTTGGATCATAAAATCAATTTATTTGTAAAGATTCTTGTCTGTTCCCTTTTCCTATTTTCCTCTTTCATCTTCTACTTAGAGTCCATATCTAAATAGAACTTAAGTATTATTAAGAAAAAGGCCCTACTGTCTCAACAATTCAATTGAGAACATTCTTCCTAATCATTCTTGCCCCTACCCTTATCTCCAAATCAGATGATTGACATCTAGGATATTATAGACATCTCCCTGCCTTAGTTCTAATGAACTATGAAATTTAATGTTGTCTTCTTCCTCTTCGCTCTCATTCCAGCCTCGAACATGGTTGCCAAACTGTATTCAGAGTCATTCTTGACTGACTTTTAAGTATTTGGAATAATGAGAGGACACTAGTTAGTTTTTTGGCTGGATCATATGGGATTGTTAGCTTCAAGTCACATAGTTCTTTGTTCAAATACTAACACTTCCCTTTCACTTCAGACAGGATGCATGGCCCAGTAATGTTGAGTTACTAACCTTTAGTGCCAAATTCTCTTTGGCAGTGTTACTTTAAGGAAAATATAGTTTATATTATTTAAAAAAAAAACAGCAGCCTAGGTTTGATACCTCCTAGTCACTGCTGAATTTCTAACACATAAATGAAGATCTGTAGGATCATTGATTTAGAGGTAGATGAGACCCTCATTCAATAGCTGAAGAAACAAACAGGTGAAATGATTTGCCTAGGGTCACACAGCTATTAAGTATTCAAGGGAGGATTCGAGAGGTCTTCCTCTTTGAGAGGTCAGCACCTTCGCCACTAAAAGTCATTAAAACATTAGTACAAAAAGGTGGAATATCACTTCTAGAAATTCAGTGAGTGGGAAACAAGTATTATATCTTTCAACTTGATATTAGAAGTCTCTCCTTTGTATTGCAAAGAATGAATGCATTTATGATATACAGTTTGATTTTTAAAGGCTGTTTTGCACAGGCTAATTACCTAAGTGAAAAACAAATGGCTACTAGTTTTCCATTGTGTCCATTTTTGCTTGCTCTCTAGAACATTGTTTCTGAAATTCTGAGGCTAACCTCCCGAGGGAAACTATGATCTCTTCCGGAGAAGGTTGAAAATGGCATAGGAAAAAGGGAAACAGGAACATTTTTTTTTTCTTGCTGAATTGCTTTCATATAAGCCTGGGCAAAAGCAAAGCTGTGTATTGTGTTTGGAACAGCATGTGGTGACTCTACTTTTGTTGAATTCTAAAGGGAAATGAGCAAAAAACCTTCCTTTTCCTTTTCACCTGTTAGTCAATATGTTATACAGAAACAATGTATTGTTTCCATATCGATTTCCATTTTTATAAAGGGGTAGAGGAAGAAAAAAACGAGACAAAAAAATTCTGTTTCTATTGGCTGTCTATTCTTAAATATTTATAAGTTGTTTTATTATAAAATCTAATGGATTCAGCTCCTGTTGCCATCTCTCCTAATCTTCCCCCCTTTCATATCCAGCAACAAAATTTGGAATCTCCAGCTCCTTTAAGGGACAGCTTAGGTACCATGTCATGAAAAGACCCTTTCCTGACTTCTGATCTCTCCTCCCATGTTGATAGTCTTTCTCTTACCAAATTTCTTCCTGTTCACTTTGTATATTCTTTGTTTTGGGGCAGCTAGGTGGTATAGTGGATAGAATACTGGACCTGGAGTCAGGAAGATGAGTCTTCCTGAATTTAAATCCAGCCTTAGATGCTTACTGGCTTGTGTGACTCTGGGCAAGTCACTTAAACCTATTTGCCTCAGTTTCTTCATCTGTAAAATGAGATGGAGAAGGAAATGACAGACTACTCCAGTATCTTTCCCAAGAAAACCTCAAGGGGCGGTCATGAAGAGTCAGACACAACTGAAAAATGACTGAATAACAAAAGTAGATGTTATGTTTCCTTGTCTCACTTTCCCCCCAGCTCTTTGAAAGCAGGGATTGTTTTGTCTGTTTCTGTATATTAGTACCTAGATTAAAGCCTTTCACACAGGAATGAATGCTTGTTCAACTGAATGACTGATTTTTAGATAATTTCTTGATGGAATAGGCCAGGCTCAATAGAGATATTTGAAATTTTATATAGCAACTCTGGAAAGAAATTGTTAAAAACAGTATGTATTATCAGGTAATATTAATTAGAAGTTGAAAAACTATGAGTTCAGTGTCTGGATATCTTGACATTTAAAAATTATGGGAGTTTAAAACATTGAAATAATAGAATTTGCTACTTCTATTGTTACTGACTATGAATCTAAGAAAAAAAAATTAACCTATTTTATGAAGTCAAAAAAGTGCCTATGCAGTAGGTGAAAACTCGATTTAGAGACAAGATAGTATTGCAGTCAGTGATACCGGTATTACCAAGAGCTGACATTTCTGCTTTAAAATTTGCAAAGCATTTTATAATACCTTATTTAAAAGGAAGAGAATCAAGTGCAAAGGATTGCTACCTGCAAAATGATTCAAGAGGTCTTCATTTTTTATATTTTATGAAGTAATTGACTTTATCTTCTCCTCTCTTCTAGGTTCCTATAGTATATACAGGTTAATTTTCAATTATTTTATTTTATTTTTGCTTTTTGGAGGGCAGTTGAGATTAAGTGACTTGCCCAAGGTCACACAACTAGTAAATGTGTCAAGTGTCTGAGGCCGGATTTGAACTCAGATCCTTCTGACTTCAGGGCCAGTGCTTCACTGCACCACCTAGTTGCCCCATTTTTCAGTTATTTTAAATGTTTATATATTGCTTTGCCATTTACAAAGTGCTTTTTTCTTAAGTACTTTGTGAGGTAGGTAGTGCAAGTATTATTGACTTGGCTTCATAGCATTATATGACAGAAAGAACCACTTGCCTAATTTATAAAGTAGGAATAATAATCCTTGCACAACTTCCTTAGAAGGTCATTGTGAGTAGAATACTTTGAAAATTGTAAAATGAGTAGTTTCCATTTTACATGACCACAGAAGGATTCACTGACTTATTAAATGGGAAAAAAGTCATTGCTAAAACCAAGAACTTCTGATTCAAAGAACAGTGTATATTTGGGCTGTGTAGAGCACCAGGTCTAGAGTCAGAAAGACCTGAGTTCAAATTCAGCCTCTTACACAAGCTGTATGATCCTGTACAAGTCACTTGACTTTGAGAGCTTTGCCTCATTTTCCTTAACTATAAAATGGAGATAATGATAGCACTTACCTCCCAGGGTTGTTTTGAGGATCAAATGAGATAATATATGTAAAGAGCTTAGCACAGTACCTGGCATATAGTAGACGCTATATTGAGTATCATCATCATTATTTTTAAAATATCATTTTGATATTTTGTGTTGAAATTCTCTTGTGTTACCAGAACTTTGACATATTGAATATTTCTTGAAATAAAGTGGGCTACTTGAGGCATTTGTTATAATGGAATTAGATTATTTCCTGGCAGTTCAGTGGCTTTCAGGCTTTCATCATCACCACCTTATGAAAGGCATTGACAACCACACAATAAACTAAAGTGCAATTCTCATTTTCCTTAAACTCTCTGCAGTTTTTAATACCCACTATTTACTTCTGAATCATTTGTCTTCCAAGATACAGTTCTACCCTGGTTTGAATCTTTCTGCTCAGCAACAACCCATAGTTGTATTTTTCCAGTTCAGCTAACACCTTTGGAGGTTCTTTGTTAGGACTCTTTCCTTAGGAGTTCTTTGTCCATTTGTCCAGTTAAAAGAAAGAAGAGGATCTTGGACACCAAAAGAAATGTTAAATTTTTTGCAACTTCTCTTGAAGTGTAATTCATTTGGAAATTGATGCATTAAGTACCTTCTATAAACAAAATATTGTGCTAGGTGCTGGGCATACAGAGAAGAAAATTAATAATATTAAAGCATTTATAATCTAATATGTACATAGACAAATAGGATACCAGGTGAATACATGAAGAACAGATGGAGAGAGCAAGACAAGTGCCATAAGAAAATAGGAGGACAGAAATATCCTTTCACTTGTGTTGGACTAGGTGCTGGGGAGGAGGAAGTAGCCCCTGAACTGGACTGTGGAGTGACCTTTGTCGATGTTTATAATTCCATCTGCCAAGTTTTTCATGAAAACATTCCACTTATATCACAGCACAAGTATCTTTGAATTTTAAAGATGAGACCAATGCTGGAGATGTATGGGTGGATAATAATGACTGACAGAGAAGGTGAACCTACTCATTTCTTAATTTTCTCATTTTCTTTGCCAAAGAGGAATGATCTTTGAACTGATAAAATAAAATGAGTAATGAGGAGTTGATATTCAAGATAAGCAGAGAATTAGTAAGAGAGCATTTGGAGTCACTGGGTCTAGATGAACTAAATCCCAGGATATTGAAAGATTTATCTCTTAACCAGACTTGATGCTGTTTCCCACCTCTGTGCATCTTCACAAGCCATCCTCCATTACTGAAATATACTCCTTATCTCTTTCAGAAGTCTTCTTTCTAAGTTTAGTTTGGATGGTTACTTCCTTTGTAAAATCTACCCTCGTTTCTCCTATTGTTAATGTACTCTCCTTCCTCAATTTATTTGTGTACATATTTTATTCTAATAAAATATAAGTTCTTTGAGGGCAAAAACTATTGGGGATTTTTTTTTCTTTTTGCCCTTCTAGCCTCAGTGCCTCCCATAGTGCCTTGCATATAGTTAGTGTTTAACAAATGTTGCATCAAATTTGTTGAGACAGAACTTGATTATGTATTTCATAAATTTGTTAGTTGTTGGACAGAACATATAATTCACTGTAGAGAATCATCTGAAAGCCTGTCTATTCCCTTCTCAAAAGTTTTATCAGTATAGGTTGTTCTCAAAAATTTTATGAAGATAAAAATATTAGCATAAAGGTCAATAGTAATAAATAATAACTTCTTAGTTGCCTGTTTTTTGCAGTACTGTCCTTGATCTTTTGTATCCTTTAATATCCCTTCTCTGGGAGATCTTGAAAATGGGTTCTTCAGTGTCTTTAAAATTGTCAAAAAATCTCAAAGTTAAAAGGGATCTCAGAGCTGTCCAGTACAACCCTTATCTGATAAAATATCTGCCTTGTAACATTTTCAACAAGTAACCATCTAGCCTTTACTTGAAGACCTCTTAGCAGGATTTCTGCATGTTTGTTTGCTCCTATCCAGCTACTCTTTCCAACTTCACTTTCTTGAGTACCATTGTCTTTTACATATATATCAGGGACAGAAATGTGTTAGAAGGCAGATGTGATTCCACACATCATGAATATGAGATTCAACTTGTTTTGACACACTTGTAGAGTTCTTTTATTTCACATCTTTCTTGCCTTCCTAGTTTAATTTGTAAAAGCTTTCAGGATGATCTGGCTTAGGTCTCACTAAGCTTTTAGATGACTCATTTTTTTATGCTATTTTTTTGCTGTTTTGTGAGGCAGTGCTATTCATAATATTCCATCTTTTCTGTAGATACATATATATGTATATTTCCAGATTCCTTACAATTTTTAAGAAGAAATGTATTAGCACATTTTGATACAACAGATAAATCCCATCATACACCAAAACAAACCTTTTTATAAACTAAATTCTCAGAGAAAACCATTTTGAATATTTATTATTAACAGATAGAAGGGATATATCCTTTAATTTTCAGAGTATAGTACTAACATTGCCTTTGTATTTTAATACAACTTTGTTGACTCTTAGTTTTAATTTAGTATTGATAAAGAATATGGCCTGGTCACAAAGAGAGATTGAAGAATAACGAGGGGACAATTCATGTGTTCCATTATAATCACAGAAAAATGTGAAGAATCTCCCAGTTGAATGAATGAACTTCCTTTGGCTAATTTTTTGGAAGATGTAGACAAAAGTGCCATAGAATGACTAGATTACAATCTATATCATTATATGAAGTACCTACATTGAAATTCTTTACATTGAAGTATTAGAATAATGTTGCTTTTATTTACATTGTTGCAATCATTTTGTATATTCTTTTGGCTCTGTGTTCCTCGTTCTCTATAATTTCATATAAGTCTTCTAGTATTTCTTTGAATTCTTCCTATTTCATGTTCCTTATGGTACAATAATATAGTATTAAATTCATAAACTTTAATTTTTTTATCAATTTTCCAATAATTTTGTTTCCTACTTTTGATTGTAACAAATGTTAGTGAAATTTTTATCCTTGTATAACTTTTCTTACTGAATTACCTATTAGGGATATTCTCTTGATGTCAGGACCAAGGTACCTCCCTTCTTGCAACAGGGACTAAGGTAAGATTTTCCCTAAAAGGTAGTGAAAATAGTACTTGATTGGCCAGGGAGGAAGGGGAAGGTTCAAACTATACTTCCCTTGACACAGTTTCCAGGTAGCCTCTGCCTGTGCTGACGTCTCTTCCTGGTTACCCAGGGACATAAAAGGTCCTTCCTTCATGGGGTCAGTGCCTTTTAGACTTGGTGGGTACTGGTAAATCATGAGAGTAACCACATCCTGCCCTGCTGACCAAACATTTCCATATGGAGAAGGACTTAAGTGCTACTGTATCTTTACTATGCCAGGGCTAGGTAAACCTTCTTTCATTAACTCTCCAGTGATTTGTGAGTGCCTCATTTCATCCCAGCATTGAGCCTGAACTAACAGAGTGCCAGTGTCATAATGACTCCTAGCAATTTCTGGTAGTGGCATTTCTAAGTCAAGTGTATTAACAATTTAGTACCTTTTCACCCCTCACTCCAAATTATTTTTGAGAGTGGTTGAACCAAGTCATGGCTAAACCAGCAACCACTGCAACAATGAGTTTCCCCATTTTTTAGCAGTTTTGCTAGCTTAGTGGGTATAAAGTTAGAGTTGTTTTAATTTACTTTTTTTTGCTTCACTATTTTATTTATTTTCATTATCTATGGTGCACAATGCATTTTCCAGTTTTTCTCTTTTTATTTTATTTTTGCTGTACCTTTGAAATCCTGATTGCTATGGCTGTTTTTGGTTTGTTTGTTTTTTCTTTATTCACAAGAAGGATAATAGATTATGCTCTAAACTCTCATTTTAACTCTGTATGGATATGTTTCAAGTATGTTTTGTGATTAATATTACTGGATTCTTCTTTTCTAATCCCTTTTGCTATCATCTTTCCTGTTATGGATAAGTAGTTCATCTCACTCACATTCCATGTTATCCTTAAGTACTTTTTCTACTCAAAGAAGTAATCTGTTAAAGAGGGATTTGCTTAACGCTTGAGATCTATCAATTTGATGTTTCTGCTCAATTGCCATTTGTCACTTCTCTTTCTTTCTTTCCTTACAATCTCCCTTTTAGTTTCTCCCCCATCCCCCCTAATTTTGGAGGGTTTTTGTTTGCTTTTGGGTACTCTTTTATATATTCTGCCTTCCTCATACTTCCCTCCCCTTTCCTGATTCCACCTATTTCCCTGTTGCATTTAATGTGTTTTACATCACTTTATGTGGTGTGTGTGTGTGTGTGTGTGTGTGTGTATTGAACCTTCTTTTGTTGAGTTTAGATGAAAGCAAGATTCATGGGATTCACTTTGCTCAGTCCCTTCTTTTGTATTTGTATACTGTTCATCTCAGACTTCTTTTATGTGAGATAGAATTCCCTCCCCCTTTTCTTCTTTTCTCTCTCATTTTCTTCTTCTCCTGAGACCATCAAAATAGGACAAAACCACCCCCCAGGCCCTCTCTCTCTCTCAACTAATTCTCTGTGACCTTTGTCTAATCTCAAAAATGACAGAATGATGTATGTTCAAATCCAAGGCAGATTGTTCAGCATCCCAGTAATACAAATCTATTCTCCAAACCATTGATGCCAAAGAGGCTCAAGTTGATCAGTGCTACGAAGGCCTGTAACACCCTGTAGAAATAACACAAAAAAAGATAATACGTGAACCATAGGGGATTGGATTGCTAAAGGAGGAGATCAAAAGATAATTGGAATTATAGGCAGTTTGGCCTTGGAGTACAAAATGAAGCAGGGTAGACGATAATAGAATTTTGACAAGACAACTTGCTGATTATAGCAAATGCTCTTTTTCAACAACCCCAAAAGGCAACTCTACACATGGACATCACCAGATGTTCAATATCGCAATATACTTTGCAGTGAAAGATCAAGCAGCTCTGTGTAGTCAGTTAAAACAAGACCTGAAGCTGACTTTGGCTCAGATCATGAGCTTCTCATTGCAAAATTCAGGCTTAAATTGAAGAACGTAGGGGAAACCATCAGACTGCATAGGTATGACTTAAATAACCTTACAAATATGAAGTAGAAGGTATGAATACATTTAAGGGATTATATCTGGTAGATACAGTGCCTGAAGAATGATAGAGTTTCTCAGTGTTGTACAGGAGGCAACAACAAAAACCATCCAAAAGAAAAAGAAGAGCAAGAAAGGAAAATGTCTGGCTGATAAGTCTTTACAAATAGCTGAGAAGAAAAGCAAAAAGAAAAGGACAAAGGGAGAGCTATACCCAAGTGAATGCAGAATTCCAAAGAACATTAAGAAGAGATAAAAAGGTTTTCTTGAATGAGTAATGTGGAGGAATAGAAAACAATAGAATGGGGAAAATGAGAGATCTCATTAAAAAAAAAGAGTTAAAATTTTTTTAAAAAGAAAAAAAATTAGAGTTATCAAGGGAATGGACATGATGATAAAAATAAAACCCAAAATGGTAGGGATTTAACAGAAGCAGAAGAGGATTAAGAAGAGGTGGCAAGAATATATAAAAGAGCTGTATGAGAAAGATCTTCACATCCCTGATAACCACAATGTTCTGGTTATCATTCTAGAGCCAGACATCCTGGAGAATTAAATCAAATGAGCCTTAGTAAGCATTGCTAACTCTAAGGCCAGTGGAGGTGATGGAATTTCAGCTAAGCTATTTAAATCCTAAATGCTGTTAAAGTACAGCAGTCAGTATGCCAGCAAATTTGGAAAACTCATCAGTGGCCACTGGATTGGAAAAGATCAGTTTACATCCCAGTTCTAAAGAAGAGCAATGCCAAAGAATGTTCAAATTACCAAACAGTTGTGCTCATTGCACAATCCAACAAGATGATGCTTAAGATTCTGCAAGCTAGGCTTCAGCTGTATGCAACCCCAGAATTGCCAGAAGTACAGGTTGTTTTTCAGAGGCAGAGGAAGTAGAGACCAAATTGCCAACATTTGCTGGATTATGGAAAAAAGCAAGAGAGTTCCAGAAAAACATCTACTTATGTGTTGTTGACTACACCAAAACCTTTGACTATGTGGTTTACAACAAAATGTGACAAGTTCTCAAAGAGGTTGGATTACCAGTTCATCTTATCTCCTGAGGAGCTTGTGTACAGGTCAAGAAGCAAAAGTTGGAGCCAAATATGGAACTAATTGGTTTAAGATTGGAAAAAGAGTATATAGCAAGGCTATATGTTGTCACTTTACTTATTTAACTTATATGCAGAGTTTATCATATGAAATTAAATACTGGATGAATAAAAAACTAGAATTAATTTCCAGGAGAAGAATCAACAATCTCAGGTGTGCAGATGACACCACTCTGACAGCAGAAAGTGAAGAATTAAGAATTTTGTTGGTGAGGGTGAAAGAGGAAAGTGTAAAAGTTAGCTTTGTAGACTAATGTTAAAAAAAAAAACAAAATTAAAAAAGTAAACTAAAATCATGACAATAGGTCCCATCGCTTCCTGGCAACTAGAGGGAGAAGAAATGGAAGCAGTGTCAGATTTTTTTTTTTCTTGTGCTTAAGAAAATCATTGCAGATGGCAACTGTAGCCATGAAATTAAAAGGTGCTTGCTACTTAGAAGGAAAGCTATGGCAAATATTGACAGCATACTAAAAATCAGAAATATCACCTTGTTGACAAAGAAAGGGTCCATACGGTCAAAGCTATGGTTTTTCCAGTAGTAATGTATGACTGTGAGAGTTGAACTACAAGGAAAGCTGATTGCTCAGAATTGATACTTTAATTTATGGTGCTGAAGAAGACTTTTGAGAATCCCTTGGACAGCAAGGAGATCGAATTAGTTAATATTTAAAAAAATTAATTCAGACTGTTCATTGGAAAGTCAGATACTGAAGCTGAACTTCGCTGGCCACATAATGAGAAGACAGGGCTCATTGGAAAAACCCCTGATGTTGGGAAAGATTGAAGGCAAAAGGAGAAGAGGGTGGCAGAGGATGAGATGGATAGATAGTTTTGCATAAGAAGCAACAAGCCTGAGCTTGAACAAGTTTTGGGAAAGAGTGGAGGATAAAAGTGCCTAGTATGCTTTGATCCATGAGGTCAAGAGTCAGATATGACTGAATGACTGAAAAACAACAACCATCTTGTAAGGGTCTGAGAAGATAATTGTTTCTTCTCTGTTAGAAGATAAACATTCCTCCCTACTTAGATCCATCCAATTGGTCAAAAATGTGTGTGTTTCTTTATCTTGTCCCCTGTGTTTTTATTTTAAAGTGGTCTTTTTGTCAGGAGTGATTAGAAATATTATTTAACTAAAGGTCCATTTTTTCCTCCTGTATAAGTGTGCTCAGTTTTGCCACATAGATTATTCACATCTATAAATCTTTATCTTTTCAGGGTAGGACTTTGTTTTCCTCACTTGTATATAATGTCAGTTGCTACTATACATTTTTGTGTGATCTAGATTGTGGCTCCTTGATACTCATCTTTCTTTCTGCTGTTTACAGGGTTTTTTTTTCCTTTGCATTTGGAAGCTCTGGATTTAGGTATGACGTTACTGGGGGTTTTCTTTTAGGAGGTGACCCCTGGATTCTTTCTGTTTTCACTTTTGTGTTCTGTTTTTGTGAGATTTAGGCTATTGTTTCTTTTTTCATTTAATCATTTCTTGAAATATTGTATCCAAGATTTGCTTTCAATTATGATTTTTGTGTAATCCTTTGATTATCTACTTTTGAACTATTTTCTAGGTCAGTTTTTATAATATATACTTCCTTTTTTTCAATATTTTGTTTTTTTGTTTCTTATTTCATAGAGCTTTTTTAAAAATTTAGATCATTCTAATTTTCAGAGCATTCGGCTCTTGAGTAAGGTATTAATACTATACAATTCTTTCCTCCCTAGTCATTCCACTTTTTATCTCTTGTTTCATTTCTTCCAAGTATTTTTTGTAATCCTTGTGGCTTGGATATCTTTTGCTCTGAGATTTTACTTGGACTTGTGAAGTTATTCTTTTCTGGGTTTACCCTTAAACTTCTCTCAGTCCACTATATTTCTTCATTGTATTAGACATTTTCTTCTATTTATTCTTCTCTCCAACCTCAGTTTTTTAATTGTTGGCTTGTGCCTATTCCTATACTGGATGATGGGGTGGACTGTGCTTGGTCCTGAATTCACCAGCTTAGAAGACTAGGTTCTGCTTTATTTCGGAATTTTTTCACCTTGCTTCTTGCTGGGGTTGAGGCCTGGGCTGTCTATTTGTTAGATTTGGTAAGGACTTCTAGGAATTTGGATGGGGTAAACGCTGCTTGGACACTACGACTTTGTCTTCTGCCCTGGCTAGGGATCCCGAGTTAACATGTATTGACTACTACTCTGGCCCCACCTCCTGCTGTGGCTAAGATCACTAGAAACTTCTCTGGTCTTGTCTTTTGCCTCTGGGTGGTTCCCCTAGATTACCCAAATTGATAACACTCTGCCCTCATCTTCTCTGATGGGACCAGTTTACTTCAAACTGTGCCTTGCACCTGTCCTAGCTTATTGTCTGCTCAGAGTCTCCGAAGGATTCTGTTGGTCTTTGTGTATTGTCCTGTGTAGGAAAGAGGAATTTATAGATGATTCTATAAGTTGTTTTTTTTTTTAAATTCTTCCTTCTCTAGGGTTTTTAGAGCTTTTATGGAGTGTCTGTAGGGGAGCTAGGCTTCTCTAGGTTCTAACATGTCATCATTTCCTCGGGTTCTCTTGATTTGCATTTCCCTTATTAGTAATTTTGAAAAAAAAATTTGGATGATTGATCATTTGTATTTTTTTTAATTGATTATGTCCTTTTGACTACTTGTCTTTTGGGAAATGCTCTTAATTTTATATATCTGTCAATTCTCTGTTTGGATATCATACTCTTATTAAAGATAGTTAATGTCAAAACATTTTTACTAAGGTGTATCTTTATCTTTTATTCTAAATACATTAGTTTTGTTTGTGTAAATACTTGAAAATTTTTATTATGAAACTTATCTATTTTGTCTTTTGACTTTCTATTCTTTTATTACAAATTTTCCCTTTATAATTTTGAAATACAGCTTTTGATTCTATTGTCTCCATTTTGAATTGTGGTGTATAGATTATGAGACATAAATTTCTTATTTACCAGATAGCCTTTCAGTTTTCCCAAGAGCTTTATTGAGTAAGGCATCCCTTTCCTGGTAATTTCTGATCTTGGGCTTATTGAATAATAGACATGCCCTATGCATTAATTTCTAGGTATTTATTGCCCTGTTTCATCGATTGATGTTCTACTTTTTTATTTTTAAATTCAATATTAAATAGTTTTGAAAATTAATACTTTGGGAGACAGGCCCGTAGCATATCAAGTCATGTCACTAAGTCAGACTGATGAAGCTTGGGAAAAGAATCTTCCCTATACGTGGTCTAGAAATTGAGCGTATGGCTCTTGCAGTGAGAGAACGTCTACCTGCACTTCCTGTATTAGACAGTGATGAAGTCAGAAGCATACCATTATGACAATATATGTACATGCATATTCTGCAGCATAATGCCAGCTTTGTGCAAAAGTTTTGATGTTCCTGAGTTTCTGAAGAAGTCTGATAGCACTTCAGTTCCCTGACTACCTAGTCATTATGGCACAGACAAGTGCTACATCACAGCTATTCCTGATGATGTGTCCCACTGCTTTGGATCAGGGGTGGGGAACCTGTGGCCTTGAGGCCACATAAGGCCCTCTAGGTCCTCAGCTTGAGCCCTTTTTGACTGAATCCAAACTTCACAGAACAAATCCCCTTAATAAAAGGATTTATTGTGTAAAACTTGGACTCAGTCAAAAGGCTGCACCAAAGGATCTAAAAGACCACATGTGGCCTCAATATAGTAGGTTCCCCACCCCTGTATTATACCATGCAGCAATGCATATTTTGATAGGATTATTTTGAGATTCTCAGAATTGCTGTATGATTAACTGATAACAGTGCATTTAAGGCAGCATCAGGACTCAATGTCATGCATTCTAATTACGTGCAGCTTTATATCTCCACCTGTGTTGCTACTATGTCAACCTATAGCTGGTGTCAAGAAGCACTTATCTCCATTTTTTCAACCAAAGTCAGGATCAGCTGGTTCATTAATGGTTCAGTTTCATATGGTGGCAAAATTAAGTGCAAATGACAAGTCTGATTGCCATAAACATATTCCTTAAAGAGTTGACTCAGCACTAATCCTGATTCCTGGTGTAATAGATGAGATCACCAAGTTGAGAGATGCACGGTCCCATTTAGAACCATGTGTTGGGCCTCTGTGGCTTCCTTACACAAAAGCAACAGATCACCCTGACTCTGTTCAAATAGTTCCATCTGCATTTTCCAAGTTAGCATCATCAGCACTATAACATGCCAGTGAGACCAACTGTACTATAAAGAACTACTGGCAAGGATGCCCAATACCTGGAAGCATACCTGAGATTCAGCTCCATGATGCATTTAAACAGAAACTGTGTAAGAAGGCAAGTTAATATTCACTGAGGAGCAATGAAAAGTGCTACAATTCTGTGGAGCGAGACCTGAGATTGTCAATGCCACCATGGACACTGAGAAACTATGTTGTGATGAGTCACATGAATTCACTTCTGACACAAATGACTAAGAAACCAAACTAGATGAATCACATCAAGATGTCTGGCAGGCAGACCTCACAGCTCTCTGTCAGCCACTGCACCTAAATCCATGTCTCACCAACTTACATCTCAGGATACTTCTCAACCTCAAAATCCTCTATATAGCACTCTTCCAGCTTTCTCCAAGGGAGTTCCAGGTGTCAGAGTGCCAAGACCTGTTCCTCTCGTTGGGGCCAAGGAGGAGCAGACTCCAGAAGGATTGGCAATAGAAGATAAATCCCAACAAAAGAAGGTCAGAACCAAAAGAAAGAGAGAAGAAGATGACTTTTCAAGTGGCAGCTTGTCATGTGATTAGCTTCTTTTTTTTTTTGCATTTTGGAGGGGGAAGGACAGGGCAGTTGGGGTTAAGTGACTTGCCCAAGGTCACACAGCTAGTAAGTGTTAAGTGTCTGAGGCCATATTTGAACTGAGGTCCTCCTGACTCCAAGGGCTGGTGCTGTATTCACTGCACCATCTAGCCACCCTGTATATGATTAGCTTCTGAATCAATTAATGGGAAAATTTGACAATATAGAAACATCATTGAACAACTTGTCTCAATTTGTAGACAAAAAGTTCAAGAGTCTTGACATGTAAGTTGAGAATATTCAGACCACTTATCTCCTTCATGCACTCAAGATAGTGCAAGGGACTCCTCCACTTGGGTGATTTCATCCTTTGCCACATCGAGAAAATTATGCACCAAATGCATTGAGTTCAGCACACTCTTCATCATTTTATGTTCAGGAATCTTCAGATGAATAATGGAGCAGATAGTAATATACAGTGATGGCAGAGAGGTGGTGATATACAGTGATCACCAGTTCAGCTGAAACAGGCAAACAAATCATCAATCATTTAGGTCTACAAATTAAGCAGTATGGAATTGGGTGTGGTAATAACAATGATTTTTTTAAATTATTGCTTTGTAGTATAGATTTGGTAGCCCCAAGCTTCTACCCTCTTTTTTCATTATTATTGTCCCTTGAAATTCTTCAGTTTTTATTCCTTGAAATGTATTTAGTTATTTTGTTTCTTTTTAGAAAACATCTCTTTGATAATTTTGTTGAGATAGCACTAAGTCTGCAGAATAATTTGAGTAATATAGAAATATTTTGAACTGACCAATAAGCATCTAGTATCTCTCTGTTTAGAACTGTCTTTATTTATATGAAGATTGCATTGTAATTGAATTTATATGAAGATTGCATTGTAATTGAATTTATGTAAGTCCTATGTATACCTTTGTGGGTCAAATTTCTTAATATTATACATTTTATTATCTTAAAGGGAACTTATTTTCCAGTCTTTTTCTCAGGGTTTATTTTTTTTTAGCAATATACAGGGGTGTTCGTGGTTTTGTAGATTTTTTTTTTTGGTATCCTGCCACTTTGCTGGTTATTAATTACCTCAGTTTAATTTTTTCTCTGGTTGTATAAGGATATATCCAGTAGAGTGTCTAGAATTGAATATGTACCTGTGCTGTTTAACCTTTATATCAGTGACTTGTGTAAAGGGATAGACAGCATGCTTATTAAATTTTCAGATAACACAAAGTTGGAAAGGATTGAAAAGGTACTAGAATGCAGAATGTCAAAAAGTCCTTGACCAAGTCTAGGACACTGGACCAAATCAAGATGAAATTTAATAGGATTAGATATCTTATTCTTGGATTCAGAAAATCTGCAAGTATGTTAGGAAAGACAAAGTGGTTTATCTGAAATTTTTCTGAATTATATGAAATTGGGTATTTTGATGGACTAAGCTTATTAACAAGAGTCAACAGCATGATATATGGCAGCCCAAAGAAGCTAGTACAATTGTGCTTTGCCCTGATTCAACCACGTTTACAGTATGGTATTCAAGTCTGGTGCCAGATTTTAAGGACATTGATCAAGAATCAATCTCTCCTCTACCTCCCATCCCAAGATGGCAAGCACACTGATTACTCCTTATTCCAGTCTTCCCTCTCTTATATCACCCCCCCCCATTCTTCCCTTTACCCTTTTCCCCCTTACTTTCTTGTAAAGCAAGATGGATTTCTATACCCCATTGCCTGTATATATTATTTCTCAGTTGCATGTAACAACAATTTTTTAACATTTGTTTTTAAAATTTTTGAGTTCCAAATTCTCTCGCTTCTTCCCTCCTCACCCACCCCCACTGGGAAGACAAGCAATTCAATATAGGTTATACATGTATAGTTATGCAAAATATTTCCATAGTAGTCATATTGTAAAAGACTAACTATATTTCCCTCTATCCTATCTCACCCCCCCATTTATTCTATTTTCTCCTTTGACCCTGTCCCTTTTCAAAAGTGTTTGCTTCTGACTACCCCCTCCCCCAATCTGCCCTTCCTTTTGTCCTCCCCCTCTCTTATCCCCTTCCCCCAACTTTTCTGTAGGGTAAGATACTCAATTGAGTCTGTATGTTATTCCCTCCTTAAGCCAAATCCAATGAAAGTAAGATTGACTTATTCCCTTTCACCTCCCTGCTCTTCCCCTCCATTGTAATAGCTTCCTCATACCTCTTTTATTTGAGATGATTTACTCTATTCTGTCTCTCCCTTTCTCCTCCCAATATAGCCATCTTTCATCTCTTAATTTTATTTTTAGCTATCATTCCTTCATATTCAACTTACCCTGTGCCCTCTCTCTATGTAGACATATACACACATACACCTATCTATACATACATATATAATATGCATATATACTCTCTTCAACCATCCTAATACTGAGAACAGTCTCAGGAGTTACAAATATCGTCTTTCTATGTAAGAATGTAAACAGTTCAACTTTAATATTAAAGTTTCTTATGATTTCTTTTTCCTGTTTACCTTTTCCTGCTTCTCTTGCTTCTTTTATTTGAAAGTCAAATTTTCTGTTTAGCTCGGGTCTTTTCATCAAGAATGCTTGAAAATGGTGTGGCTGGTTGGCTCAGTGAATAGAGCACTGGCTCTGGAGTCAGGAGGACCTAAATTCAAATCCAGCCTCAGACACTTGACATACTTACTAGCCATATAACTTTGGGCAAGTCACTTAACCCCAATTGCCCTCCAAAAAAAGGGCAAAAAAAAAACAAAAACAAGAATGCTTGAAAATCCTCTATTTCATTGAATGTTCATATTTTCCCCTGAAATATTATCCTCAGTTTTGCTGGGTAGGTGATTCTTGATTTTAATCCTAGCTCCTTTGACCTCTCGAATGTCATATTCCAAATCCTTCAATCCCTTAATGTAGAAGCTGCTAGATCTTGTATTATCCTGATTGTGTTTCCACAATACTCAAATTGTTTCTTCCTGACTGCTTGTAATCTTTTCTCCTTGACCTGGGAACTCTGGAATTTGGCTCTAATATTCCTAGAAGTTTCTTTTGGGGATTTTTTTCAAGAGGCAATCAGTGAATTCTTTTGATTTCTATTTTACCCTCTGGTTCTAGAATTTCAGGGCAGTTTTCCTTGATAATTTATTATGATGTCTAGGCTCTTTTTTTGATCATGGCTTTCAGGTAGTCCAATAATTTTTAAATTCTCTCTCCTTAATCTGTTTTCCAGGTCAGTGGTTTTTCCAGTGAGGTATTTCATATTGCCTTCTACTTTTTCATTCTTTTGGATTTGTTTTATAATGTCTTGATTTCTCATGTTGTCAGCTTCCATTTGCTCCAGTCTAATTTTGAATTAGAAGGAATTATTGAATTTGAAGGAATTATTTTCTTCAGTGAGTTTTTGAATTTTCTTTTCCATCTGACCAATCAGCTTTTTAAGGCAGTCTTCTCCTCATTGACTTTTTGGACCTCTTTTGCCATTTGAGTTGGTCTATTTTTTAAGGTGTTATTTTTTTCAGTATATTTTTGGGTCTTTTTAAGCAAGCTGTTGACTCATTTTTCACAATTTTCTTGCATCACTCTCATTTCTCTTCCTAATTTTTCCTCTACTTCTCTTACTTGATTTTCAAAATATTTCTTGAGCTCCTCCATGGCCTGCAACCAGTCCATATTTTCTTTGGGGGCTTTTGATGCAGGAGTTTTGACTTTATTGTCTTCTTCTGGTTCTATGTTTTGATCTTCTTTGTCACCAAAGAACAATTCTGTAGTCTGATTTCTCTTCCTCTGTTTGCTCATCTTGCCAGCCAATTACTTGGCTTTTGAGCTCTTTGCCACAGTAGAACTCTGCTTCCAGAGTGGAGAGTGCTGTGTCCCAAATTTCTGGGGTTTTTTGCAGCTGTTGTCAGTCTCTTCTAGGCACCTGTCTCAGAACCATGAGTAGGACTATCTCTCCACAGCCTCAACAAGTTCTGCCATGCCAGCACTCCTCCTCATCTCAGAACCACCAGCCAAGACTGCAACCTGGATCCAAGAAGGGCAAAGCAAAAGAATCATGCGTCAGCGCCATCAAAGAGATTCCTGTAATTGCCCTTTGGTCAGCCACTTAGTTCCCCCACTGTCTGTGGGCCTGGAGTCCTGGAGGCAGCCACCCTGCTGCTTTCACCTTCGCCAGGGGGCAGGGGCCAAACCACACTCTTCTCTCACCCAGGTCCAACAGAGTTTTACCACTGACCTTTTACTTTTTCTTTGGTGATTATGGGTTGAGAAGTCTGGAAACCGCCACAGCTGCCAGTGATTCAGTTCCCTGAGGTCTGCTCCAGCTGGTCTATGCTGCCAGTCTGTGCTGGCACAGCCTGTGCAGGACTCTGCTCCACTCCCAGCCCAGTGCAATAGACCCTTCCTTTTAGCTTGCTAGGCTGTCCTCTACTGGAGATGTATGTCACTCTCATTTTGTGGGTTCTGTAGCTCTAAAATTTGTTTAGATTATTTTTTTTACAGGTTTTAGAGTTAATTGGGGATGAGCTCAAGTTAGTTCCTGCTTTTACTCTGACATCTTGGCTTCACACTCTCCCCCCTCCCCATTATTTTTTTTATCATTGCATCAAAGTCAACTCGTACTCTCACATCTGTGTATATACACCTTATACATTGCATAATAAAGATACAGTTCTCAAGAGTTACATGTGTCATCTTCCTGTGTAGGGAAGTAAACCGTTCGACCTTATTGACTAATGTAAGTTTTTTTTCTTTCCTTTTTACATCTTTTTTATGCTTCTCTTGAGTCTTATATTTGTAGATTGAATTTTCTGTTCAACTCTGGTTTTTTTTCATCAGGAATGATTGGAAGTCCACTATATCATTGAATGTCCATCTTTTCCCTGAAAGATTATGTTCAGTTTTGCTGGGTGGTTGATTCTTGCTTGTAATATAAGTTCTTTGGCCTTCCAGAATATCATTTCTAAGACCTCTGATCCTTCAATGTAGAAGCT
The DNA here is from genome assembly GCF_028583685.1 of Petaurus breviceps papuanus. Lineage (NCBI taxonomy): Eukaryota > Metazoa > Chordata > Mammalia > Diprotodontia > Petauridae > Petaurus > Petaurus breviceps. The sequence continues at coordinate 58,287,116 of NW_027187460.1, read as the reverse complement.
GCTAAATCCTATGTAATCCTGACTGTGGTTCCACGATATTTAAATTGTTTCTTTCTGGATGCTTGCAGTGTTTCTTCTTGATAATTCTGGCATTTGGCTACAGTATTTCTTGGAGTTTTCATTTGGGGATCTCTTTTAGGAGGTGATGAATGGAATCTTTCAATGATTATTTTACCCTCTGGTTCTAGGGTTTTAGACCAGTTTTGCATGATAATTTCTTGAAAGAAGCTATCTAGGCTCTTTTATTCATTATGGCTTTAAGGTGACCCGGTAATTCTAAAATTGTCCATTCTGGATCTGTTTTCCAGATCAGTTGTTTTTCCAATGAGGTATTTTACCTTTTCTTCTATTTTTTCATTCTTTTGATTTTGTTTGCTGATTTTTGATTTCTCATAAAGTCATTAACTTCCACTTGCCCAATTCTAATTGTTAAGGAATTATTTTCTTCAGTTAGCCTTTGTACCTCCTTTTCCATTTGGCCAATTCTACTTTTTAAGGAGTTATTTTCTTCAGTGGATTTTTTTTTCTGTTTGGCCAGTTGTATTTTTAAGGAATTATTTTCTTCAGTCAATTTTTGTCCTTCCTTTTTTACACTATTGACTCTTGCATATCTCTCATTTCCTTTCAAAAATTTTCTTCTACTTCCCTTATTTGACTTTTAAAATCCTTCTTAAGTTCTAATCCAAGAAGGCTTTTTGGACTTGAGACCAATTCATACTCCTTTTTGAGGATTCAGATATTGGTATATCAACAGTGTTGTCCTCCTCTGAGTTTGTGTTTTGATATTACCCATTATCATAGTAAAGCTCTGTGGTCAATGTTTATTTTTGCTTCTTGCTCACCTTTTCCCCTCTTGCATGGTTTTTAAAGTTGAACTCTCTTGCTGGAGCAGAAGGGTCACTGTCGCAAGTTTCTTGTGTTAGGAGCCAGGGGCCTGGTCACTGGCTTTCTGTACTAGGCCCTCAGGTGATAGTAGCTGGAGACTGTGGGGGTCTGGCAACTTACCTGGTGCTGAACTGGGGTCCTAGTGGTGGTATCTGGCATGTGCTGAAGCCAGGTGGGATTTTTCTGCCTTTCCCTGGGGCTTCATTGAAGCAGGTAGAAGTGTGGCCCTAGGAGGATGCCTGTTTGTCCTGGGCTGTGCTGAAGCACCTGGCACCAGTTTAGCAGCTGGAGTACTCCTGCCCACCTGGGGCTGTGCTGGAGCATTGGTAGATCCACCAGCCAGAGGATGCCTGTTCACCCTGGGCTGTGCTGTAGCATGTGGTGGTTCTCCAAACTGGAGTCTGCTGGTTCATCTGGCTATGCTAAGGCATGTGGGGGGTCCTAGTTTTGGTGTTTGCCTGCTCCACCGCACTGGGGCTCAGGATCTCTCACTGATTTTCTGAAGTGGGGCTTGTTGCTGGCTTGCTGGGAGCTTTCTCTCCTGGAATGCATTCCTCTTTTATCTGAGTGAAATAGACCTTTCTTGCCAATCCTCCAAGTCTCCTGGGCTAAAAGATTGCCCCACCCCAACTTTCTGCTGGCTCTGCTTTTCCAGGATTTGTTCTGGGGTGCTATTTTATAGTTTTATGGAGATGAATATGGGTGAGCTACAGCAATTTACTGCTTACTCCACCATCTTGGCTCCTAGAAGTCCTTATTTAATGTTTTCAAAGAGCTTTACATATATCATCTCATTTGCTTCTTACAACAACCCTTCTCTTGAAGTCTTTCCTTATTCTTCATGCAACTCATTTCCTATCTGGCTGCACTTATCTTGGACTTCTTAAACTTCACCACGTCTCCAAATATATTCTTTTATTTACTTTTAAAAATATTTTTGCATCCGTATTCATTAGTGATATTGGGTTATTCTCTTTTATTCTCTCTTTTGTCTTTAGATTGGTTTGTCTTGAATACGAAAATATGAAAGTGCTCTCCATTTTTGCAAACACTTTTTAAAATGTGAGTTGTTACTTTTTTAACATTTGATACAATTCATCTATAAATTCATTTGGACTAGGTACCTTTTTCCCCCATTTCCTATTCATTTTCAACTTGTTCTGTGTCTCTTTTTGTGATTAAGTTGTTTAAATCCTCTGTATTCTATTATGTTTATGTACATATTTAATATTTTTATAAATGTTCTTTAATTTCATTTATTTTCGGTTTTTTGACATGTAGTTAAGTATATAGTTTCTGAGAGGGGGCTGGGTAAGTCTCTCACATATATAGCCTTATTTCTTTGAAATCCTTTTCTGTCTTATCCTGACTCACTTTTTTTTTTGGTTCAGCCCATTTCCATAGGTACTAGATAGCACTAGGGTTGGCCAAATTCACCAATTTTATCTGCTGAGGGATAAAGGTGTAAGATTTAATAGATGCTTAATGGAGACTCCAATTGTCCCAGCAGCTTTTTGTTCTTATAAATATTGTAGTTGTCTTCATGTTTATTCTGAGGCATGGAGCTGAAAAGAAGATAAACTCATGCTAAATTGAGTATATGATAGCAGAAGTATATACCTTTGCTAGTTTTTCTTTGTAGAATACCTTATTGATATTTGTTTTTTGTTATTTTTATTATTTTATTTCATACATTTCTTTTTCTTTGGAGGTAATAAAGGGTAAATAGGCTTAGATGAAACCTCACTGCCATCTGAAGTCTTCCAATTTACAATGAATTTTTCATCTAAATCTGTGTTGTCCTTGCCTGGCATTTCTTGTCACTTGGCAAGATCAGATATTTGCTGACTGAGGCATTTTCAGTACAGAGTTTTGAAGGAGATGAGGGACATAGTTTTATCAGGAAGGAAAAGTATATTTTACTAGCAATATCTATCCAAGAAATTCTCATATTATTCTTTTGTATCTTTATAAATGATTTATGGCTCTTGCATATACCTTATTATTTATATTTTTTTCCACTCATTAGAATGTAAACTCCTTTGAGGGGAGGCACTGTTTTTGCTTTTTTTTTTTTTTTGGTATCTATAACACATAGCACAGTGCCTGCTATATAGTTTGCTTATTGGTTGATAAATCTAAATAGAACCTTTTTATCAAGTCCTTAATATTCATCATGATAGCTAATATATGTTTGGTCCTATGATTATTAACATTAAGTAAGATGTAAAATAGGATGTGCCCATCTATTTTTGCCACAGTTATAAAGGAAATTTAGTGTCCAGAGTCCATATTATTGGAAGCTTACTGTAGATCAATCAGCAGGTTTTCCAGTTGCTCCTGTTTGAGGATCACATTGTACCAATTTTAGCAAGCCCCAGAACGCTGAACTTAAAGGAAACCAGGGAAGCCAGGAGGTGAAATGAAGAGTAAGAGCATTCCAGGCTTGGGGGGACAACTGGAGAAAATTCCTATAACCAAGAGATGGAATGTCTTATTTATGGAACAACAAGGAAGCCAGTGTCACTGAATCAGAGAGTAAGGTATGTAATAAGACTAGGAAAGTGGAGGTGCTAAGTTATGAAGGGCTTTAAACACTAAAGGATTTCTGTTTCATCCTTGAGATGATAGGGAAATATGAGTTTATTGAGACAGGGGTAACATGGCCAGATCAGGGCTTAAGGAAAATCACTTTGGCAGCTATGTGCAGGATGGTTTGGAGTGGGGAGAGACTTGAGACAGGAGAGACTTGACCCAGCAGGCTGTTATTTTAGTTCAAGTGTGACGTGATGAGGGCCTACATTAGGATAGTGGTAGTATTAGAGGAGAGGAGTCATATTCAAGAGATCAGTAGGAGAACAAGGAAATATGGTATTCCCCAAAAAAAACTAGAGAGAAGAGAGCATCAAAGAGAAAAGGGTGATCAACAGTGTCTTATGAGAGCCTGCAGAGAGATCAAGAAGAATGAGGAATGAGAAAATGCCTTTTGGCAATTAGAAGATTATTGTAACTTTGGAGATAGTAATTGGGTAGAATGATGTGGTTGGAAGCCAGATTGCAAGGGGTTAAGAAGAGAGAGGATAAAAATTGGAGACGTTTATTGTGTATAACTTTCCCATGTTTAGACACAAAGGATCAAAGACACCACACTCACCTGGTTCTCCTGCCTGTCTGACCACTCTCAGTCTTCTTTGCTGGATCCTCATCTAGATAATGCCCCCTAATCATAGGTATCCCACAGGGCTCTATCCTGGGGCCTCTTCTCTTCTTCCTCTATATACTACAGTTAATTTCATCAACTCTCATGTATTTACTTGTCATTTCTATGCTATTATGGATCATAAATAGTCAGACACAACTGAAAAATGTAGTAGATGGAGTGCTGGACTTAGAGCCAAGAAGACTTACCTTCCTGAGTTCAAATCTGACCTCAGACATTTACTAGCTGTATGACCCTGGACAAATCACTTAACCCTGTCTGCTTCAGTTTCCCCATCTATAAATTGAGCTGGAGAAGGAAATGGCAAACTACTCTAGTATCTTTGCCAAGAAAATCCAAATGGAGTCAGAAAGAGTTGGACGTAACTGAAACAACTGAACAACAACAAAATGCAATTACATGCAAATCTACTTATCTATCCCTCACCTCTCCAATGACTTCCAGTCCTGCACCTCCAATTATCTTTCACATATCTCATACTAAATGTCCAGTAGACATCTTAAACTTAATATGTCCAAAAGAGAATTCATTATCTTTACCCTAAACCCTGTCCTTCTCCTACCTTCCTTATTATTACTATAGAGGGCAATACCATTTTAATCTCTCAGATTTGCATCCTGGGAATTATCCTTGATTCCTCACTGTCTCTCATTCCCCATAGCCAATCTGTTGCCAAGGCTTGTTGATTTCACTTTTGTAATGTCTCTCAATTAACTCCTGCTTCTCCGACACTGATACAGGTCCTCTTTACCTCATAGCCTGGAGTATTGTAATAGCCTAAAGGGTCTGCCAGTTTCAAGTCTCTCCCCATTCCATTCCATCCTCCATTCAGCCCCCAAGGTGATTTTCCTAAAGCACAGATTCAACCATGCTACCTCCCACCTCAGTTCTGTCTACTGGCTTCCCTGGATTCCTATAGAATTCCAACTAAAATCCTGTATTCCACAAGAAGTCTTTCCCAACCTATATTAATTGTAGTGGCATTCCTCTTAATTATTTCCCTTTTATCATGTATATATACTATATATAAACTTTTTGATATATATTTCATATATATTTATTTATTTTCTCTATCATTTCTCCATTATTTGTAAGCTCCTCAAGGGCAGGGACTATCTTTCACATCTTTTTGTATTTTCTGTGTTTAGCATAGTGCCTAGCACATAGTAGATGCTAATAAATGTTTACTGACTGGTTGAAAAGAAGCCCAGAATTATAGTTAATGGGATTTGAAGGATCAAGTCAGAGTTTTTTGAGATGAGTAGAGATGGGTGTGTTTCTAGGCAGTAGGGAAGGAACTAGTAGGCAAGGAGAGATTGAAGGTGAAAGAATCAGGATGAGAAAGGGAGCAGTCTGTTGAAGGACATAGGATGGAATGAAGTTGCTTGTGTAGGTAGAGAAGTTCTCCTTGGTAAAGAGTAGGGCCACCTCTTTGTGGAAAACAGAGTTGAAGGAGGAAATAATGGTAGAAGACAAGCCACCTGAATTATGACATGAGGAAGATGGAAGAAGGAGCTCATGACAAATGGCCTCAATTTGTTATATAAAACATGAAGGAACGTTCTCAGATGAGAGGAGGAGGGGGAACCATGGATGTTTGAAAAGAAGTAAGAAAATTAGAAAAGCTGCTATAGAAAGTAAATAAAGGTGTAGAAGGATTGCCTAGAAGCAGTGAGGTCATGTAACATAAATTTTTAGTCATTTTCTCTACCTTTGTTTAGCAGTACATGTGTAGGAATGGTGATGGATAGTGGAAGTGATCCAAACCTGAGTCTTGGCAGGGCACAGTCATTGATATGATAAAGGGTCAGGGACTCAAGAGTGTTTGTAGGTTTGAATTGGTTCACCAAGGGGTCAAAATGGGGGAAAGATGAGAGAGTAGCTAATATAGGTGTAATGGCCTGGGAGTGAACTGAGATTGAAGTGATGGTATGAACAAAGAATAGGGCTTGGTAAGGGACAGCGGAGGGGAAAGGTAGAAAGCCAATAAATTATGGTTAGGTAAGGGGCTTTCAGATTTCTTGAACAAGGAAGGGATGCATTTGTGGGTGATTGTAAGCTCACAGATATGAACATCTTTGGGGGTTGAAGAGTAGGTAATGGGAAGTGAATGGGTGGAGTAACTGAATGGTTTAGGGTATATGAGGGAGAGACACTATATGTGTTGAAGTGCCCTAGTATGAAGGCAGGAGTTGGAAAAGACAGAAAAATTGTGAGCTAGGTACTGAATTCTGTGAGGAAGGAAAGGAAATGACATGGAGATCTGTAGACAACAACTACAAGAATTTTGATTAGAGAGCAGATGTGAATGGCATGAACCTTAACAAAGGAGAGGTTACTGAGTGATGGAAGTAAAGGGAGAACTGGGAAATGGCATGGGAGAGCAAGGTGTATTCCAGCATCCGCACTTCAACCCCTGAGCCAAGAAGAATGAGTAAAATTCAACCAGTACTGGAAAGGGTGACCAGGGAGTCTGTTTCATTAAGAGAAGCCAAGTCTTGGTGGATCTTGATGGAAGAGTCTTGGATGGGAACAAGTTTGTTGCCTATGGAATAGGCATTCTAGAGGGCACAGGAAGGAGTAGATAGTGTTGGTTGAAAATCTGGTATGGGAAGGTTGAGGGGGATGGGGATAAGGAATTGAATGGTGGAGAGTAGGGTTTGGATGATCAGAATTACTGGAATGTGTAGAGTATATGTTCATCATTAAGTGGAAGACACCACTTTTGTGCCTAGAGGAGACTGGAGATCAAGCAGGAGACAAGCACAGCAGGAAATGGAAGGAAAGCACATGGTCTTTCTGTTTGACTTCTCATCTTCCCTTTTCTAAAGACTGGAGATTAGGTAGGAGATGGAGGTCAAACCTTTACAGCAAGAGTTAGAAATCCCACTACCTACCATCTTTCCTCTTCCTTTAGGGGGAAGGCTCATTAGGAGATGAAAAGCCTGAGATCAGAAGAAAGGTCCCTCCCTAAACAGAAGCTTGCCATATCACAGAAAGCAGGCAGTCAAGCTGATGGGTGCAGCAGAGGATGGAAGTCTGCCTGGTTCTTCATGACTTTTCCTTGGGGAACATGAGCAGAAGGAGATGGAAAGCAAAGCCTGAGGTCCCACATATGGTCAGAAAAAGGTCTTGCTCCTCTGAAACAGAAAATATTAGAACAAAATTTTAAAAAATAGAAAAAAAGAAATTTCAAGATTTGGTATCAAAAAATAACCAGAAAACTGATCAAGTAGTAGAGATAAATTAAAATAATTTGACTTTCTGAAAAATCATGATTTAAAAAAAAAGGCTTGAAATTTCAAGAAATTGCAAGTGGATTGATTCTGTTCTAAAGGTATGAAGATGATTAAGAGAAGGCATTGTAAAAAGAATATTCTAGTGTAGAGGGGAGGAAGAAAGGAGTAGAACTTGCTATTTCTTGAAATTGGGCTGTGCAAGAACATATAAACATAGGGGAATTGGTAGGGAAAAGACTTTAGAGGAACTTAATTCTTACATGAAATAGATGAAGGAAGGTTGAACATGCACAGAGAGGTTGGTGTAGAAATAAATCAACTTAACAAGGAAACATGGGGATAGGGAAGGAGTGAAATTTAAGAGGGAAGAGAATACTGGGGAAGGAATACTCAGGTGAAACAAGTTTCTGATACTAAATGGGGCCCTAAAAGATAAAGAAAACATGGAATCTAAGACTTAGGTCAATTTCAGTTGCTTCTTAGACAGTTGAAGAATGGCTAGACAAATTGTTATATAAATTTAAGGAAATAATATTTGGCCACAAGAAATGGCAAAAGACACTGATTTCAGAGAATCCAGAGTAGGATGAATGGAGACATGGTGAGGTGAGCAGAACCAGAAAAACAATTTAGACAAGGATAACAACATTTTGCATAAAAGAGTTTTGAAATAATTAAGAAGTCTTACCAAAGTAGTAGCTAACCATGTCTCCAGATGACTTATGATGAGGCATATTACTCCCTTGACAGAGTGGTAATACAAACAAGGTGCAGTGACATACACTTTTAGACCTGACCACTGTATAGATTCATTTTGTTTGACTATGCTTATTTATTATAAAATCCCCCTCCACTCCCTTTTCTATCTGTTAATGGAGGGGGGTGACTTCATTTTAGGATCCAGGGATGGTTAGATACCAAGAAAAAAAAGAGGGCCATTATAACACTCTTAAAAATGCACCTAAGAAACCTGAAGGAAATTGAGAAGGAACACAGACAAATAGGACAGTATTAGAAGCATGAGAAATTTATTATGTATATTTCAAAAAAGCAAGTGTTTTGAAGTAAAGATTCATAGTTTTATATAGAATCCTCTTTTGAGGTTTAGCTGTGTCTGGGGATGCTCTTTTTTGATGTTTTAAGTTCAAAATAATTTTTGAAAGATGGAAACTGTATAAGATCTTATCATTTAGAAATTTGAGGAGAATGGAAGTAGGTGCCTTTTATAGCTTCATGTAGCTAGTAGGAACATTCTTAACAAAACAAGGAATAGAAGGGATCTTAAAACACAAACAATTACGGTTACATAAAATATTAAGATTTTGAAGCAAAATCAATGCAGATAAAAGAAAATGCCAGCAGAACATTTTTTAAATCAAATATTGCTGATAAGTCTGATACTTACCATAGAGAAAGAATTGGAATATATACATATGTGTAAATATTGCTATATATATAGGTATGTGTACATATGTACATGTATGTATCTATATATAGTGTGTATGTATATGTATACACACATATATGCCAATTCCCAGTAGATAAGTATCTCTATATAGTGCATATGTATGTGTATACAGAAATATATGCCATTTCCAGTAGATAAGTAGTTAAATCAGCCAGACAGTAAGATTAAGTGTCTTCTGTGTGGTTAACCCTAGATAGAATAGGGAGCCACTGGAATTTGAGTAGGGAAGTGACAAGGTCAGTCTTACACTTTAGGACAAAGTATTTATTAAGGCCTACTATGTTCCCAGCAGTTTGCTGGGCACTGGAGATATTCATACAATAGTAAGAAAGCCCTTGCCCCGAAGGAGCTTAATTTCATCCAGAGTAACATGTACACATATAAGTATAGACAAAATAAACACAAAATAAAGGGGGAGGGGAGCATTAATAGGTGGGAGAATCAGGAAAGATCTCATGTAGAGGCTGAACTGAAGGAAACTTGGGAATCAAAGAAACAGAGATGAGGAGGAATGCATTCCAAGTAAGGTAGACATGCAAAGAGAAGATGAGATGTCATGTGAAAGCAACAACAATAAGACCAATTTGGCTGGACTTTGGATGGTGTGAAGAGAAGTTTCTAGCCTGAAAAAATTAGGTTGAAACCAGGTTGTGAAGTACTTTAAATTCTGAACAGGAGTTTGTATTTGAACCTACAGGTGACCTGGAACCACTTGATTTATGTGATATATAAATATTACTTTTTTGTGGAGGATGGGATTGTCCATTGCTTCAAAATAGATGTAAGGTTCCAAACTGCTGCTACTGGAACTCTCCAGGAAACTAGGGAAAGGATACTTAGTAGGTTTCTTTGAAGATACTTGTGTGTCAACTGTGCCTGGAGATCCAGGTGCATTGTAGGATAGAATAAAAAAGAACTTAAGACAGCATTTGGAACTATTAAGTCTTTTTATACATCATGATAATAGGATGTAGGCTTTTCAGTGATTTTACATATACATATGTCTTTATCACAGTGTAACAATTTTTCTATTACTCATAAGGATACCACTATCCTTTCCGTCATCCAGACTAGCAATCTAGGTGTCATCTTTAGTCCCCTACTATCTTACTCTCTGTATCATATCAGTTTCTGATTCCTTCCAATTCTACCTTCATAGCATCTCTCTTATGTTATCTCCCCTTCTATATTCTGATACTTCCACCTCCATGGTAATAACTTCATCTTCTCATTCTCTGTACTACTGAAGTAAACTTCTTGTTAAGTCACCGTGTCTCAAGTTTCTCTCCTCAACTTAGCTGTCAGATTTATCTTACTAAGACATAATTCTGACTATGTCACTCTATTCAGTAAATTCCAGTGGTTCCCTGTTACCAGTATGATCAAGTATGAAATCCTGTTTGGTTTTTAAAACTTTTCATAACCTTTCTCCATCTTACCTTTCCAGTCTTATTACATTCTCAACATACTCTTCTACCCAGTGACATTAACCTTACTATTCTCACATCTCCTGACTCCTACATGGTTTCACTGTCTGTTCCCCAAGTCTGCAGTTTTCTCTTTCCTCATGTCCACCTCCTGGTTTCCCTGGTTTCTTTCAGGTCCCAGCTAAAATGTATTACCGTGTTTCCCCGATAATAAGACACTGTCTTATTATTTTTTTTGGACAAAAAAACACCAGAGGGCTTATTTTCAGGGGAGGGCTTATTTTAATGAACATTGACAGCAATTTTAATAAACAGGTAAATGTGAACAAAAAAATGTACCTTTATTCAATAAGCAAATCACTGGGGAAGAACAGGATGACACGCTCACTGCTGCAGCTCTGATTGGAGACAGCTCGGAGCGTGGCGTGCTTTTCACGGGGGGGGGGGCGGCGCATACAGAGGGTACCATAATGTAGCGTGTAGCGCAGGGGATCACCTTCACTACAGTAGCAATCTCAATAGGGCTTATTTTCGGAGGAGGGCTTAATTTAGAGGAATCTTACACAGTAAGGGGAGGGCTTATTTTCGGGATAGGTCTTATTATCGGGGAAACACGGTATTTGTACATAGTTGTTTGCATAATGTCTCTCTTGTTAGCCTATCAGCTCCTTAAGAACAGGGACTATTGTTTTTTGGTTTTATTTGTCTAGTACCTGGCACATACTAAACCCTTAATGCTTATTGACTGACTTGACTTGGAAAGTTGCCATTTCACTGAAAGGTGAAATTATTTGTTCAGTCACAAAGTTCCAATTTTTTTCTTGAGAGTATCACAATCTTCTTGATCTAACTTCCCTTTTAACATATTAGACCTGGGGTGACTAGGTGGTGCAGTGAAAAGAGCAACTGCCCTGGACTCAGGAGGACCGGAGTTCAAATCCAGCCTCAGACACTTAACGCAAAAACTAGCCGTGTAACCTTGGGCAAGTCACTTAACCCCAATTGCCCTAACTTCCCCCTCCAAAAAGCAAAAACAAACAAACCATATTAGACCTATCCTACCCATCCCTTTCTCTGAACTTTTTTGAAATCTCCTCTCCCAGAATCTAGGGTATACATCAATCTGTGCTTGACTTTCCTCTCCTTATCTATCAAAAATTTTAAGATGAAATGACTACTTCCTATAGTTCTGTCATTTCTCCTTCAGCAACCCATTCTTCCATACTGGTCAAAATAAGTTCAGATTCCCCTCATCACTTGGTTTAGATTTAAGAAATAAAATTCTCATCAGAGCAAGTCAGGAGTTCATCAGCTATTATGCTTTAAATACTTCAAACAGATTATCCACATAATTATAGTCTATTACTATTATACTTCTGTGTCAGCTTGGTATTCTGTCTGCTTCCATAATTAATCATTAATTCATCCCTTTGGCCCAGGTGATCTACATTACGTTCCCACCATAATATTGTTTTTCCTTGCTTTGATCCTTGTCCAAATACTTTTTATTATACTTCTTGGGTATTTTGTAGAGAAGTCTTTTTGCTATATGATATTTCTGTTTTCCTGCAGTCATCTGAATTTGAATCCTGTCTCAGATACTTATTGTTACACTGTTACTTATTGTTACATTATATACACTGTTAACCTGGGCAAAGTCACTTTACTAATGTCAGCCTCAGTTTACTTATCAGTAAAAATGGATATAGTTGGGGTGGCTAGGTGGTGCAGTGAATAGAGTACCAGCCCTGGAGTGAGGAGGACCTGAGTTCAAATCCAGCCTCAGACACAAATACTAGCCATGTGACCTTGGGCAAGTCCCTTAACCCCAATTGCCCTCCCCCCACCAAAAAAAGACAAAATGGATATAGTAATAGCTCCTACCTGTAATAGGAATGGGAATTTGAAGATCTTCCCTGCTTCGAAAGTAAACTCTGCCCCCAGTAGGTTGAATGTAATCACATGGAGCCTGTGGTGGGAGGAGTTTGCTAAAGGGTGAAGTAGAACCACAGGAAGCTGGGAGTCACAGGTAGAGAGAAAGGAGAGAGAGGACACTTAGGCAAGGAGATAGAGAGATTTGTGAGTAAATATTGATCTTGTATTGGTTGATGGGAAGGCTAAAGGATGGCATGGCTCTCTGCTACATTGTGTTGCATTAACATTTATGTTGCTTTGATGGATTTGGTTTCCTGGTGTTGGGATTTGGTTTTCTGGTGTCTGGATAAATGTTTTGCTTGTGTTCTCTATATGGAAAGTTTGTTATATTTTGTGATCAAGCATCATGCAATATTTATAGTCATGGTCTTTATCATGATCATGAGTGCTGTAAATATTGCATTGGCACTACACTACTTCATAGGGTTGTTATGAGTGTCAAATGAAGTATGATAATAAGGATAGCTAAGGTTTAGATGGTGCTTACTATGTGCCAGGCACTGTGCTAAGTAAGCACTTTACAATTACCCCTGGGAGGTGTAGATGTTGTCATTATTCTCATTTTACAGTTGAGGAAACAGAGGCAATCTGAGGTTAAACAACTTGCTAAGGGACACCCAGCTGCTGTATCTGAGTCCAGATTTAACTCAGGTCTTCCTGACTCCAGGACCAGCACTCTATCCACCGAGCCACCAAACCTTAAGGCACAGGATAGGTGCCAGCTATTATTATTTCCTCCTTGATTTTGTTCTTTCTATAAAGAAAGGCTGATGGTTTTGAATATTTTGTTCCTTGTTACTTTACTTTTACTTTGGATAGCTAATGATACAGTAGCACTGGACTTGAAATCTGAAAGCCCTGAATTCAAATGTTGCCTGAGGCACTTACTAGTTCTCTGATCCCTGGGCAAAATTATTTTATCAGTGTCACCCTCGGTTTCCTTCTCTGTAAAAATGAGGATAAAAAATATCACCTAATTCTAGGATTGTTGTTAGGATCAAATGAGATCAAAGTGCAAATAGTACTTTGCACAACTTAAAGCACTGTATAAATGCTAGCTAGCTATTTATTAATGTTATTAATCTGTTTCTTTTCTGATTTCCTGGGGGTTTTTAGGTAAACCATCTGCAGCTATAATTTTCCCTCCTCTTTACTAATATTTATGCCTTTGATTTCTTTCTGTTGTTTTATTGCTATCCTATTTCTAGAATAAATAACAGTAGAGAATGGGGGAATCTTTGCTTTACCTCACTGAATTGATTGGGAAAGCTTTTAACCAATTAGATTGTAAATTGCCAGGTTAAAGGGCCAAGGGGGCTGTCATTTGTCTTTTAAACCTATCCTCTACCAATTCCTGTTTAATGAATGTGCTTTGAATTGAATTAAAGTCTGAGGCCAATGTAAACAATCCTGACCCCTCCCCCTGACATCAGCCTGACAGCCCTTTAAATAATTGAAACAAATCTATCTTATTCTCCCTAAATTTTCTTATTTTCAATCAGAATACACCTGGTTTCTTCAGTGAATCCAATGATATGGTTGTCACTCCTCCATTTTCCTCCTCTTCATACATTACAAAATAAATAGTTCCATATAAGAACGATTTTTTTTCTTTTCTTATTTCAGCAAGAATAGAGTGGTTGGATGAAAAATAAAAATAAAATGTTCTGTTTGTACAAATAGTTATTGAATTAAAGGACAGTTAAGTCAATATATCATGCCTTTAAAGTACAGTTACATAGAGAGAAAAGATTAAAGATTACTTTAAATAGGTGTTAAGTGTGTCTTTAAAAGAATTTCTAACCAGATCTTTTTTATTTAAAGCCTTTTCTTCCTCTAGCAAATCTGCACTGTTCACCAGATGTTGACACTTTCCTCTGTAATGCTTTTGTGCCAGCCTGCACTGAGCAAATTCATGTGGTTCCTCCTTGTCGAAAATTTTGTGAGAGGGTATACTCTGATTGTAAACAATTAATTGACACTTTTGGAATCACATGGCCTGAGGAGCTTGAATGCAGCAGGTATGGTATTATCTTTAGCTGATAAGTAAACTATTTTAATGCCAGTGCCTTAGCCTTAACTGAACTGAATATTTGTGACAGGTTTATTGTACAAATGAAGGAAAAATAGAGTGCATCTCTGTTATTTTTCCTTGTCTTAAACCTGGTGGCCACTATTTCATGCTGTTTATATTTGACTTTTTGGATAATTAATTGAATATTCAATCTTAAGGCAATGTCTTGCTCCATTGTAGGATAGCAAGTTGTGGAGTATGGATAAAGTTAGAGAAAAAAGAGAACAAAAACAAAGAAGTCAAAACTAAAGTAAACTTAAAAGGGAACGAGAGCAAATACATTTTTCTTGGTTATTTATTTGATTCTTTCCATCTTGTGTAATGTTTGATGCAATATGTAAAAGAGCTTTATGTATTTTCCTTATTTTGTATATTTATTCTTTTTATTGGTGAATGGTTATTAAGTATATAATAAATGTTAAGGTTTAATGAACTTAATAAAGTTTTAGAGTTTTGATACTGAATAGTTTAATTTTAGTATACTTTATGTTCCCTCCCAACACACACATAAAATCTGTTAGAAAATTCTTTATATCACTTTTATTTTCTCTTAAGATAAATAAAATTGGTGCTTAAGACTTATCCAGTAGACCTATATCTTGTTGAATATCATTGGTGACATCATCTAGTTTCTCCAAACCAAAGTTTGGAATCACTACATAAGTAGACATGATTCATAAATGTGTCCTATATTTGGCCATACCTCCTAAAAATAAGATACTATGGACAAATAAAATTGAAAAACATATCCTGTTTAAGGCAAATGTGTCACTTGATTTCTAGATCTTGTATTGAATCTTAATCTTCCAACAATTTTTAGAACAATACTATTCACAGTCACTTGATAAATGCTTTGCAACTTTTTTTTACCAACTACATAAAATTATAATATTTTAGATATATAATAAGCTCTTGAATTGCCACAGTGAAGTATTTTGAGTTATAATAACTTCCCAAATAGGACTATAAATCTAGTTCAGAACTTTATATTCAAATTAAACTTTAAGTTTTACTCTCATATCAACAGAATCAGGAACAATGAATGAAAGTTACAAAAATGCATATTTAGTTTCAGTGTAATGAATGACTTCCTAACAATTAGAGCTTTCCAAAAGTGAAATAGGCTGCTTGAGGATATTGTGAGCTTCCTTCTCCCTAGAGGACTTTCAGAAAGCCTGAACAGCTCTTTCTCAGGGGTGCCATAAAGGAGATTGATTGTGCTTAGGACCTCTGAGCTTCCTTCTAATTCACAGATTCTTTGATTCTCTGACAAACCTTTTAGGTCTTAGGAGCACATACTGTGAACCATGTTAGCCATTCAGTAGTATTCTAAAATAGTCCTATGATTGATTTATCAAAAATGGAACAAAATAGATCAGAAAACATCACACTGTTCAGTATACAAATATATACATTAATAAGAACCGTGGTATGTTAGAAGGGCTTAGAAGTCTTCTAATCCAATGGCCTTCTTTTACAAATGAGAAAACTGAAATCCAGAAAGTTTATGTGACCCAAGATTTATTAGTACATAGAAGAAGCAGGACTCAAATCCAGTTTTTTAGATGCCACAAAAACAATAGTAAAAAATGTAGGTCTTATAAGTTTGCTGTAACATAGGTGGATTCTATTTCCTTTGCAAAACAAAAGAAGTGTAATGTATCATGTAAAGCAGATCTTTAACATAAGGCTTTCAGTGCTGAGGGGAGAAGTGGGGAAAGAACCAAAAATATTGTATCATAGATTGAATTTAGGGTGATTTCAAATGCTTCAATCTTCAGATTGGACATAAACAAATGAAAAATATTAAGCACTTACTAAGTGCCAACAGGCTGTGCTAAGCAATAGCAAAAAGAAATATGTAGACTGCCCTTTCCCTTAAGAATCTCACTCTAATTGGGAGAGAGAACACATAACACAAAGTTTAATGGAAGGGCAGATGAAAAGCCCTGGAAGTCTTAAGAGAGCAATGGTGGGACAGATGGCAAGGCTTAGACATCCTTAGGTTAGGTACTTAAGAAATTAAGGTGACAGCGCCTGAAGGACTATACTACAAAAAGGAAGGTCAGGTGATAAGATTGGCCTGCTGAAGTATAGGAGACAGTAGCCAGCCAGAGAGTAAGGTTTGGTGGGCCTCCATCTCATCAAAAGGAATCAAATTGTTGACTTCTATATCATTCAAACCCTACGAGCAGTCAAGCAGCCCAGGCAAGGAGAAAGACAGAGGGGTACAGCACATCCGGGTTAGGAAGCAATAGCTGCCAACCAGCTGTCTGAAATGGATTCTGGAAGAGTGAGTGCAGGAAGAAGCCCAAAGGGAGAAGGCAAGGGAATAGATATAATTGTGTGTGTATAAAATATATGTAATGTATGTGTGTGTATATATATATATATCATGTACATGTGTGCACATGTGTGTATCTATACATGCATTTATATATCTATATATACACATACATACCTACATACATATTAATTTTAGTCCAACTAGCTTTCTAGGCACTTAGTTGTTTGAGGTATATATTTGTTTTGTCTTAAAAATAATTGTTACATATTATAATTAAATTCTGTAAATTGATGTCTAATATTTTTCTCCTAAAATGTAGTAATAAGTTTCTTAATAGTTTATTTGTCCTTTTAAACTGAGTTTACTTTCTTTTGATAGCTGTGATAGCTACTTATAAGTTTAAAATATTAAGAGAAATAATATTTAATAAGATTTTAGATCAGATGTGTTCTTATGAGATCTCAATTTCAGGTGTATGGGGGTTGTTTGTTTTATTTTGGTTTGGTTTGTTTTTTTGGCAGGATTTGGGATTGTTTTTTGTTTTGTTTTGGGTAGATGATAGATCTGGAGCTGGTGAATAGAAGGGAGCTGTAATATATCTATGTAATATATGGTCAGACCAGCAAGTCCAGGTGACACCCAGGTTACAAACCTGGATGACTGGAAATATGGTAGTGTGTGTCCTTTACAGTAATAGGAATATTAGTAAGAGGATAGGGTTTGGAGAAATGGTAACAAGTTCAACTTTGGGGCATGTTGAGTTTAAGGTGTCTATGGAATGGGCACTTGGAGATAAGAGATTGAAGGTCAGTAGAGAGGTGGTGGTGGTGGTGGTTGGTCCATCTTCTCAAAAAGACCCAGTGACAAGACAAGGGTGATGTCTTGACTTGGTCATGAATTGGATTTAAGTGAGGCAGAGCTGTTCAGTCATCATCCTCCCTCTTTCCTCTAGAGTCATTGAGGTCTAGTGGAAAGACAAAAGTCAAGATTATTGGTGATGGCTTCAGATGCAGTAGATTACCTTGACCTTTCTGAATTAAGGTCTTTCACAAAAAGAAAAATCATCATCATAAAACAGGAAGCTGAAAATGGAGGGGAATAATGGGGCACCAGGGAGTATAGATATGAGAAACATCAGGATAGAGATGATAACTGAAACCATGGGAGCTGCTAAAATCACCAAGCAAAATAGTATATAGGGAGAAAAGGGTCCAGGAGAGAGCCTTGGAGGACACCCTTAGTTAGTAGGCACAACTTGCATCCTTTTAGTCTTTAGGGTCGCTTTAAATGTATTTTTAAATAAATTTTTTATTGATTTTTTTTATATCACCAAAATGTTCCCCAGTTTTCCTCCTCTTCCTTTCCTTTCTGAAAGAGCCATCTAATATAACATTTTTAAAGACAGAAAAAAAGGAAAAAATCAACAAAATTGAAAAAGTCTGAAAGTATGTACAGTGTATCAGTCATGGATCTCCTATCTCTTCAGATCAGTAGAGGCTGGGATATTGTCTCTTATCTCTTCTTTTGAGCCATGCTTGTTCTTTATAATTTCGGAGCACTCATCTGCTTTTTGTGTTTCTTCTTTCCATTTATATTCGTATAGTCATTTTATTGTTTTCTTGACTTTGCTTAATTTGCATTGCTTCATGTTTCTCTGTATTCATAGTATTCATCTTTTCTTAGAGCATAGTAACATTCTATTACATTCATGTACCATAATTTACTTAAGCCATTTCCCAGTCAATGAGCACCTACTTTGATTAGAAAATACTGTTGTAATTATGTTGATATATATTGGAAACTTTCCTCTTGTCGGTAGCCTCCTTGGGGAATAAGCCTAGTGCCGATATCTCTTTACAGTCTTTTTAAGTACTTTAAAAAAAAAACTGTAGTTCATAAATGTACCAATTTTTTCAATACATATTTGTAGTGTTTACTCTTAAGCATTTGCTTAAACCTTTGCTATGATAAAATTTTTAATTGATGCTACTTTTTTCCTCTGATTTTTTCCTCTGATTTGCTCATACAGCAAATGGTGAATTCAGACAAACTTACGTTTTAAGTTTCAAAACTGTTATGTTAAAGTATATAGTCTGTAGAATAGTTGAAGTTCATTTTAACCAGTTATATATAATCTGTACAGATTGCAGTATTGTGATGAGACTGCTCCAGTCGCTTCTGACCTTACCACCAAGTTTCATGACCCACCGAAAACACCAGAACAGGTTCAAAGAGACTATGGATTTTGGTGTCCAAGGCATTTGAAGACATCTGGTGGACAAGGCTACAAATTTCTTGGAATTGACCAGTGTGCACCTCCATGCCCCAACATGTATTTCAAAAATGATGAATTGGAATTTGCAAAAAGCTTCATTGGAATTGTTTCAATATTTTGCCTGTGTGCAACTTTGTTTACCTTCCTAACTTTTCTAATTGATGTTAAAAGATTTAGGTACCCAGAAAGACCAATCATATATTATTCTGTCTGTTATAGCATTGTATCATTAATGTACTTTATTGGGTTTTTGCTAGGCAATAGCACAGCCTGCAATAAGGCAGATGAAAAACTAGAACTTGGTGAAACAGTTGTTTTGGGTTCCCAAAATAAGGCTTGTACTGTTCTCTTTATGCTTTTGTATTTTTTCACAATGGCAGGCACTGTATGGTGGGTGATTCTTACTATTACTTGGTTCTTGGCTGCGGGAAGAAAGTGGAGTTGTGAGGCAATTGAACAAAAAGCTCTATGGTTTCATGCAGTTGCTTGGGGGATGCCTGGTTTCTTGACAGTTATGCTTCTGGCTATGAACAAAGTTGAAGGGGATAATATCAGTGGCGTTTGTTTTGTTGGCCTTTATGATCTTTATGCTTCTCGATACTTTGTTTTATTGCCTCTGTGCCTTTGTGTGTTTGTTGGATTATCTCTTCTTTTAGCTGGCATTATTTCTTTAAATCATGTTCGGCAAGTTATACAGCATGATGGAAGAAACCAAGAAAAACTCAAGAAATTTATGATTAGAATTGGAGTCTTCAGTGGTTTGTACCTTGTTCCATTAGTGACACTTCTTGGATGTTATGTCTATGAGCAGATATACAGGATTATCTGGGAAACAACGTGGGTCTCTGACCATTGCCATCGATACCATATCCCATGCCCCCATCAGGTAAAAACAACCATATGAATTATTTTACTAACATAGAAGATTATGTTTACTGAAATGTAATTTTGTTTGTTGAGGATATTTAATTATATTTCAGATTTGGAAATTCAACATTACTAATACTTCTGTATTCATTAAGGCACAATTTGAAGGTTACATAATTTTTCGTCTCCCCCTGTTTTTTCCCATTGGAGATATAAATTGACACATTGAGAAGTTCTTAAAAATAGATATTGTATGTCAAAGGCAAACCAGTTGGTCTGATTAAGAATAGAGGGTCAGAAACTGAATGTCTGGTTGAAAGACAGGGAAAAGGTGGTGGTTAGGTGTGGTAGTTGAGGGGAGATGGAAAGTAGTCATTGTAGAGAGATGTAAGTTAATCTTGAATTTTCATTCAGTAAAAAAAAAATCAGTAAGTACTTTTCTTTAAGTTGTGGTCTTAGTGAATTTCATTTATCATCTTGTAATTTCTCATAAAATACTCTCCAGAAACATAATTTTAATAGAAATATGGCTAAATCAGTCTCTTTTTTCCTAACAGGAAACATATACCATTTGAAATAAAACATGGTTTTGGTGTTGTTAAAATTCCTTTTATTCAGAAAACACTGATTAAACATCCACTGTGTAAAAGCTCTCTTAGGCATTAGGAGAATATAGAGTTTAAACAAAACATGATTCTTATCCTCAAAGAGTTTATAATCTTTTTTTACTTGTTATGATTTTGGTCAGATTTGCTTATAAAAGTTGTATATTAGTGTTTTTAAGATTTAAGGTTTTGAAATTTCTGAATATAATTCTATAAGCATAGTTGTTCACAATGTTTTTCATAGAAATTTAGTTCATATGCCAACATACAGTGTTCTAAAAAATCTCAGTGCAGCTTTGAGCTACTACTATTTAAAATTGCACTGACATTTTTGGGCCATCATGTATATTCCTCTCTCTGGATTAATTATTTATTATTATATCTAGTGCTTTGAAGTATCCATGATTTCACTGGCACAGGTACTCCTTCCATTCATATAGACCATGAGCCCACCATACCTTGCCAGATGTTTCTGTGGACAAAATTCTTTTACTACTTGGTGAAGACAGATTCTGCCTCTCTCAATCCAGCTAAGCTGGACCCCAAATGATACGCACAAAAGTTCATCAGTTATTTAGCCTGTAGCCAAAGCCTTTACAAATTTGTTAGAACTTTACAGATCTTGTGTTCTACTAGGATAGTCTTCAAAGATCTAGTCATCTTCATTACTTAGTGAAATATCAGCATAGAACTTAGCAGAGAATATTTATAGCACATAACATTAATATTCTTCCACTAAAGTCCTATTCTGATGCTTTACTATAGTGGGACGTTACACTGAATTCTTGAAGACTATGTCCATGAAACACAAGTTTTGATAGGTTCTACTAAGCTAGGCATCATGGCATTGTGTATGGGCCCTGCTGTGTGAGGACCATCTGAGCTACATTCAGAGAGCTGGCCCATCACTATATTAGCCATTAGAAGATGGATTTTTTAACCCTGACAATTCTTAACACCACCTACTTAGATGTAGTAATCTGCCTTACTGAAAGGAATCCCCATACCAATAAAATCATATATCCTAAAAGTATTAAAATAATAATATTAAAGAAGCAAAACATAGTCTTTTAAATCAAGCGGTTTGTGGAATGAGCTGTGCTAAATAACTTCCTAGCGACAGCATTAGAAAGAGTACTTAGCCTGGAGTCAGGAAGAACTGAGTTAGAATTCAGCCTCAAATACTTATTATCATATGACCCTGGGCAAGTTACTTAACCTCTGTCTGCCTCAGTTTCCTCAGCTATAAAATTGGAATAATAATTGTACCTACTTCCCCAGGATCTTCTGTGAAGATCCAATGAGATTATATTTGTAAATTACTTTGGCACTATGCCTGACATGAAGTAGATGCTTAATATATTCTTGTTTCCTTCCTTCCTAAATAAGAATTACTACCGTGTTTCCCCGATAATAAGACACTGTCTTATTATTTTTTTGGACAGAAAAACACCAGAGGGCTTATTTTCAGGGGAGGGCTTATTTTAATGAACATTGACAGCAATTTTAATAAACAGGTAAATGTGAACAAAAAAATGTACCTTTATTCAGTAAGCAAATCACTGGGGAAGAACAGGATGACGCGCTCACTGCTGCAGCTCTGATCGGATGCAGCTCGGAGCGCGGCGTGTGTTTCACGGGGCGGGGACAGTGCATACAGAGGGTACCGTAATGTAGCGTGTAGTACAGGGGATCACCTTCACTACAGTAGCAATCTCAATAGGGCTTATTTTCGGGGGAGGGCTTATTTTAGAGGAATCTTACACAGTAAGGGGAGGGCTTATCTTCAGGATAGGTCTTATTATCGGGGAAACACGGTATGTAATAAATAATTTTCCAACCACTGTGTCATTTGGTCAGTGGATAAACATATTTGAACCCATTTGGCTTTGACAAGCGTAACTAGCACCTGCATATAGACAATCCAAATTATGATTGGATTTTACCTTGTGTTTTGGGGTTTGTGGTTTAGCTCTTGGTACTACCAAATCCAGCTAATATATTGAAGTGAAATCCTACCATATGGGGGCGGCCAGGTAGCACAGCGAGTAAGAGCACTGGCTCCAGTGTTGGAATAAGACATGTAGCACCCACCCAGAAACACCCGGCCGTGTAACCTTGAGCAAGTTACTTAACCCCAATTGCTTAGGGGCGGCCTGGTGGCTCAGCGGGCAAGAGCACCGGCTCCAGTGTTGGGATGACCTGGATCAAATCCGGGCTCACATACTCAGCACACACACCCAGAAATAACTGGTTGTGTAACCTTGAGCAAGTTACTTAACCCTGATTGCTTAAAAAAAAAAAAAAAGAAGAAATTCTACCATGTTTTTCAGCTTTTTGTATAAACTGAAGGGAAATACTCATCCTTTTAAAAAAAAAACTTAAACTCTACCTTAGGAGCAGAAGCCAGAGTTCCATTTTCTGATTGATTCTTTTCAACTTGTTCTCACTTGCTGTCAAAATGTTATGTTATGTTATGTTATGTTATGTTATGTTATGTTATGTTATGTTATGCAAATTATAATCCATAGACTGGTCTGACCAATCATATCTCTTAAGTCATAGAAATAAACTAGAGTTAGAAAATTTAGAATAGCTATATTGTAATATGGTTTAACATGTTTTGTTTGTTTTTTGTTTTAACTTTGAATATTTATTTATTTACTTTTAGTTATAACACTCAGTTCCACAATCCCTTGAGTTTGAAATTTTCTCCTCCTCCCTCCCCCCCAAGGCAGCATACAATCAGATATAGGTTCTACAGATACCTTCGCATTAAACATTGGTCAAATTGTAAAAAAGGATTATGACCAGTGGAGTGAACAATAAGAAAGAAAGGACAAAACACAACACAAGAGAGAGAACAAGTAGTTTGTTTCAGTCTGCATTCAGACTCTGTAGTTTCTTTCTCTGGATGTGGTTATTCCTTTCCATCATGAGGCTTTTGTAGTTGTCTTCTAACCTTGTATTGCCGAGAGGAGCCCAGTCTATCAAAGTTAGTCCTCGCATATACTATGTGTCTGTAATCTTGTACAAAGTTCTCCTGGTTATGCTTTCCTCACTCAGCCTCAGTTTATTTAAGTCTTTTCAGGTTATTATGAAGTCTCTCTGCTCTGCATTTCTTATAGCACAATAGTATTCCATTACGTTCATATACCACAACTTAGGCTGCTATAAATATTTTTGAACATATGGGTTCTTTTCTTGCTTCTCTGATCTCTATGGAATATAGCACTAGAAGTGGTATTGCTCAGTCAAAAGGTATGCCCTTTGGGTGTAGCTCCAGATTGCTTTCCAGAATCGTTGGATCAGTTCACAACTCCACCAACAATGCATTAGTGTTCCAATTTTTCCACATCCTCTCCAGCATTTATCATTTTCCTGTTTTGTCATCTTAGTTAATCTGACTGGTGAGATGTGGTACCTTAGAGTTGTTTTGATTTTTGCTTCTGTAATTATAGTGATTTAAAGTATTTTTTCATATGCTTACAGATATCTTTAATTTCTTCCTCTGAAAACTGCCTGTTTATATCCCTTGACCATTTATCAATTGGAGAATGACTTGTATTCTTATAAATTTGGCTCAGTTCTCTGTATATTTCAGAAATAAGGCCTTTATCAGAGACATTGGTTGTAAAAATTCTTTCCCAATTTTCCACTTCCCTCCAAATCTTGATTACATTGACTTGATTTGTACAAAAACTTTTCAATTTAATGTAATCAAAATTATCCATTTTGCATTTCATAATGTGCTCTAACTCTTGTTTGGTCATAAAATCTTCCCTTCTCCATAAATCTGAAAGGTAAACTATTTCTTGCTCTCCCAGATTGCTTATGGTAGCAGCCTTTATACCTAGATTGTGCACCTGTTTAGAATTTAGTTTGTTATACAGTGTAAGATATTAGTCTATGTCCAGTTTCTGCCATACTATTTTCCAGTTGTCCCAGCAGTTTTTGTCAGATAGCAAGTTCTTATACCAGAAGCTGGGATCTTTGGGTTTATCAAGCAGTTAGATTACTATAGTCACTGACTGCTGTGTCTTGTGTACCTAATCTATTCCACTGATTCACTACTCTATTCTTCAACCAGTACCAAGTAGTTTTGATGACTGCTGCTTCATAACACAGATTAAAATCTGGTATGGCTAGGTCACCTTCCCTAGTATTTCCTTATTTGGTTTTTCAGTGACTAAAAACTTAAACAGGTCATGATAAAATTTTGAACTTGGAATTATAACAGATTTGCCCCTTTCTTGTCTCTGATTTTAAAATAAAACTTTTATACACATGAGACAATGATACTTCTTATTTATCTTGTTTCTCCTCTAAATATTTAGATTATCATTTGTATTAAGTGAATCTAAAACTAGGAATTAACTATAAATAAGTATTTAAAGAGCTAGATATTGTGACTACTGTAAGTTTCCCCTCCAGAAATAGGGAGGAAAATGGAAATGGAAAACAGATCATGGTGTAAAGCTTTTTTTTAAAAATAGATTCCAACCTTTTTCTCTTGAAGCACCATATTTGATAGACATACCTTTCATGTTAGTCTGTTTATAGATTCAATAAAGAATCTTACTATGTTTAAAATTCTATTTATCTCTATATAGTTTTTCTTTCACAATGAAATGTAGCATTTTATTTTATATACTAACTAGCATTTAGACCTTTGAAATTTGTAAAACTCTTTAAAAGTATTATTTTGTCCTTGCAACAACTTTGGGGGCTAAGTGCTATTATTATCCTCATATTATAGATGATTTAGCTATATAGCTAAATTGTATCTAAAACTTTTATGCCCTTTAAAAAACACTACTGTAAGACTGATTCCATTGCTCTGATTTTCTTCATTAGGCAAAAACATTAGCACGTCCAGAATTGGCATTGTTTATGATAAAGTATCTGATGACACTGATTGTCGGAATCTCTGCAGTCTTTTGGGTAGGAAGCAAAAAGACCTGCACAGAATGGGCCAGTTTCTTCAACAGAAATCGCAAGAGAGAGTAAGATATTTTTAAACCGTAATTATGTGTATGTGTATGTGTGTGTGTGTATTTAATAGCTAAACATGAAATCGTTAATTATATATTTTGAAATGTGCAGACCTCCAGCTAGTCAATGAGCATTTATGAAGCACTTACTGTGTGCCCTGTGCTATGCTAAGTATTGAGAATACAAAGAAAGGCAAAAACAGTCCCTGCTCTCAAGTAACTCACATTCTAATGAGAGACATAAATTAAGAATAACTAGATAAATGCCAGGCATATGCAGAGTAGATGGAAGTTAATCTCAAGAGGGGAAGGCACTGGCCCCTCGTGAGATCAGAAAAAGCCTTCTTCAAAGAAGGTAGGATTTAAAGTGAGTATCACAGAAGGCCTGGAAAATGAATTGCACCAAACATCAAGGGACTGTAAAATGTTTTTGTCATTCTGGAGTTTTGCCGTATCAAATATCATTTGAAACTAACGGACATTCAACCAAGAAATGGAAGTTTATGTCACTTAAAAATTTAGATTTGGTGTTTATTCTCACAGTTGTAACAGACATATTTATTGCAAACCTCAAATAAGGCGTTTGTTTTCTTTATGTCACTTTAACTGATTGTCTCCATTAAAAAAATGTTTTGCCAAGTGTCCCTGTTCCTTAGGTATCAGTAGCACCCTCAGTCTTTTTCTCCTGTAACCATCAAAACATATTAACTGTGAAATGCCGTCTTAATTAAGTTCTTTCTTATTACTTTGTTAAGCCTTCTCACTAAATCATGTAACCTTCTTTTTAAAGACCTGCTGTATGTATTTTCGTGTGCTTTTTCTTTTGGTTTATCTTATTTTTGTAGTTTCTGTTTAAACACATTAATATTACATTATTGGTTAACTGGAATACCCTACTTATAGTAATAATCTAAAAATATGAACTAGCCTCTTTTCACATGCTTTTGTAAAATCAGTCAAGTTCTGGCTTTCTGAGATGAAAGAAAATCTCATTGAAGAGAATTTTCAAAAAGAAAATATTATACTTAAAAAATTTACCAATTTAGAGACTTAAAATTTTGAAGAAAATAGAAATCTATGCATAACTTATTTTTGTTCAGTTCTTTTTATTATCTCCAAATTATATAATTTAGCATCGTGTAAATAGCATAATGTAGAAGCTAGAAGGGCCAGTGTTGCAATTAGAAAGATAGATCTATGTGTGACCTTGGTCAAATCCTTTGCCTTCCCAGTGGCCCACTAAAACAGGAAGTTACAGAGGAGTTGCTGTTGGTGGTCTATTGATGAAATGACAAGTCCAGATCCATTGCCTCCCCTCAAAACGTTTCAACATAAAGCTGCCATTTTTGGTATATTAAATTTTATTTATTGCTTTTTCAAGCAATAGTTTGACTTAATTGAATGCTTTGGGGTTTTTTTGTTACAAGTGATATATGAGGTGAAAAATTTTAAGGAATCTAACATTGCTTTTGCGAGTTTGAAGAGCAGATAAAAACTTAATCAGAAGAAATCATCTGAGTCAATGGTGTCAAACTCAGATAGAAATGGATTGCAGATGGCATATTGACTCAAATAACAACAAATTAACTTTGTCTATGTTGTTTTTTTATTTTGTTAAAAAAAATCTCAACTGCATTTTAATCTAGTTCAGATAAGCACTAATGGTTTGCCTACTTGCCGCAGAAGACAGTGGTTTGATCCCTCTAATCAACATTATGGTCAATTAATGGGAATTATGTTTTCAGAATTTAATATCCTTCACAGTATCAGACAGATATAGAATATTCAGGGGAAAACTGCTAAATTAAAAAAGGATAAGCCATAATTTCTTAATTTCAATTTTTGTCATGTAAAATTTTGTGAGCTGTCTCATTTGAAAATGCATAATTCATTTGACTATATAAATCATGGTTTTTTTAATCAGAATAATTTATAGTGTCAGAATGCTGCCATATTCTGTCACCATTTTGCTGAGGGAGACAATAAAAAGAAAAATATAGTTTGGGGACTAACACACATATATAAATGATAGGCTAGAGCTTAGTAATCTTGTTTTCTGAGTTAAATGTAATGCTTGTCAGCCATATATGCTTTAATTTACTACTGAGGTTGAGTAGGTGATTTTGCAGTGAAATGTATGTTACTTTAGGAGAAATTTTAGAACCTATGATTTTATCTACGTGACTCCCAGTGTGGAAATTCCTTCCTCCCATCCAGGTCAGCAGTCATCTGTAACTTAGAGGGGACTGCAATTAAGTAACTTTCTCATGATCCTACTGCCAGTAAGTCAATAGATTATAAAAATATATGAATATAGCTAAAATACTTTAATAACATTACTACCACGTAATAGGTACTCAAATATTTATTGTTCGAATTCAGAAAACTGGCTTTTACTTCAGTTTTGCAATTTCTTTGATGTGAATACTTATGTCATTGGAGGAGGATGCATTCCATCCACACCTCATCCTATGCAATTCTTGTCTCTCTTTTTTTTCCTATAAATATTCCACAAAAGCTCTACCTGACTGAAAGTGTTCTTCAGGTTCTTTTACCATACTGTGGATACCATTCTAGTATTCAGGTTGTCCCATTTAGTTTCACTTACTCCTGCTACATGTATTTCCTTTCCTTTTCTAGTCATACATGTATTACAGTATGATGAGTTTTATGTCACTTCTACATTTAAGTTGTCATTGACAGTACAGCTGGGGTCAATACCCACTGTGCTTTCCATTGCCATTTGAATCACCTACAGGTATGATTTTTCTGAAACTGTAGCGTTCCATCTTTTTTTTTTTTTTTGGCAGCTATATAGTATCACCAGTAGTAGTATATTGCTGTTTAAAAGACAGGTATATGCAGCAGGGAATAACTTGGCTGAAGGTTCTGCACAATATTCTCAGGGTGTGATCTGGCCCTATCTGTAGTATGGTATATTGGAAAAAGTGAACTCGGAATCAGAGAATGTGGGCTCAAATCTAGATTTCCCCCTGTAACCTGAGGCAACTCTCTAGACTTCTCACTTTTTATTTGTTGTTCATTCATTTCAGTCATGTCAAACCCTTCACGACCCCATTGGGGTTTACTTGGCAAAGATACTGGAGTGGTTTGAACTTTACCCCTCTATAAAAGGGGGTAGTTTCATAGGAGGTTGGACTAGTTGCACTTCTAAATCTGTGATCTTACCACTTTAAGCTCCATTTCTAAATCTGTAATCTATATCTATCTGGCTATGTCCTCATCTGGGCAGTATGTTCATTTTGACTTTCTCTTTTCATTTAAGAGGCCAGGCCCTGGGGCTTGATAAAATTAGCATAATGATATCTGCAAGGCTGTCAGCTAGAGCAGAGCTTCATAAACTTTTTCCACTTGTCACCCCTTTTTGCGTTTTGGCATTTTGTTTGTTGGTATTATGTGATGTGATGTGATGGCATGCACAGTGCAAAGTGCGCATGCCTTGTGTTCAGAACCAATCCTGCATTGAAGTTGCGGGATGCAGCATGGGCAAGTGCTGCCAGAAACATCTTGGATTCATTATGTATTTGATTTTTAACTAGTTGTTGGTCGTTGCACGTTCAGAAACCTTTTTGTTGCCAAATTTTTCACGACCCACAGTTTAAGAAGTGCTGAGCTAGAGAATCTTATCATCCCTCTTCTAAGGACATCCTTTTTTCATCATACTGGTGTGTATACCTTTGGTGAGATATCTCCCTAATTTATGCTTCACTTGATGTTAATATTTAGGATTTTTATAAAGTTATCTCTACAGTTTATATTATCAAATCTTACGTGATCTTAATGTATGCATGGCAGACACCCTATTTGAAGACAGCACTTGAGACTGCACTTTACTCGATTGAATCCAGTACTGTTTTTTAAATCAGACTCCACAGAAATTTGTGTTGCCTGTATTTCTCAGTCATTTGTGTGCCTGTGAAGGTGTAGTAGTCTGTTGTAGAAAACCATCTGTGAAAACCTGCCTTTTCCTTTCCTATTTTCATCAGATATCCTTCATATAGGCACATACTATTCTGATAAAGGTATACAGAAGAGAAATTAAGTACATGGGTCGGTAGTTGAGATCTTGTCAAATTTTTGGTTTGCTAATGTCAGTGTTCTTTGCCATTCTTTTGAAATCTTCCTCTCTTCCTTTAGTGCCTTTTAAATTGTCATCACCAACACAGATGTCTTCTCTATGTCAGGCCCACCCACTCTTTCAGTTTTAATCTCTTTTGAGTTACATAACAATGTAACATACATAACTTACATAACAATCAGGTACTGAGGTATTGGTGTGACTTTGTGGTGATCCTGCTTTGGTTGATATAAGGAAATAGCCTAATTTGGTTGATTAAGGAAATAGCCTAATCTTAATTTTTAGATGAGGAAACTAAAGCCCACAGAAACTATTGAAAGACACACATAATAATTAGTAGGACCAAATTATTTGTACCACTTTTATATTTCCTACCCTTCAGTGCATAACTGGGGCTCTGGGAAGGAAGATTCTTATTCTTTCATATTTCCTTTGGCTCCTATAGTTTCTTAAATGTCATACATTGATATTGGTATGATCTCATAAATGCTGGTACCCCTTACCAATATGCAGGTCCAAAACTATCCACACCATCTAACCTCTGACTCTTGTCCGTATTTTCCCATCAGTTTTGGAGGAAAGGGGTCCACTCATCATGTTTGGGGCATTCCTATTTAAACTCTTGTCATTGTAGGAATATCAATGGAGTACATACATGGGCCATCAATTAGTTAGTTGTCCTTTGCTGTTATTACATTGCTGCCCCTGCCTCCTTTTCTAATCATACATCTTTCTGATATCTTTTGTGCTGCTTTTTGATAATATATCACAGCATGTTCACATCCACCTTATTTGTCTCCATTGTCCTTTTCATGACCACAACTTTAATTCTTTGAAAACTGCAATATTGCTTGATTCCCAGGAGAATCTTTGTTTTGGGGAAAGGAAACCATTAAAAGTCTTATACATACATTTTCCCAAAAGCAATCTAGCCTGCTCTCTTCTTCCTCGTCAATTCTAGCCCAGCTTTTTTTCCATTGTGTCTGTGCACATATCTAATTTCACTTTCTCAGCTGCCCATCTCTGGATATTATCTAGTGTATCAGTGTCATTTTTAGAACTAACTACAGTACTCCTACAGTGCTCATGCCAGCCTTTGCTTGTAGATTAACAGTGAGAGGAACCCCACTACCTCCTAAGACAGCGCATTTCAATTTTAGAGAGCTTTATTTTGTTTTGATATGAGCAATTCACTTAAACTCTCTGAGCCTTGTTTCCTGTCAAGGGGTTGTAATAGGTAAACTTTTAGCTTGATATCTTTAACCTTATCAGTCAATCAGTGAGCATCTTATGATCCCCCTGTGATTTCATTGTGAAGCTCCCTGAGACCTCTTCTATCACTGTTGGTTAGCAACTGTTCTGCAAATTATTTAGAAAGTTACATAGGTTACTGAAAAATTGTGATTTGATGAGGGGAACACAGTCAGCATTTATTAGAAACAGGACTTGAAACCAGGTCCTATTGACCTAAGGGTAGCATGCTGCCTTTCTCAGATTTTCTAATTGTCTGGCATTGTTAACTCTAATTCTAAACATTTTGCCTCACATCAAGTTATATTTACTGTTTTCTTAATGTAGCCCTGAATTATGTTAGCTTTTTTTGGCTGTTATATTACACTGTTGGCACATTAAACTTTCTATCCACTAAACCCCAGGTCTTTTTCAGATGATTCAGTTTCTTCTCTCCCTCATATTAAATACATGAAGTTGGTCTCTGAACCCAAGTGTTAGACTTCACATATATCTCCATTTCAGACTTAAGTAACAAAATTCAGTATAAATACCGGGAACTTATGGCTAGAAAACAGGTCATGTGAAAAAGAACCAAGGGTTTTAGTGACCAGAAAATCAAATACAAGTCAACTGTGTGATAGGGCAGTCAAAAAAGATAATGTGATCTTAAGCTATGTTAAGTGTTCAGAATGAGGCAAGTGTTGTCCCACTTTACTTTGCCCTCATGGTTTTGAGGTGGCATGGCTAGGTCATAGCACCTATGTGATTAGCAACTTTAGTGTTAAGATCTTCCAAGACAAATGTGATTATCAGTCCCAGCCACCTTCAAGATCTACTCAGTAACAAATACTATGTTGCCCTTAGTACAGATATAACTCCATGCACATACTTATATGTACTTTTTGTTCCTCCCTGTTCCACAAGGATATATATTCCATGGCTATCTGGTCCTAGTTAGAGTAATACATGGCTGCCTTTGATCCTTCAGTATGGTTGCCTACTAGTGAATGGCTCTTCAGCCACGAACAAAGACAAGTTCCATTTGTCCATTGGTTATTTTATACTCTCTTATAGAGTCTTATCTATGACTTCACTTCTTGATCTCTGTTTTGGATCTTCCAGTGCTTTAATTTTTGGAAAGATGAGATGCTATTACTTATTTTCTATTTCTGGATATTCTCTTGAGGGCATTTTGACTTGTTGATTTGTCAATACCTTGCTCAAATGGTCCCTTGGCATACAGCCTAAACCTCTATGGCCTTGACAAAATGTTTTATCTTATATAGCAATGAGACATTTCAGGATAATGGTTAGGAATGTTCAAGCAAGCAAAAGTTTTACAGATACTATTTCTTTTCCAAGGTAGAAGCAGGTGATAGTTCTCAAATGGGAATTTGTCTTTGTGTCTTATCAGACATAGCAAAGTTTTCCTAATTTACATGGTAGAAGGAAGTATTTATTTAGTGCAATATTTATAGGAATCCTAAATAGGGAAGTTTCTTGAACAAGGGAGCTTACTTGGAATTGTAAGCAAAACTTTCTTAACTGAGGATCTGCTAGTCACCTTTTGTTATATTTAATTAGAACAAATCTGTAGTATCCTATTCAGTTCTGGGTGTCAGTTTTAAAGATATATTAACAAGCAGGAACATGCCCAAAGGAGGGTAACCATGATTATGAGGATCCTAGAAGCCATGCCATATGAAAATGGATTGAAGGAATTAGTAAAAATTTAACATGGAGGCATAACAACTGATTTCAAGTATTTGAGGGTTTATCTTGTGGAAAAAGATTAGACTTCTTAGCTCCAAAGAATAAAATTAGGGGTAATGAGTAAAAAGTTTTAATTCAACATAAAGGGAAAACTTTCTAACATTTTGAAGTGTCTAAAAGTAAAGTAAGTTAGCTGAGTTCTCCCTAACTAGAAAGGTGTTAAAGCAGAGGTTGGTTACCCTCTTGTTGGTAATTTAATTCAGTGGTGTATTAGACAAATGACATCTGAGGTCCCTTTCAGTTCTGTGATTCTTGGAAATTCCAAGTTAATGGAGTAAAAATTAATGAGATCTTGATTTTTGTCCTGATTTATTTTCCTAACTTTGAAAAGAGACTATTGATATAACTCTTTCACTCCATAATCTTTATTGACTTTTCTAAATGACCTTTATGAATATTAATTGCTTTTGGTTTGCTTATTTTCCTTTTAATAAAGATAAACAGGTTGTGGATTTTTTGACCAGTTTACAGTTTACCAATCTCATCTTCTTACTGCCTTCACCAGCCCAATTTCCTACTCCCTCCAAAGTATAGCCAAAGACAACAGCTCATACACAATTAGGATTTTGCTTTGCTAATCTTCTTTAATCCACTCACTAAGAATGCATTACTTCTAATAAAGGGTACCAACTATATTTGTAATTCTGGATTTTGTAAATTATTTGTACTGTTGCCTGAATATTTTAGGCACTTTGATTTTTTTAATGCATAGCATTTCCTAATAAAAGATTTATGTTGTATTTTATGACCTTTATGACAGTATTTAATGTTAATTTACCAAATTAATACTTTTCCTGGTTTTTTTTTTCAGTCCCATCAGTGAGAGCAGAAGAGTGTTGCAAGAATCCTGTGAATTTTTCTTAAAACACAATTCTAAAGTTAAACATAAAAAGAAGCACTACAAATCAAGTTCACACAAACTGAAAGTAATTTCCAAATCCATGGGAACCAGTACAGGAGCTACAGCAAATCATGGAACATCTGCAGTAGCTATTGCTAACCATGATTACTTAGGGCAGGAGACTTTGACAGAAATCAAAACGTCCCCAGAAACATCTGTGAGAGATCTGGGAGCAGATGGATCCTCCATTCAGAAAACTAGAGAAAATAATGTGGGAGAGCATACATCTCCTGCAGATTCTAGTTCTAAACAGTCTGTGGAGCAGATAGAAAGAAGATGCAAGACAGGAAATTCAAATGATAAGAATAGTATATCTGGAAGTGTTCGGAGTGAAGGAAGGTAAGATTTTCTTCCTTTTTTTTTTTTTCTTAAGTCACTGTCAGGCCCTTCAGTAAAATAGGAAAGATTACTACTACTTTGGTTGACAGAGTAAGGCTTCTGAAAAACAAAACAAAACAAAATGAATTAAGTTAGAGCAGTGGCCAAATATAACAAAATGAAGTTTAATGAGGGTTTATATTAATAAAATTCTTCATTTATTCTAGAATAGATACTTTATTCCTATCTTTGTTTTTCCATAGATTCTCCATAGAGAGTTAACATAT
Organism: Petaurus breviceps papuanus; assembly: GCF_028583685.1. Taxonomy (NCBI): domain Eukaryota; kingdom Metazoa; phylum Chordata; class Mammalia; order Diprotodontia; family Petauridae; genus Petaurus; species Petaurus breviceps. The sequence continues at coordinate 58,253,229 of NW_027187460.1, read as the reverse complement.
GCTGGAGACATTGTCTAGGTCTACATTTTGGTTAAAAAAAGAAACCCAGCTATACAAATACAGGCTATAAAGGGTGTAGCTTTGCTGTATGTGGTTCATATGAAAAAGACCTAGAGGTTTTACTGGAGATTTAGTGTGACTTAGTGCAGATTCAAATACACCAACCGTGGCATAGTAAATTGAGCATGGAATTCAGAGCCAAAAAACCTGATTTCAAATCCTGGCACTATCCCTTATTACCTGTGTGAATTTTGGCTTCAGTTTTTTTCATCTACAAAATGAGAAGATTAGACTACATGATCTTCTTTCTCTAAAATACTATTATGCCATGAATTATGTGATGTGGTTGCCAGAGAAAGTTATTTATCTTAGGCTTCATTGATAACCATAGACTTTACAGAGAGAAGGGAGAGATTACCTGAAGAAATGGAAATGGGTGAAAAACTTGGTATGTGAATGTGGTAAAATGCTATGTAGCATAAGAAGCTAAGAATTCAGAGGAACAAGGAAAGACTGGTATGAACTGATGTAGAATGAAATAAGCAGAACTAGAAGAAGAGTATATACTTGTTAAAGTCATAATGTGAATTAAAGGGTCACTGAAAGGAGATTGGACTGAATATTTGGAAAACCAGTTCCAGGAATGTTGGGAAGATGAAATAATGAGAGCTATCCAAGGGCCTTCTCTCCCTTCCTCATAATAAATAATAAAGAACACCCCCCCCCCCAAAATGAAGATGTCTTAGTAATAACAGGAAGAGGAAAAGTGAAAGAACCTTTCACAATTCTCATTTTAAGAAAATATTAAAATACTGCCTCAGCAGCCCTGTTATATTCTGGGGGCTCCTACTGTGTTTTTGCCCCTTGGATTCCTCCCTCTCCTATACACAGACCCTGGATGACCCTGTTGTCCTTATAGCCGCCATAATTTTAGATATTAACTTAATCCCTCAGTTTACTCCTGGGAATAAAGGGATAAGTCCCCGTTCCCAAGATAGATAGAAGTTCTAGCACACTAGTTTTTCTTACCCCTGAGTTTTCCTCCCTTTCTAATAGCTATACCTGGCCTGTTGCCCCTCATAGCTCTTACTATGTTAGGTACTAAATTTCAAAATTAACCCTTTGCTCCCAGGGAAGGTTGAAACTCTTGAATCAGAACAGCCCCAACACTCAAAAGGAATAAATGAGTGAGACTATGGAGAAGTGTAGAGCCTGAGGAGGAAAATTTTTTAAAAAAGAAAACTATAAATATTATGTTGGTTGCAGGGATTTAATATAGCAGAGGAAGTAGCCAATAGAAGGAGTAACAGATAAAAGAGTGAAAAGCAAAGGCTTTTCGGAGAGCCTCTTTTAGCTGTATACTGGGGGGTCCTCCTCAAACCTTTCTACAACCAGTACCCAGGGGCTAGCCAGAAGACTAAAGAAGGACAGTTTACAGAGAGAAGGGTTGAACCCAGAAATATGGGATTTCTAAAGGTGGAAAATAAACTTAAGTACAATGGCCACCAGCATTCTCCCTGCAGTAGTATTTTAATTGGTCATCTTCGCCTTCTAAGGGACACAGATTTCATCCAAACCTGGCAATCCTAGAGAAGAAAGTATAGTCAGCAAAGGCTTTATCAGTCGCAACCTTTGTTATTAATCCCTTAAGTAGTGTTCAGCTTATAAAATTTTAATGACAGAGATGTTTTTAGTAAGTGTACTATATAGGAAAATCAGAATGATTAATACAGACAAAAACTGATTAAGAATGAAAAAAAATACTCAAAGGAGTTTATGAAAAGTATTTAGCAACATGTGTCAACACAACTGGAAAAGAAAATTTAAATAGCTTCTATGCTATTTAAATGTATACATGCATACATATTATGGGCAAATGACAAATTATAGATTCAGAGAATCCATAAAATTCCAACTGAAAGAAATCTTACATTTAATTCATCATGAAACATCACAATCAGAGCTCAGAACTACATTCTCAAAGAAGAAATATTTTAGGCAGCAAGGAAAAAACCACTTTAGAGTCCAAAAAGAACCAGTCAGAATAGTACAGGATTACTCTGTAGATATGAGAAAATAAATGAAAAATTTAAAGATATTTTGAAGAAAAAAGAGATCAGTTAGCATCTAAAAATATTTTTCCTGCAAAGTTGAACCTAAACATCAAAGAAGAAAATAAAAGTTAAAAAAGGGAAAAAAAACTTGAATCATTTTATCAGAAGAACCAATAGGAAAGCAGAGTGTTCAGTAACCAAACTGAATGAACAATGGAAAGTTAAATAATTTTAGCTAATATTGAAAGACTGAGAAATAAAGTATGCTTTTCATATGGCTAGGGCTAGATAAAAATGTGAATGTTTTGCAGAAAATTATCTTTGTGCAAAATTAGTGCATCAATGCATTAATCAATTTAAAGAGTAAAAGGTATGCTATAAAAAATCAGAATAAAAGTAGGTGGTAGATATGCATTAATTTTTCAAGATGGAAATATCCTTTCATTTTGTTGTTTAGTCACTTCATTTGGTCTGACTCTTTGTGGCCCCCTTTGGAGTTTTCTTGACAAAGATTCTGGAGTGGTTTGCCATTTTCTTTTCTGGCTCATTTTATAGATGAGAAACTGAGACAAACCAGGTTAAGTAACTTACCCAAGTTCACAGAGCCAGTAAGTGTCAGAGGCTAATTTTGAACTCATCTTCCTGACTCAACACCCAACCAGTGCTCTATTCATTGTACAGTAGGCAGTAAAATAGTGTAAGTGTACATCTCCCAAATAGGGAGAAAAGAATGCAAGATGGTAATGACTAGGTAATGACTAATGAGGAATCAGTAGGCAAAGGGGCTTTCAGTTTCTACTCCTGTCCTTGGGGATGTGGGAAAATAAAGATAGAACATTATGGAGCAGATCACAAAGGGGTGAAGAATGGGGAGTTAAGTACAGACAGCCAAAAGGAAATGAAATGACCCCTCAGAGACAGAAGGAATGAGGTTTTGTATTGAACTCTCTTTGGGGGAGTTGGTCACTTAAAGGGATCAGATTCTCCATGACTAGATGCTAACTCCCACTATGCAGATGAAGTATTCAGGGCCACTGGAAAGGTGTGACTCAGAAGGAATTGTACAGGGCATAATAGGTTCAAAGGGAAGATGAAATTATATTAATGGTGGGGAAGAAAACCCATAACTTAACACATTAAGTTTACCATGAATGGGTTAAAATCCCCAATGAAAAGAAAAAGTATTAGAATGGATGAAAAAACAACATACACACATACACACCCCACCCTCCAATTTGCTGTGTCCAATAAACACATTTAAACATATGTGGAGCAAAACCTGTTAAAGTCAAGATTCAGTCCCAAACACATTTGCATCACTAAAAGAGGTGTTTGCAAAAGTAACAATTACAGCTTTCACGCCAGTATCCATTATTGAGGATTAAAAGATTGAGACTTTCCATAAGGAACTTGATAAGACATTTCAAATTTAAATCAGCATGTACTCTGGTACTAAATAAAATAGTGGGGAAAGATGAGGAGTGTGATTAACATGTGGAAAAGAATGATTTTTGAAAAAGAAATGAAAAAAATTAAAGACTCAGAGATATACAGAAGCCTTACACCTTTATATCATGATCAGATAAGAAAAGAATTTGTAGGTGCTAGACATGCTAGCAAAGAACATCACAAAAATATATATGCATATATATGTATATTTTTTTTAACAGAAAGGAAAAAACCTGATATTGATGTAGGGGCTTATCCTTGTAGGAGTTTATCCTTGAGTCCATCACCTTGTGAGGTGAAAGATCAGAGTTAGTGAAAAAGCAAGGACAATACGATGAGAAAAAATATATGGCATATATGTTATCTATAAACAAGTGATTAGCAGTGAAAAATGGGAAGTATACAGCAGAAATAAAGGCACTGATTTTGATAATTTTATGGAGTAAATTTAACTGATGTAAATCTTTTGTCACAACAAAACAACCAAAAAAGCCCAGAAAATGACTTACTGAGTAAATATTTGACTTAATTTCTGAGCAAAGTATTGCCAAAGACAATACTAATTTAAAATGTAAACTATAAAATATGCATCTGAACAGATTGTTGGAAAAACATATGGAGACCAACATATGGACACTTCTAAGTGAAAATATATTAAAATGCACATTTTTTAATAGTTCATAGCCCCTTTATGAGAACTAATCATGTGCCAGGTTTAAAAAACTGAAACAAATGTAAAAAGGCAAGTAATGGACCATAATGCAATAAAAACAGTAATAAGGGAAATATAAGCAAAATAAAAAGACTTAAACAGAGATTAAGTTATGACAGCATATATAGTGAATGGATCAAAGGACTTATAAATAATAGAAACAGCAAATAATTACATTAAGTATATTGATAACAGATTTTACATACTAAAACTTACACAATACAGTTAAAGTAGACTTCACTAGAAAATTTATATTTCTTAAATTTGATAGAATAAATGAACTGAGCATAGAATTTAAAGAGACTAGAAAATTAATAAATTAGCAATCCTAAAACAGGTATAAAAAATAGGAATCTTGAAAATCAGAATAGGAAGAGAAAAATTTTAAATGAAAAGACTGTAGAACTGCTAAGCAAAATTAAGAAGTATTTTTTGAAAAGAGTAACAAAAACACCTGAACAAGAAAAAAGAGAAATAGTTACTACCCCGTGTTTCCCCGATAATAAGACCTATCCTGAAAATAAGCCCTCCCCTTACTGTGTAAGATTCCTCTAAAATAAGCCCTCCCCAGAAAATAAGCCCTATTGAGATTGCTACTGTAGTGAAGGTGATCCCCTGTACTACACGCTACATTACGGTACCCTCTGTATGCACCGTCCCCCCACCCCCCGGGTGAAACGCACGCTGTGCTCTGAGCTGCATCCAATCAGAGCTGCAGCAGTGAGCGCGTCATCCTGTTCTTCCCCAGTGATTTGCTTATTGAATAAAGGTACATTTTTTTTGTTCACATTTGCCTGTTTATTAAAATTGCTGTCAATGTTCATTAAAATAAGCCCTCCCCTGAAAATAAGCCCTCTGGTGTTTTTCTGTCCAAAAAAAATTAATAAGACAGTGTCTTATTATCGGGGAAACACGGTATTTTTTAAATAGACAAAGTGAATTCACAAACATGAGGAAATAAAAAGAATTAGAAAATATTAGAAGATTATACACTAGCAAAACTGAAAATCCAAAATAATTTAATAAATGCTAAATTTAAAATTGCTACATTAACAAAATAGATTTTAACGAAATCTCAGTAAGTAAATTAAGGAAATAAACTGTTAAAGGAGAAATGAAAGCCCAGGCTAGCTGAATTTACAGCTGATTTCTACCAAATATTTAAAGAACAATTAATACCTATGCTACAAAAAAAAAATTATCAAAAATAGAGGCTGAAAGCACTTTGCCAAATTTCTCTTCTAAGACAGATCTGACAGATGTGGCCGCTAGTTGGTGCAGTGGAGAGAACACTAGGCCTGAAGTCAGGAAGACTTATTTTCCTGGATTCAAATCTGGCCTCAGACTCTTACTAGCTGTATGACTAAGCAAGTCACTTAACTCTGTTTGCCTCAGTTCCTCATCCTGTCAAATGAGGTGGAGAAGGAAATGGCAAACCAGTGTCTTTACTAAGAGAACTCCAAAGGAAGTCACAAAGAGTTGGACATAACTGAAATGACTGAGCATTAACATTTGTCCTGTAATAAGCAAACTAAGAAAAGAAAGCAGAGAAAGAGAACTATAGACTAATCTCATTAGTTAATTTTAATACAAAAATTTTTAATAAAAATAATTTGCTGTGACCCAGCTACTAACCTTTCCAGGTAACTCTTAATTTTCCATTAACTGTTTTGATTCGTTTTCAACAACACAAATATCATACTTCTCCCTGGATAAACTCATCATCTGAAATCTCATCATCATGCAGTCACTTAGCTTTTGATTCTCAACACCTTAGCTCCCTCAGTTACCTGTCCCCTCTGAGTGGAGGGTTGGAGGTAGAGCAATAAAAATGCTTCCTCCCAAAGCCTTCTTGTTGAGGGCTTAGGACTTTCCAGGTAACTCTTCATTTTTCATCATCTGCTCTGCTTGGTTTCAGTTCCACAAACATGGATAAGTGCCTGCCCTCCACCCCAAAACCTTTTCAGCTACCTTTTGTATATATTGTAGATTAGATTATAAACTTCTTCAGGGCAGGGACTATCTTACCTTATTTGTTTCCCCAGTGCTTATCACTGTGCCTAGAACTTAGTAGGTGCTTATTAGTATTTATTGACTTGACCCAATTAGATTCCTATGAGGAATGTAAGGATGGTTCAGTGTTAGCAAAATAATTAGCATAATTGCTCATAAACAAAAAGAGCAAAAAACATATTATTTTGTTAATAGATGCAGAAAACATTGCATCAAATATTACCTGTAAGTCTGACATCCAAGTCACTTAACCCCAATTGCCCTCCAAAAAGCCAAAAAAAAAAAAAAAAAGATGAAAGTAATCCCTTTTTTTTTTCCTTAGGGTAACTCCAAAAGCCAATTTTACTGAAACTCACCAACTGCAGAGTAGCAATCTGCAGATAGCCAGCACTTCACAACCAAGTAGTCCTAAGGGCTCTACATCACTGCTTATCCACTCTGCTTTGGACGCTGGGAAAGAACAGAGTTCTGGAAATAATTCAGATACTTGAAAAAGGAAAATCTTCACACAGTTTCACTTAACTGCTAACCTAGAAGGGGATTCCTGTTACACTGGAAAAGACCAATGCACTAAATCTTATGAACAACTTTGTATACATCTCTCATTTTGCACATAGAGTTACATTGCCTGCTGTTACGATGGAGAGAAGGGATTTCAAGATTACTCTGTCAGTTTATGAAGAGGTTAATGATAGCAAGAAACCCAAAGAACTGAATTGCACAGGTTTAACAATAATAAGACAATTATGGAGATAGTGGAGAGAAGACTCCTCTTAAGTTGATAAACATTGTCTCTTAAAACTTATCTTATTGTAGGCTGACCATCTCACTTTTGTGAGATTGTCAAGATTTTATTTTACTGCAATAATTTTAATCTAACTCTTCCTACTTGTTTTATTTTAAAAGTAAGTACATAAAAATTTGCAAACACTTTAAATTTTGTACTATATTGCTGTACAATTATCTCATTTTAACACTGTCATTGTAGTTTTTACACTGAGTTTTAAGGAGAAAATAGAGAGTGGAACAAAGATAAACAGCACCTATATTATAACATTGTTGTGAGGATCAAATGAGATAGTACATGTAGAGTGCTTTGCAAACCATAAAGCACTGTATAAATGTTTGTGACTACTCATATTCATTTGTTCAAGGTAATATAAAAAATTGACCCCCTAAAACTATGCTTATGACTTTATAGGAAGGGAAAACCTTTTTACCAATGCATCTGGGTACCTGCTGAACTTCTGGTCTTAGAATTGTCAGGGCCACTTAAGAAGTTAAATGACTTGCCCCTTTTCCACTAGTATCAAAGGCAGGACTTGAATCCAGGTCTTCCTTCCTCCAAATCTGCTTTTCTCTCTTATATGCCACTCTGCCTATCAGAATGTTGATCTATTATCTAAATGTTCTTTAAATGACAATTTTAAGTATTTTTGCCACCTGTCCTTAAAAATCTAAAATTTGTAAATAATTTTGTATTCCTCAAATATTAGAAATTCCTACTGATATGAAGTGCCTATTGATTTTGGTGCAACTGAATTTAAGGTGCTTTCTTCACGTGTAATGATACTGTGCTGTTCATGACATTTCTGCAATCAATCCTTTTACATTTTTTTAGCTCATTAAGACAATATTCTGAAGTATTCTGTGATGTTGCCTTTTTAAATCAAGCTATATGAGATTGTGCTCCTCTTAAAAAAAAAATGTTTAATGGTTTCCTAAGAATGTAATTAAGACTTTTACAGTTGGCAGGTAACTTGATTTTAACTCCCCAAAGGAAAATATTATTTTCACTACTAAGGGGAAGTTTGTATGATAATTTTTATCAAAAATGGAGAATAAAGCATGTAATGCAAATCAAGATGGTCTGCCTATACAGAAAGAGGTTTCAAAATTTCTTAATTATATCTCTTATTAATAATAAGTATTTTTAAGTGGCACATTTGAAATAATAAAAATGTTTTGTGTCACATGATTCTTCAAATAAATTGTATAGAATCTACTCAGGTGCCTTAGCATTTTACTGAACATTCAATATTATGTACCAATAATTTTAGTGTCACTAAAATAAGAAATACAGTTATGGTAAACAAAAAAAAAGTTTCCAGCATACTTTGAAATTTAGAGATATTCCTTCACATCATTTTATTTCACACCAAATAAAATATTTAGTAATTTATTGTCTTAAGATTCCCTGATGCTTTTGATTTTTCCTGTTTATCTTGAATTCACAGTTGAAGTATAAAGAAAATATCCAATATTCTACATTAAGATATTGTAAATATTAATGTTTTTACATTTATAAATGTGAACTTTATCTACACTTTGATATATATATAACTTTATATACTTTTTCAATGTTTGTATAATCTTTTCCATAATAAAATGTTGTTTGTTTAAGCCATTTTTTTCCAGAGTATTCTGTGGTTATAGGGATTGTTTCATTTTTTTTTCTTTTGTATCCCCAGTGTCTAGCACAGTGCCTGGCGCATAATAGGTATTTAATATAAGTGTTTGTTGACAGATTGATTGAACAGACCTGACTTGAGAGCAATATGGTTTCCTGCAGCAGATGCTTTATGAACCTCTGTAAGCCTCAGACCAAAATTTGAATTAGATTCTCTGATGTGTGCTTGGGGACAAGATGTCTACAACACTTAATCATAATTATTCAGGAAAACCTTATACTGATACACGCATTTGTGTATATACATAAAACCTATAGTATCTAAGTTGCTTCTGATAAATGTGAGTAAACAAGATAAAGTTGTCAGTGAATAAACAAGTTGCTGGGAGATGGCGGGGGGGGGAGGGGGGGGGTCAGAGATTATAAACAGGATGCCCTGAAACAAGACACAGAGAGCTACAGTAGAATAAAGTATGAGAGGTCTCAAAACAAAACAATAAAAATAGCCCAAGAGAATCATGGAAAGGCTGTTTTGGGACTTGCCAAGAGGAACCTATACATTTCTAGTCATTGTTCCATTATGAAACAACCCTTTTAGGAATTCATGGCTCCTTGAATAATCAAACAAGTTATTTGTTAAATACCTACTATGTGCTAGTCTCTGAGGATATGAAGACAGAAGTGAAATGGTTCCTTCCCTAAAGTGCTTGCATTATATCCAGGAAACATCCTGTGTGTGTGTGTGTGTGTGTGTGTGTGTGTGTGTGTGTGTGTGTGTATTATTATCTAATGAGATAATAATATGTAAGTATGAAAGGCTTTAAGTACCAGAGAAGTTGATATTTTATTCTAGAGACAATAAAAAGCCATTGGAATTAATCGAGAAGAGGAATGGCATGCATTTTAGAAAAATCAATGGCAGCTGCATGAAGGATAGATTAGAGTAGGAAAAGATTTGAGGGCACAGAGACTGAAAAAGACAATGCTATTGCAATATTTCAGACAATACATGATGAGGGTCTAAACTAGAATGGTGGCTATATGGGAGGAAGAAAAGGGAAAGAAGTGAGAAGTGTGAAATCCTTGTCTTAATAATTTAGATTTATCAGACACGGACTATGGAGTAGGTACACAATGTTGGTTCCTTAGGAGCAAGAGGTCTTTCTGGATAATTGAAATAGCTGTGCAGTTGGTCTCCATGTTTCAAATCTCCACTCCAGTACATCCTCTTTTCAGCTGCCAGAGGAATCATCTTAAAGCAAGACTTCTTAAACTTTTCCCACTCAGGTCCCCTATTTGCATTTAGTTGATATTTCGTGGCCTGAGGGCACATGCAGTGCAAAGTGCTCATGCTTTGTGTTTAGAGCCAAGACTCCAGTGAAGTTGCAGGAACCAGCCTGGGCAAGCGCTGCCAGAAACACCTCAAATTCATAACACGTTTGATTTTGAATTAATTTTTGGTCATTGTGCATTCAGAAACCATTTACTCTTGCCAGATTTTTTTGCAACCCCATGTGGGGTCACAACCCACTGTTTAAGAAGTGCTGTCTTAAAGCATAGGCCTAACCGCATTACCCTACCCCTCTACTCAGTAAGCTCCAGTGGCTCCCTTTTACCTTTAGCATCAAATATAAATTCTTCTGATGACTTTTAAAGCCCTTTGCAAATTGCCTTCTTACTTGTCCAGTCCTGTCCCTTCCACATGATTTACAATACAGTGACACTGACCTTGTTTCTCCTCACACATGACACTCCCATCTCCTTTGGCTGTACCCCTGGTCTGAAAAGCTCTTCCTCTTCAAGTCTGACTCGGTTTCCCTGACTTCTTTCAAGACTCAGCAGTAACATTGGAGGATTGTACTGTGTTTGGATTCCTTCCTGTATCCTATCATAGTTGAAATGAAAGGGCTAGAGGAATGCATGCTATTCTCTAGATTATCAAGGAGAATGAAATGTTCCTTAAAGAAATGGAAGAGGAACTTCAAGAATGAAACAACTATGAAGAAGAACGTAATTCTAGGGAGATGGGAGAGTGGGGAAGAATCGTGAAGAAAAGCAAGGGAAGGTTCACTGGAAAACTAGAGGTAACTAATAAATACCGTGCGTTTTGCTGTGTGTTTCTTTTGTCCTTTGTTCCATGTAGGATGATTTTCTGGTCTTTATAACCAGCACAACTAAGAATTCCTAGCACATAGTAGTTGCTTTTTTAAAAGGTTGTTGAGTGATTTGATTGATTGATTCCTGGGGGTCTAGAGAATAGCGGGGGCGGTGCCTCAAAGAATTTAGGTTTTTTTTCATGAAAGAGAGCCATCAGTGTACAACAAGAGATACAACACAGACCTTACCCAAAAAAAAGAAAACAAGTTAGACAGAGTAAAAAAACGGCTTACGGA
>NW_027187460.1:58223296-58242098 GCF_028583685.1 Petaurus breviceps papuanus | reverse complement strand
TTTTTTTTTTTTTTGTTTTGTTTTGTTTTTGTTTTTTTTTTTTTATTATCTAAAGATAAAAAATAATATATTTTTTTTTTTTTTTTTTTTTTTTTTTTGGTGTGTTTGTTTGGTTTTGGTGGGGGGGGGGGGGGGGGGGGGGGGGGGGGTGCTGCGCTATCTCAGAAGAATGTGGCTTCTTATGCTCCAAGGAATCCATAGGTCTTACTAAGTGAGAGCTCATCCAGTCATGGCCAGATAATGAAGAGAAGATTCATAGAGATTGACAACTTCTTTCTGAGCAATATGAAGGTGGCTTTCTGTCAATCTAATAATAGCAAGGGCTGCCATCTTTCTAGGGGATAGAGCTAGGATGCTGTACTGACTTTCATCAAATAGTTTTAGAGCTGATAGGTACCTTTGAAGTCATCATGTCAAACTGCCTCCTTTTAAGGATGAGAAAACTAAGGCCCAGAGAAATTATGAGCATTCATGAAGGTCATGCAGGTCACATAAGAAGCATTGCCAGGATTTAAACCCAGATCATTTGATTCTGAATCTAACACTCTACTATATGAAAGCTTAGATGTCAAGGTTTCAAGCCTGAATGCCATCTAGAGAATTGGAGAGTTGGGGGAGGGGGGTTAGAAAGAACTTTCCTAACAACTTTTATGAGGTGGGTAGTGGAAGTGCTATTTTATAACTGAGGAAGGTAACATTCATATTTATAAATAACTTAAGGTCACATAGCTAGTAAGAAGTGAAGCTGGGACTTTTACCAAAGTCAGTGAACTGCAGGTTCAATGTCTTTTTCCTTACACCACACAAGTAGTTTGGAGCAAGAAGTCCAGAGTATGGAACATCTGGAATGGATATGTCTTTTTGAGGTTATAGAAGTGTAATTCTAAAGACAGAATGTCAAGAGAATATTTCAACATTAAATTGAAATCCCATTCCTAAATGCCTGGGAGATGGAATTATCTTTCCCACTGTTGGAGAAATTGCAAAAGAAGGGATTGAGGAATTGGGTGAATAAGTGTTCTTTGCCAAGAAATCCAAGTGAAGGAATCAGAGAGGAAAAATGACACTAGCTGCAAAGAAATGGGTGACAATGGAAAGGTAGATCTGAGAGTTATTTTTTAAAATGAATTGAACATGATGAAAGCTAATTCAGACCTCCAGCAGATGCAAGATTTGTTACTAAAGTGACAGTTATGAAGTGAAAATATGGAAAGTACATTTGATTATTTTTGTCTTGAATGTATAAGAGAAAAAGATGGACTGGTCATTTGATTCAGAGGTAAAGTATATGAATAAAGAGTGGGTTTGTGTCAGTGGAGGCTAGAAAAGAAAAAAATAGAAGAGAAGCTGCCTTCAAGTATTTGAAGTCTTGATTAAAACAAAGTCTTGATAAAACAAGTCTAATCACTCTTCTATGGGATAACTCTCGATTAGAGGCTACAGAGAGGCAAAAAGAAACAACTTTCTCCCAGTTAGAGCTATCCAAAAGTGGAAGGGGCTACCTTGGGATTTAGTGCCCCCCTCTTCGAATATCTTTGAGCTAAGTTAGATGGACACTTGTGACGGTATCAGGGAATCCCTCAACAACTGTACCCACCAGTTCTCTTGATGAAATTGCAAGATGTAAGGAGCGAGTGACAGAGACAATGATATATAAGGATATATATCTCTCAGATTTTGAGTGACTACATTTGCAGGATGTAGAGGCATGCTTCTTTGGACTTTGGCCCATTTGAACATGACAGGGCCAGCAAATTCAACTGAGAGTTGGCAGAAAGGAGGGGGATCATCTGGATGAGTTTTAGGAATCATACTACTGGGTCAGCTGATACAATGAGCTCTGAGGAAAGAATTCACTCTTCAACTTTTCCTTTGTACTTCTGCCAGAATGTTGGCGAAGCTTGGGGAGCAGGGGAGGGGGAAGAAAGATTTTTCTTTCCTACCCTTACATTCAACAGTGCTGTCTTGTGGCAGGAATACATGGTTATAGAAGAGGATGCACCAAGCAGGGGGCAGGTCTGGGAAGATTAGCTGTAGAGTGGAATCAAGCAAGTCTTTGAGAGGAGTCAGAAGTCTAGTGCCTAGAGCTGGGGTCCTGCTGGCCCTAGATTTTAAGCCCTGGTTCTTTCTGAAACTGTATCTCAGTACCCCAGGCCAGAATATGAACTGAGAGCTGAGCCTGGAGGCAATGGTGACTACAGCCAAGCACTAAGGCAGCGTCTAGAGAAGACTGAAAGACTAAGGTTGGTGGGAGCAATATAAGGATACTACCAGCCCTGAAACACTGCAGCATCCAAGATATCACTTTCCCTTATGTGTCTTGGCTACATTTCCCATATGTATGCTTCTTCACTTGCAAGCTGAATGGGCATCCATTCTTCCCATCTACATTGCGTCTGTTTATTAGAGACTTTTTCAGGCATGAGTTGGACTAGATTCTATCTGATTTCCCTTCCAACTCTGAATTTTTTTGATGTTGTGATTCTATCAGGTCTAATAACCACTACTCACTCCTAGTGAATCCTGTGGACTCAAATAATACCCCTGGAAAGTAGTGTTAAGAATTTTGAAGCCCTGAGGAAAAGAACACTGCTCATATTCTTACCATGATGCTGATTAAAGGCATGAGACTCAGAAGAGAAAGGCAGGTTTGGGAAATGAATAGCTAGCTATGAACATAGTCTGAGGATGGCACTTGGTTTCTAAGATGAAAGCTAAAATCATAGGAATGATGAACCCTTGGCTAGGGATGCAGTCTACGTAAGAAGGGCTTGTAATAACATAATTGCCTACAGTCTTTCAAATTGGATTAATAAGACTTCAAAAAGTTAGGAGAAGGGGAAAGAAGCAACTTGTACATAGTAGGTACTTAATAAAAGCTTCTTGAATTAAGGGAGAAAACTGCCCAAAAGATCTTTCAAGTCTTGTCCCATAAAGAGTAACAGGTACGATATAGCAAGAAAAAAAGCATTTCTACTGTAGTAAAATGTGGAGGGAAGGAGAGAGGGAAAGACAGAGGGTGGGGGGGGGAATGAACATGTACAGGCAAGGATAGATCTTTGAAAAGTACTTATAGTTAAGGGTGATACATGGATGAAAAGCCAGCTAAGATTGAATTGATCAGAGAGAAAAACAGGAGGAGAATGAGGAAAAAGGAGTGTCACTACAAACCAGATTGGAGAAAATATCCAGAAGAGAAAGTAGTCATCAGTGTCAAATGCAATAAAATCATTTGGGGGCAGCTTCTTTGTCTCTGGGTTTTATTTGTAGCAAAAAATGTCAAGATATAATTTAATTCCCCAATAGTGTGTTGATCCATTGGTAATTGGACAAGAATTCCACATTTAGAGTGCCAATAGTCAAATTATATAGTTTATTGGGTCTAAAAACTGTATCATCATCTGCCCTCTTTTCTACCACTCTGCCACCATCACTGTGGAAGTGGTAGGGAGCTACAAAGGGTTGGGAGACATTTTTGTGTCTGGTGAGTAGCTATGGGAAAAAAGATTCATCATCAAGTACCCAGGCTACTGGTGAAGAACCCTCCACATTTAGCTAGACTAGTCCTCAAAAATTAAGCTCAATTTATTGCTGGGACCATACTCAAAGCCTTTCCAGCATATTAGATCCAATCATTGTCAACACTTTTGGCATTGCCTTTGACAAGCCAGGATCACTGCAATGCTATTATGACATCGAAGTAGGATTCTGTGGAGGATGTTTAGACGTACTCCATTAAAACTAGAAATATAAAACTCTAATAATAACAGTTCATATTGAATATGATCAGTACAGAGAAATAGCAAAAGACTTACATTAACTGATGCAAAATGAAGTAAACAGAGCCAAGAATGCAATATACACAATGCCTACAAAAATGTAAATGGAAAGAACAATCGCAAAATAATTGAAAATGCACATTGCAAAATTACAAAGAATATAAAGGATGTCCCCAAAGAAAAAATGTGATAAGATACCTCCCCCTTCTTAACTCCTTTACAGAGGTAGAGAGTCCCCATGTGTGAAACGTTGCATATAATGTCAGATTGTTTTAGTGTCTTGATAACTTCTACTGAATTTTTTTCTCTTTTCCTTACTTTTATTTTTCAAAAAGTTATTTGTATGAGGGATGACTGTCTGAGAGGGGAGGAATAAAGGAAGAAATTTTTGATGATGTCAAAACAAAAGATAGCTATTTTTAAAAATTTAGGGCAGAGGAACGGCTAGGTGGTGCAGTGAATAGAGCACTGGCCCTGGAGTCAGGAGGACCTGAGTTCAAATCCGACCTCAGACACTTAACACACACACACACAAACTAGCCTGTGACCTTGGGCAAGTCACTTAACCCCAATTGCCCTCCAAAAAGCAAAAAAAAAATGTAGGGCAGCCAAGTAGTACAGTAAAGAGAGTGTTGGACTTGGAGTCCTAAAGACTTGGGTTCAAATTCTGCCTCAAACACTAACTCTATGACTATGGGCAGTTGCTACCACTCTAAGCCCCAGTTTCCTCACCTGTAAAATTAGAATAGTAAGAAGACCTTATTCATAGGATTGTTGTGAAAATCAAATAAATAACACTTTAAAGTACAATGTAAGTGCTAACTATCTTTTAAGAGAAAAAGAAAAAATCATTTACATTTTGAGGAAAGTGTCTTGTAGTCCTTAAAGTACAATAAGGTCACAGTGTAGATGGTATGAATATTATTATTCCCATTTTATAGATGAAGGAATATAGATTCCAAGAGAGATTTAGTGACTTGTCTATGGTCATACAGATAAGTTAGGAAAATGAACCAAAGGAAGAAAAAATAAAAGTAAATGAAACAGATTTTTCTAAAGTTAGGTGGGAGGGTGGGGGGACAGCTAAGTGGTACAGTGAATAAAGCACCGACCCTGGAGTCAGGAGGACCTGAGTTCAAATATGACCTCAGACACTTGACACACCTACTAGTTGTGTGACCTCGGGCAAGTCACTTAACCCCAATTGCCTTGCCTTCCCCCCTCCAAAAAAAAAAAATTAGGAGGAATAAAATGCCTTCAATGTAGTCAGTCTTATCAAGTAAAGTAACATTTCTCTGAAGAAAGACATCAAGTTTCCTGGTGGTTCCTTTCAATTGCTATTCCATCATTCAGTTTTCTTTGGTGGGAGAAAAAAAATATATAGATATAGATATATGCATATGTATATGTGTGTATATATCTATGTGTATGTGTGTATGCATATATATTGTGTATATATTTATATATATAATACATAAAATGATGTTTTAGTACAGCCAGCAAGCTAAGAATGTTTTTTCATTTTAAAATGCAATAAAACTATTTAAAATACCTACATATTTATAAACACATACATATATGGTAGAAAAATATATATTGTATGTATATACATTATTTATACACATATATGTATGTAGAGACAGATTCTAGTCACTTTTTCACTAGAAGGAATTAGAGGGAGGATTAATCAACATTTATTAAGCACCTACTACATGCCAGACATTGTGCTAACTGGTTTATAAATATCTCATTTGATCCATGCAACAAGCTTGCTAGTAAGTGCTGTTCTCCCCGTTTTGCAGTTGAGGGAGGCAGACAGAGATTAAATGACTTGCCCAAGGGCTGCACAACTTCAGCGTCTGGGGCTGCTCTAGCCACTGTACCATCCTACTGCCTAACTCTATGCCTAACTATAACTCTGCCTAACTAAATGAAGATTTACTTCATTCTCAATGGCCACTCTACTGATTCCATCAACAATTTAACAAAAGAGAACTCTCTTCAGAGGGTGCAAACAAAATTAATCATTATCAAAAAGTTTTAGTTATTTAAATTTACATTTGCAAATTTCATTTATTGTTGAAGTTTTAGCCATTAGAAAATTATCTCAGTGACATAAATATCATGAGCTACATAGAGAAAGAATGCTTTCATATGTTTCTGTCCTGTGGTCAGACTGTGGATTAGTAAGAATTTTAATTAAAAAAAAATAACTACTAGTACCACATTTCTTGGAATTGTGCTGACCAGCACTGCCTCTGAAAGACTGGTCTCCAGTTCCTGCACAGTGCCTTCAGTCTGATACAGCAGATACTGGGGGAATTTTGAATGTTTCCTTTAAGAAAGAAGCAACCATGAAAGTAGATCAAAGCCCACCCTAAAATGAGGAGGATCGTTCGCTTTGGAGTCTCTGTACAGAGCGGTCAAGCCATACTCATCCATTCCATTGTTAGTTTACTAGTTAGGATGCATACTAAAGGGAGAGAAACAGCTACAACCTGAAAAAATAGGACTTTTCAACAAAATTGCAAAAGAAGACAGAACAGTCTCTGCTAGAAGAGGTAAGAACACTTACAAAACATGAAAACCTAACTATGGCTGAATAGCTTTTCACAATACCTGGCAGATACTTAACTGACTGATTTTCTTACTGAACTGAACTGTAAGCATGGTGCTCAGATGAATGGAGTGACTGCTTTTCAGGACAAGGAGGGACAGGCAGCTTCTAGGAGGTCCACACCACTGAAGCGGGGGAAAGTCCCATTTCATCTAGTCTATTTTGCCTTGCTGGTTCATTCTTCTGGAATTTCTTCTCTCCTTTCTGTATGGAGTCCTCATTGCATCATAGATCACATCTTCAGTCTTGCGAAATGGGAACTTTACCACTACAAAAAACTTTGCTTCTATAATCTTATTCGATTCTCCCCAAAACATATGTCATAGCTAGTACCCCATTTCACAAATGATGGAAATTAAATTAGAACACTTAAGTCAATTGGGAAGAAAAAGGATATGAACATTTAAATCATTTGGATAGAATAAAGATGTCTCACACACTTACCAGCAGTGTGATACCTGAAAAGGCACAACCTGGATCTCAGTTTCCTCCTTTGTAAAATAGGGGTAATCACATCTATAGCACTTAGCTTTGTAGGGTTGATGTTACCATTATATGAAAAACACTTTGCAAATCTTAAAATGAAGGCAGTTAATATAATTTGCAGTGTTTTAAAACAGGGGTCAGCAATCTATGGCTGAAGACTGTTTCAGTATGGCCAGCAAGCTAAGTTTATGTTTTTTAATGTAATAAAACTATTTAAATAGAATTATTAAATTATGTGCAATTTAATCTACTTATTGCATCATATTGCTGTATACAGAAATTGAATACAATTATATACAGTTGTTAAATTCAATAAGACTTTCTTTTATAAAGTAAAAACTGTTTTTAGCTTGCTGGTTGTAAAGAAATAGGTGGATATAGCCTATATAGGCTGAAGTTTGATGACTCCTATTCTTGAGGGTACATACGTTGATATCAACTATTGAAGTATTAATGGTCATGAGATCATTCCCAAAGTCACATAGATAGCAGACCTATAGAATGGAATTCAAAGCCAGATACTCTGACTCAAAATCCAGGGCTGTTTCCTTTATGTCAGGTAGTGTTTTTATTAGATGGATGGGTACATAAATGGATGGGTGAATGAATGAATACATGCTCTTTCCATTAATTAGACACTGTCACTACTATGCCATTATTATATAAGAAAGGTGATTATTAGTTTTTCTAAACTGATAACCTAATTTGATGTCATATGAGTAAATGAGATTAATCTTTTTAAGCTGTCATTTTTCAAAAAAACTCATATTAATATCTTTACTTTTTACATCACCTTCATTTCCCAATTTATCCTTCCCTTCTCCCCAACTGAGAGATAAACCTTATAACAACTTTTAAACAAAAAAAAAATTTTTTTTAAAGCAATTGGGGTTAAGTAACTTGCTCAAGGTTACACGGCCAGTTATTTCTGGGTGTGGTGCCAAGTATCTGAACCCAGATTTGATCCCCAGGTCATCCCGACACTGGAGCCGGTGCTCTTACTTGCTGAGCCACCTGGCCACCCCTAAAAATATGGAACGCTTCACGAATTTGCGTGTCATCCTTGCATAGGGGCCATGCTAATCTTCTCTGTCTTGTTCCAATTTTAGTATATGTGCTGCCGAAGCGAGCACAAAAAAAATTTTTTTTAATGGGAATAGGGGGAAGCAGCTTAGCAAAACTAGTCAATGCATCAACCAAGTTCAGGTCTAACAATATATTCAGTACACCATCCTCATGTTTCCCCACTTCCGCAAAGACGGAGGGAGGTGCACTCTTATATCTCTTTGTGGGGGGGGGGAATAAATGTAGTCAAATATGTATATAAACTACTTTTCAAACCTTAAAGTGCTATGTAAATGTTAGTTATCATTACTATTATTTCATAGCATTTGTTTTTGATTTTCTGTGTATGTCTTTTCCATTTCCATTGCTATGGTCATATTGAATATTTTTCTGGCTCTGCCTACTTCACTTTTTATCTTTTGAGTCCTCCAACTGCTTCTGTGTATTCTTTCTCAGTCATAATTTCTTACAGCACAAAGTCCATTTTATTCATATATCACAATTTGTCCCCAATTGATGGACTTATAATTTGTTTCCAGTTCTTTACTACTACAAAAAGTGCTTCTCTAAAGGACTGTGTAAGTTATATGGGGACTTTCTATCTTTGACTTTCTTGGTATATATAGTTGCCTAGCAAGAGACTCTTTCAATCAAAGAATATGGATATTTCATAGAATAATTTCAAATTACCTTTCAGAATTGTTGTCCTAACTCACAGTAATTGTTGATCTTTAATTTTCAAAGAGACATTGCAGGGTTTTGTCTTGTTTTGTAAGTGAATTGTGTTTAACAGAGGCAGAGCTGAACAAAGCTGTCAGCCTCACTGTCTCTTCCAGAGTCAGCTAAGTCTAGTGGCAAGACAGAAGTCTGAATTCAGTGGCCCAGTATGCAGTGAATGGCCTTGGCATCTTAGATGTCTGACCAAGCTCTAAACTCCACATCACCTGCTTTGGCCACCCATTCTGCTAGAATAGACATCCCTCTAATTCGCAGAAGGGTTTGAGGCCTGTTGTTTACCCTCAACATGGTGTAGCAGCAAGCACCCCAAGCATCCTCAGGGTTTGCTGCCAACACTGGTTCTTGGATCTGCTTTGGTAAAGGAAAGCAACTCAAAATGGGTTAACAAGCTTAGTTTAATCAGTCAGACATATATCATTTACCTAGTTCAGGGGAAAAAGGTCAGCACCCAGAACTTCAAAGTATACAGACAGAATCATCAAGACAGAAACAGATCAAGTAGACAGATTTCCAAACTGTCCAACCATTACATCCATACCAAATCAACATCTGGGTTTCAAAGCCGGGGGGCTCTGGACAACGGCTTTTCAGAGTTTCATCTGATCAAATCACAGAACATTTCTCAAAGTGAGCCCCAAAACAAAGCTACACATCAGGGCTTATATAGCCTTCTCCTGGCTGAGAGAATGTAACAACCTTTTGGACCCACTGGCCAATCAAAAAGTATCTACTGAAAAACAAGCCTCCCACCCCAGGCTCCAGGTGCACTTTAGCCTAGGGGCAGGGAAGAAACTCTGAAAAGCCATTGTTTTGGATTTGATTTCGTTGATTTGGAGCAAGCTTTAACATGAGTGTTTCAAGTCTACCTTCCAGCTCAAAAATCTCAAGAATTCCAAGTCAGGGGCAGCTAGATGGTGCAATGGATGGAGCAGGAAGACCTGAGTTCAAATCTAGCACTTGACACTTAACTATATGACCCTGGACAAGTCACTTAACCCTGATTGCCTTTTAAAAAAAAAGGAGAAAATCCTAAATCACTCTCTAATAGAGAGCAGAATGGTTATGCCTCTGAACTACACATCCAAGTGCCAATTATCAAGCCCCTATTGCATAGATAATTTGGATTACATGAAATTGAAGATCTTTTATATAAATGAAATCAACATAACTGTGACAATGGTAAGACCAAAGATTTAAAACTGTGAGGGACCTCATAGGTCATCAAAAACAACTCCCTCATTTTACAGGGAAGGAGACTGAGTTCTAGATAAGTTAAATTACTTCCTCAGATAAGTGCCAAGACAGGATAGAAGTTCAGATTTTTCTGATTCCCACTCCGGTGCTTTTCCCACACTATACAGCCTCTCAGTAGCAAAAAGGATCAGTAGTCGATTGGGGTTTTTTAAATTCTTTGCATCAGATATCACTGATAAAGGTCTAGAATCCAAAATATATAGGGAACTAAGGCAAATATACAAGACCAAGAATCATTCCCAAATGGGTAAGTGTTTGATGTACAATGAGATGTACAAACAGTTGTCAAAAGAAGGATTATAGCCATCAACACACATGTTAAAGCTTGCTCCAAATCACCAAGAATAAGGGTAATGTACTTTAAAACCATTATGAGGTAACTTGGCAAAGAAAATATGAAGTAATCAATATTGTAGAGGTTGTGGGGAGAAGCCTTTAAATTATAATGGCTAGTGCAAAAAATAACTCAGAAAACTGAAACCCCAAAGTGAAGAGATAGTAAGAGAGCACCTTGCTGATCTATGAAACTTGAAGTTTAACTCAACCCAACAACTGTTTAATAAGGCACTAGGCTAGATAGTAGGGGTAAAAAGGCAAAAATGAAAACAGACTCTCCTATAAGAGGGCTTGGTGAATGGATGCAGTGCCACCAGCCCTCGCTCACCCAAGTATTCCAGCAAAATAGAGCAGCAGGCCAAATCATGATCAAGAAATCCAGAAGAAGGGCAGTGAAGGATTTCATCCAGCTCATGTCTGAACATAGCCAGAAGCCTGCATGTAGTTTCCTAGCACAAGAGCCAGGGTGAGCACAGTACTAGGAAGCCTGCCAGCATGGATCAAAAAATAAGAGCCAGCATTTATAGAAGACTTTGAGATTTACAAAGCATTTTACTTTATTATTTCATTTTTATCCCCAAAACAACCCAAGGAGATAGTTCCTTTTACAAACAATGAAACTGAGGCATATTCAGGTCTTCCTAACTCAAGGTTATATCCAACTCTATCTATTATACCATCTAGCTGCCTTGCTATAATTACAACAAATCTTGCAATGTGAAACTTATATCTTACTGGGGAGAAGCAACGTGTACACAGATAAGTATAAATCCAAGAACATGGAGGAAGGGAAAGGAAGTACTATAATGGGGGAGTCAAGAAAGACTTAATGAAGGAGGTAGTGCCTGAGATGAGTCTTGAAAGATATGGGATTCCCAGGAGAAAGAGGAGAGGAGGGAGAACATTCTAGAAATGAGGAGCAGACAGCTCATACAAAGATGTGGAGAGAGTTGATGAAATGTTGTCTACAGGGAACAGTGAGCAGGCCAGTTTGGCCAAAATCAGACCATTAGAGAGGAGTGGCAAACAAACAGGGAATGATAGGTCAGAAACCGTATTAACGCAGGTTGATCATTTCCTATACAATCATCCTTCTTTTTGTTCTTTGTGTATTACAATGTCCCTGTTGATGATGGTTACATCCATAGTAATAAAAAAGAACTTAAAAAAAGATAAATTGAAATCAGATTGTAAAGGGATTCATATGCCAAAGAGTGTTTTATTCTACAAAAAGTGTTTTATTCTATAGGCAAAAGGGAGTCACTGATGCTTCTTGAGAAGATGATGACAGGATCAGACTAGTGATTTAGAAATATCAATTTAGTAGTTGTGTGGAAGATGAATCAGAGAAGGGAGAGACTTGAGATGGGAAAACCAATTGTAATAGAACAGGCAAAAGGTGAAGAGGGCCTGAACTAAGGTGATATGGCAACTTAGCATATGTAAGAGGAAAATGAAAGGGAAGATTTGAGAATTGCTTCAAGGCTGCAAACTTGGAGGACTGGAAAGATAAGGAGGTATGTGTGTGTGTGTGTGTGTGTGTGTATACACATATATATGTATATAATGTGTATACATATTCTATACTCTATATATTCTATAATATGTATATATATATATATGTGTGTATTCTATAGAAATAGTCACATTAGGACTAGGTGCAGGGGTGGGGAACCTGCAGCCTTGAGGCCACATGGCTCCCTAGGTGCTTAATGTCCTGATTCTGTGAAAAGGCCACACCTGAGAACCTAAGGTGCCATATGTGACCTTGAGACTGCAGGTTCCCCACCTCCGGACTAGAGTAAGTTTGAGGAGAAAGATGATGAATTCTATCAGATATGTTGTAAATGTTATGTTTGACATCCAGGTGATGTCTAGCAGGTGGACTGGTAATGGGAGACTAGAGTTCCAGAGAGAAATGAGAGCTGGCTATGTAGATTTAGGAGTAATCTACATAGAGGTGACTACTGAACCCCACATTGAATCTCTGGACCCATACAATTAAATAATAAGGTACAGAGAGAACTTCATGGTGTGTTGCTAAACTACTGTAATGGTAATGGGAACTTGAAGATCTTCCCTGCCCCTTAATAGGCCGAATATAAGCACATGGAGTCTGTGGTGGGAGTTTACTGAAGGGTGGAGCGTCAGGAAGCTGAAAGTCAAAGCAGTTAGACGGAGGAAAGAAGATGCAGGCAAGCAGACAACTAGACTTGTGAGTATTTGTTTTTGGGAAGGCTAAAGGATGGTGTGACTTCCTGCTGTGTTATGGTGTATTAACTTCTTTGTTGCTATGGTGGGTTTGGCTTTCTGGTGTCTGAATAAATGTTTTGTTTCTGTCTTCTATATGGAGAGTGTGTTATATTTTGCAATTCAGCATTAGGCCAGCATATTAATAGTTGCCATGGACTCCTCTCTTGTATGCTGCTATTCCAGACACCGTTATGTTAATAGAAAAGATCCAGAAATATGATGGGATTTGGTATGCAGTTAATGATTTAGCCAACGCTTTCTTTATTATCCCAATAGATTCTAAACAATGGGACCAGTTTGCTTTCACTTGGTAGGACAGACAATATGCTTTTACCCACTTTCCACAAGGATATCTGCATAGCCTTGTCATAGGATGGTGTGGCTCCCTGCCATATTATAGTGTATTAAGTTCTTTGTGACTTTGATGGATTTGGCTTTCTAGCTTCAGGATTCAACTTTCTGGTGTCTGAATAAATGTTTTACTTCTGTCTTCTATATGGAGAGTCCATTATATTTTGTAATTTAGAATTATGCTGGCATATTCATAGTCACTGTTGGTGCTGTGAATATTGTGTTGGTGCCACAACTATTGCAGATAATTTCTGAGAAATACTGAGAGGTTCCGTTTTAGCATAGTATGGTGGGTATACCAAGTGCTGTGTTGGGAGTTAGGAAGTCTTGCGTGTAATCCTGCCTAGTACCAGATCTCAAGCTGTACTACAAAGCAGTAATCATCAAAACAATTTGGTACTGGTTAAGAAATAGAGAGGTTGATCAGTGGGACAGAGTACTCTCTGTAGCTTCTAGTCTTGGGAAATTGCCTAGGCCAGGCGTGGGGAACCTGTAGCCTTCAAGCCACATGTGGCCTTCTAGGCCCTTAAATACAGATTTGTTTTGTAAAATTTGGATTCAGTCAAAAGGACACTCTTGAGGACCTAGAAGGCCACACGTGTCCTGAAGGGAAGGTTTCCTAGTCCTGGCCTAGGAACACTGAGAGTTTGGGATGATAGGATCATAAAGCTGGAAAGGACTTCAGAGGCCAGCTAGTCCTACCCTATCATGTAACAGATAAGAAAACTAAGGTTCAAGGGAGGAAAATGACTTGCCCATAGTCACACAGCCAATAGTTGAACCTAGATCTCCCTGACTGCAAGGTCAACCTCCTATCCACTGCATCAAATAACTAAATATCCAATCAGCATTTTATTTATTTTAGCCTCGTCCCCAGTGTTTTGTTTAGAACTAATATTGGGTGAATGATTGATGTCTCTGAAGGGAGTTTCTTGGAACTGCTCTAAATGGTTTAGTCCTCTGTTGTCTAATAAGTTAAATATTTCAAGATGGCTTGAGCCAGCCAAGCTTGACTGCTGGTATGCAGATTTGTATGAATCTCTTTTAAAAAATAATAATTAAAGCTGTTACTTTGGATTTGCAGTTTGGAAACCAGGGTATCTGTTAAACATATTACTATGAGTCATAACCACATGAGTTAAATGCACTAAAGAATTAAAGGTTTAGCTCCTAGTACTTACAGAGTCTACTCGGGACCAGGGTCAGTGTATGTCTATTAGGAAAATTGTGGTTTAATTAGTCATTTTGGATTTGATTTGACTTTAAGTCACACATTTTTGTCAACATAAATAATACTTTCCAATGCACTGAGAAGAGAGTAGTCTCCCTAGCTTAAATCTCCTAGGATTTCTGATTAGCAAGAAAAAAATGTTAGCAAACACTGGTACAACTTGCTCAAAAAAGTAATAGAATCATAAGGTTTTCAAACTGGAAGAGACGATCAAGGTCATCTAGTGTAGCACCTTCATTTGTAGATGGGAAACCCAAGTGTTAAGTGACTTGCCTGGATTACACAGGTAGGAGGCAGAATTCAAGCCCAGGTCTTCCCAGAAGATCAGAGAAGCAGCAGTAGTGGTGGTGGTAGTAGTGGTGGTAGTAGTGGTGGTGGTGCCGGCAATGAATGGCTCTGGTGGAGGTGAGAAAGAATCCAAGGAGTTTCCCTTCCGTAGTCACCGGTGACCCTGTCTCCTTCCCTGACCAGGCAATGGAGATGAGTTTTGAAGGAACACAGAGAAGTATGTAGGGAGTACATTCCAAGCATGGGAAACAATCCAAGCAAAGGTATGGAAACAGGAGAGGGAAATGTCACATATGAATAACAGTAAGTAAGCCAGTTTGTTGGGATTGTAGAGTTCTTGAAGGAATGTATTTTGTACTATGACTAGAAAGGTAGGCTGGAACCAGATTTAGAGGCTTTAGAAGTCAGAGAAATTTATATCTCATCAGAGAGACAAGAGGGAGCCACAGTACCTTCTTGAGTAGAAGAATGACATCAGACCTATACTTTGGTAATATCATTTTGGCAGTTATGTGGAATATTAGAGAAGGGAGAGGTTGGGCATAAGTAGGCAACTGTCACTTAATCCAAGTAATCCAAGACATAATAAGGACCCAAAGTAGAATACTGGCCATGAAGATGGAGACATATAAAAGAAGTTGTGAAGGCAGAAATGATGAGATCTGGCAACGGTTTGGGTATGTGAGATGAGAAAAAAAGGGATGGATTGAAGAAATGTTGTGGAAGTGGAAGAAATAAGATTTAGCAACTGATTATTGTTTGTTGTTTGTCCTGCATTCTCAAGAGCACCATGACATCAGGAAGGTAATGCCATGCCATGCAAGTGAATTAGATTTAAGTGAGGGAGGGCTGTGCAAAGTCACCATCCTCACTTTCTTCTCCAGAGCTATCTGGGTCCTGTGGCCAGATATAGATCAGGATGGCCCTGGATGCAGTGGAAGACCTTGTCTTTTTTAAGCTAAGGTCTTTAGCAGGTCTCAGATTAACTGAGGCTATGCTCATTCAGTGATTAGGTTAGATAAGAAATGGGACAAAGAATGGCCTCTTTTACTTAGAAAAAAAATCAATCAGGGAGAGAAAGACTCTCAGGGTATCTGGCTAAAACAGAAACAATTCCTATTTACATGCATTCTGAGCCAATCAGGGGCCAAACCATAATGACGAAGCAGGATTTGACCTGGCACCTATTGTTGGCAACTGATTAGGTATGGGGGTGAAGGAGAGAGAAGAATCTAGGTTAACTCAGAATTTATAAGCCTGAGTGAACTAGAAGAATGGTGATTGGTGCCATCAACAGAACTAGGGAAGGTTGAGGAATGGGTTTGGGGAAAGAATAATAAGCTCTATTTTTGACAAATTTGAGATGCCTATAGTTTGAAATGTGATGCAGGATTAGAATTTAGGAGGGAGATAAGGTCCGGATCCAGGAGTCATCTACATAAAAATGAAAATTAAATCTCCAAGTTCTTCTGAACTTATTGAGAGAACAGATGCCGAGAGAGAGAATAGAAAAGAGCCAAGAATAGAACCTTGGGGAAACATCTCTAGAAAAAGAAACCAAGAAGGGGCAGTCAGACACATGGGAAAACCAAGACAGAGCAAGGACATAAAAACCCGTAGACTGTAGACTTGCGAATATCCAGAGAAAGGGAGATCAATAGTGTTAAATGCTACAGAGAGGCCAAAAAAGATGGAGACTGATAAAATGATCTCATCTGTCAATTGAGATCCTGGGTAACTCTGGGGAGAGAAGTTTCAGAAGACTGATGAGGTCAGAAACAAGATTGCTAGGAACTGAATACAGTGAGAGGCAAGTTAGTGAAGGCAGCAAATATAAGACGGCCCTTTCTAAAAGTCTGGCTATGGAAGGAAGGAGAAATAAAAGACAATTTCCCTATGGTATAGGTTTTCAAAGAAATGAGGGAGCCCTGTGCGTTTTTGTAGAGGTATCAGGAAAGAAGTGAATAGATATGGAGAGATGGAAGATTTTGGGAGGTGGAAACGAAGGTGGGGGTGAACTGCCAGGGAAGATGGAAGAGGGTGAGATTAAGGGTTGATATAATTTCCCCTATATTTCTAGTGGAAGAGACCTTCAATCTCAGGGTACTATTCTGAGGTGTATGGGATGTTAAGGGAGCATTAGCACCTCTGGTGTGAGGCTTACAGAGCTCTTTTCAGGGCTGCTCATCCACCTTTGGTGTTCAACAGGTCCCCCAGCTCTTCCTTGTGGCTCTAAGAAGCTGTGTCATGCACAGTGGTCACACTCCTGTAAAATCATCTTGGAAGACAGGCTAAACCAGGTTGATGGAAACCAACAGGCCTCAAACCCTCCCGTGTGTTAGGGGGATGTCCACCCCAAACATGTGAAGGCTTCCCGCAGAAGAATGGATGGATGAGAAAAGTTTGTTCCAGTGGCCATGAAGGTGACTGAAGCAGGCACTGTGGAGGGCTTAGAGCTTGATCAGACATCCAAAATGCCGAAGTCATCTGCTGCATCTTGGGCAATTGCCAATCATCCCGACTTTTGTCTTGCCACTGGACTTAGAAGACTCTGGAAGAGAGAGGGAGGTTGACAACTTTGTGCAATTCTGCTTCGCTTAAATCCAGTTCATACAAGACATCACCCTGTGATATATCACTGATCCTCTTTGAAAACAAAGGACAAACAACCACAACTAACACTGTCCTAAAAGTCTAAATTCTCCTCAGAAGATAAATGAACTTGAGGTTGCTAGACAGGCAACCCCCTGACTTTCTGGTGAGTTCCACCATTATCCTCCCACTCCCCAGGAACCTCCATACTTACAAGACTACCCTCAGGGCTTAGATTTCTTTTGGAAGGGTAAAGAAAAACATTGCTTCTAGAGAGGCAACCCCCTTTCCCATTGGACTTGTACTATCTGAATAATTCATAACTTGCAGAAAGTGAAGTCCAAGATTTTGCTTTTCTGTATCCTGGCTCAGTTCCTTACTGTTCCTCCAGCTCTTTGGGACACATGCTTGACCCTCAGGCCAAGAACTCTGATCTGGATACTATTCCATAAGGCTAGGGATCAGGAACTCCCAGAGCTTGGGCACAAGATTCCCCTTTCCACAGCTGTCATCACTGAGGTTGAAAAGTTAACACCACCACATTTCCAAGGCTGAATCCAAGAACTTGGGGGTCTCACAATTCTCTTGGGACCCACCATTGCCTCTTGCTGCTACCTCTCAGGTGCATTGATGAAACTCGCACAACTGCCATGTGCCTCACCCTAAGGCTGCCAGTAACTACTCCCCACAAGGAGGAGAGAAGGATGCACAGGCTTTTCCCCAGACTACTCTGGGACGACATCTTAAAGTTTTGGCTCTCTCTCTCTCTCTCTCTCTCTCTCTCTCTCTCTCTCTCTCTCTCTCTCTCTCTCTCTCTCTCTCTCTCTCTCTCTCTCTCTCTCTCTCTCTCTCTCTCCTTCTTCAAGGGCAGACTACACAAGATAGTCTCTGAGGCCCCTTCCAACTCTGAGATTTTGTGATTCTGGATAGGCCTGGATGGGTCACAATTTCCAACATTGTGATCTATGACCACAATGATGAGATCACAAATCCTTTGAAGGGCTGGAGTGTATCATTTCTTCTCTCTTCTTTTTTTCCATGCTTGACAGCTATAGTTCCCTCATCTCTTCTTTGTATAATATGATTTCTGAAACCTGAATCATCCTCATCATCTGCCCCCTCCCTCTTGAATGTCCATCTGTGCTGGAACCATCTGACCTTAAAATGTGGTTCTCAGAAATGAACATAATATTCCCAAAGTGATCTGACCAGCAATGCAATCCCATGCGACTATTTCCTGTGATCTGGGCTTTGTATTTACATCAATTCAGCTAGAGGTTTCCTTAGCTTTTTTAGCAAAGACATCATACCAATGATTCACATTCAGCTTATGGTCAAATAAAATCCCCAAAGAGTTTTCAAATGATCTAGCACCCAAACCATTTTTCCAAAATATTCTTTCCTCCAAATTCAATTGATTTTTTGAACCTCCACAGAAGACTTTTTTTTTACCTTTTCCCTGTTAAATTTTATTCTTGTTGCTATCTGACAACATGACGTTCATGAAACTTAAGTTGCATTTATAATATATATAATATATAATCAGTTGCATTTATTCTTCTCCTCCCTCCCCACCCCATCCCTTCATATCATCCACAAATTTGGTAATTGGGTCTCCTATCCACGGCTTCTTAAACTTTTTGCCACTCGTGACCCCTTTAGCACTTCTTAAACTGTGGGACATGATCCCAAATGGGGTAATCAGAATAGTGAACAAGTTCAGGGAAATGGGAACTGATAATTCAAGCTAGGAGAAAAAGGAAACATGGCTGATCTGAAGAAAGCTCCCTGCCCTCTGCGGAAGGAGGCATT
>NW_027187460.1:58215279-58223286 GCF_028583685.1 Petaurus breviceps papuanus | reverse complement strand
AAGAGGAACATGAAACACTGGTACAGTTGCTTCTCGGTGAGGGAAGACATGTGGGGAGGAGGGAAACTGAATGCATGTCATAAACCTAATTATATCAAGATGAAATTCCAAAAAAGGCTACTTACTTTGGCTTTCTCTTATCACAAGACAGGCTGCTCTTTGTGCCTTGAAAGAGACACACAGACTGCCATGAACCATATGAACTGGCCTGCAATCTCTCCATCTTGACCGTTTTCAAACACAAATCTCTATAGTTCACAATTTTCTGGGGAATGTCCTTACAATGCAGAGTCTGTTCAGAGGGCACTGATTTAAGAAGCTCTACCCACAGGGCTTGGGGAAGGTGTGGGGGGGAGGATTATATGACTTCATGTAATTTAATAAAAAGGAAAAAAATCAGCAGGAAATGAAAGACTACCCACGGTGAAAGCACATAGAATGTTATGATTTTAAATAAAGGGACTTTAAATACTCTAGGCCATCAAAAAAGTCAGTGGCTACCCTCAAGTCTTCCACAGAATCAGAACTCCCAGGTGTCCAAATATTCATAACTTGAGAAGGAGGCTTGAAAGGTTCACACACAAAGATGTCTGGCAAATATCTTGCTTGGACTAGTCTTTCACCAATGAATTTCACCAAAACCTTTCTATGTTTTTCTCATAATAATAATAACGGTTAACATTTATTTTGTGCTTTAAGGTTTGCAAAGGGTCTACTTATATATTAATACATCTGATCAAAATTTGTTCTGCAAAATGACTTAGAATGCAACATTGCCAGCAGGCCTGGTCTGTAGAAGCCCTTAGATAGTTAAACTCTACCAGGAGTGGCTGGATGAGAAAAGTGGTCACACACCCAGTATTAACCAGGCAGGGGTATGCTGAATTGGTTTGTATGGGCTCCTGAGCCTATTTTGAAATTTTCGGTCTCTGCATTTACACTTCAGAAATAGGCAAACATTACAAAGGAGGACTTGGTTTATTGTTTCGTTGATGATTTAGTCTTAAGAAAGTGAGAGAGAAAACTTTAATAATGCATATTAAACTTGTTCCTGTGTAGGTACTTTTTTCTGTGAGAGTTGATACTTAAACATGTATCAGCTAGCTCCTGCACCACCTACCTGCTTCTTCTGTGGTGCAGGAATCTGTAAAACTCAAGTTAAAATCCAGCCTTAGATGCTTCCTAGCTGTGTGACCTTGGGTAAGTCTTTTAATCTCTGTTAGCCTCAGTTTCCTTAACTGTAAAATGGAAGTAATAATAATAGTGCTTACCTCTTAGGGTTGTTGTGAGGATTAAATGAGACAATATTTGTAAAGCACTTAGTACAATGTCTATCACACAGTAGGCATTATATAAATTAGCTATATTTTCATAAAACATGTGCTGCTTGCAATAATCAAGGGAGGAACCAAATTAAAATGTCATTAGGAAATATTTAACAAAATAAATAAAAATATGATAGAATATAGATAATGTTAATATGTGGTTTTCTAAATCAACATGGGCCCTCAGGGATCCTTATGTGCGGTTTAATGGCCCCCATCTGTATTTGAATTTGACATCACTGGTCTAGAATTTCAGATTATTCACTGCCTGAATGTTTGGGAACCTAGCTTGAACAACCGTTTTTGGATCCTTAGGCTTCCCAAGCTAACAGAGTCAGCAGGTAATTAGTTGAGGGGAGCAAGGAGGAAGAGAGAGTGATTTAAAAATGAATTTTGTTGGGTGGAGTCATGGGAAAAGAATCAAAGTACAGATTCAGCTACATAGAGTGATGAAACAAGGTTGACTGCTGGAGGGGAATTGCGCCACCTACTGAACCACTGGAGTCCTACAGTATTCGCCTTCCTCCTGAGGAAAAGCTAACAATGCATTTGTCTTTACTATGTTGCAAGCGCTGTTAGGTGCTGAACAAGATGTAGAGTTTCAAATGATACCTTGACCCACCTAGAGCTTGTATTCAAGTATGGCCAACTCACCAAAACAGATTGCTATGATATACAAAGCATATGGGGAGTGTATTTGCTCTGTGGGATCCAAAAGGGAAAGTCATTACTGCTACAGAGAGATACAGGGGGAACTTTAAGTGATAAATAGAATTTCAACTGTCGACGAGGTGGGAGGAAAGGCATTCCAGGCATGGGCAAAAGTGAGGAAATGCAGAGAGGCAGGCCAACTCAGTGCAGAAAGTAGTCCAGTTGGGCAATTTCTTTTACCCTGCGTCATGAATGTAATTGGTCATTGTGAATATGCTTCAACCTATTTGCACCCACTGTATGTCTCTCTGTGGAACTTTAGTCCCTCACACTCTTCCTTTCCATCTCTTCTAGGCTCCCTCGGCTTCCTTCGAATCCCATTTACAATCCTACCTTCCACAGGAAGCCTTTCTTAGTCCCTCTTGATCCTAGAATCTTTCTTCTATTGGTTATTTCCTACTTATCCTGTATCTAGTTTGTACATAGTTGTTTGGATGTTGTCTTCCCCGTTAGACTGTGAACTCCTTGAAGATGGGGACTGTCTTTTGCCTTTCTTTGTATTGCCTGTGCTTAGAACAATGCCTGGTGCAAAGTAATCTAATGGAGATTTACAGTCATAACACCTCACGAGCAGAATTTTCTGGATCAGACTTATGATTTCCTTGGTACAGAAACTCCTAGTGAGGAAACTCCCCATACCAATGCAGATCAGCATTGATTTACGTCTAATATTCTTAGAGAATTGCCCTGGGGACCTTGAGAAGTTAAATGATTTGCTATGAATCTCATAACCAGTACGGGTCAAAGTCTGGACTTGAATTCAGTTCTTCCTAACTTCAAGGCTTACTCTCTATAATTCATATAGATTTTTGCCCCTAGAAAATACTGATATTGAAAGATCAATTTTCGTCTCACAGAGAAACTTTCTAAAAGGAAATTAAGATGAGTTTTGTTTAAGTATGGATTGAACTCGATGACCTCTGAGGTCTTTTCCAACACTGAGACTAATTGGAACCTGGAACTCCTGGTGGGAAGTACTATGAGAAATATCTAGAAAGTTAGCATGGTACCAGATTGTGGAGGACTATGAAAACCAAACTTGAGGATGATGGGAACAATGTGATGTTTAGTTGTAGTCTTACCAGCTATCTCAATTTTCCTATTGGAAGAAGACAAGTGGAAAGGAGGGTAGAGTAACTCAGATTGCCTTTGATTCCATTCTTTATCAGTTCACATATATTCACTTTAATGTCTAGGAAAAATGACATCAACTTTAGCATCTTTGCTCAAGTAACATGAATAATAAGATATTATATGGCAAGAGAGAGGTTGAAAGGCAGACAAGGTGAGAAAAAGAATATCTCCTTTCAGAATGTAAGGCTCTGTACCTGTGCCTCCAGCAAACCTCAGCCCACCTGAGAAGGCTGGGAGGGTTAGAACCTGTCCTACAACCAGGAAATCACCAAAGCTCCTTCTCACACTATGAGACAATCCATGGCCCTTGAATCAAATATTTCAAGCTAAAGCCATCTAGTCCAACTGCACTCATTTTACAAATAAAGAAACTAATCCCAGAGAAGGGGAAATAACTCACCTAAGCTCATAGGATCATAGGTTCGAGCTGGAAGGGGTCTTTGAGACCCTTCCATCTACCTCCCTCACTTTGCAGATTAGGAAACTGAAGCCCAGGGAGGTTAAGTGACTTCTTTAAGGTCATGCAGGTAGTAAGTGGAAGAGCCACAATGTAAATCCAGGTACCTGACTCCAAATCCAGCACATTTTCCAGCACCAGAGTGCCTTACCAATCAAGTAGCTAGTAACACATGTTCTCTTGTAGCTTTTTGGCAACTGGTTTAGAAAAAAAAATTACACTTCCCTCACTGTTGACCATATGGGCTAATGTAAATATTTCTTCCATGAATGGTTTCTGCCAAGGTGCTTCAGACCTCTTCTCTCATCTACAATGAACCCATTATTGAATCAGGCATATTTACATAGGACACCAATTGCATTACTGAGCTACACAACACACTTAAAAGTGCAGCTGTGGGGACTTTTGTTGTCTCCCCTTCACTCCCTCCCCACCCCAGTCAAACAATGTCCCCCCTATTTTGCTTTTTATATATTTTTTTCATATCTTTGCCTTTTACATTATAGTCATTCTGGATATGCCCTTCCCTCATACCCCTCTAAATAGAACTTTCCCTTATAAAAAATAATTCAGGGAGCAAACCAAACTCCCCCAAGACAGTAACAGATTACTGAATCTAGTAATATATACAACATTGCCCTTTAGGCATCCCCTATCCCAGCTGAGAGGAGGGAGATTGCACATTTTCTTAAATCAGAGCATTCATAATAGGTCAGGATGCACCATTTTGTTTTATAGGGCAGTCAGAGTAAGGGGAGTAACTTATAGAGCACAGATTCAGAGCTGGTAGGACTTGTCCAAGGTAATCTAGGAGGTATGTATGATGTGTCCATAGTAGCAGTGTTGTCCTTGTGTTCAGTCATATCTGATTCTTCATGACCCCTTTTAGAGTTTTCTTGGTAAAAGTATTTGCTTCTCCAGCTCATTGTACAGTGCAGAAACTGAGGTAAGCAGGGTTAAGTGACTTGCTGTAATGGTAATGGTAATTTGAAGATCTTCCCTGCCTCTTAATAAGCCTAAGGGAATTTGAAGACCTTCCCTGCTTCCGTCTTCCCTGCCCCCTAATAGGTTGAATGTAACCACATGGAGCCTGTGGTAGGAGGAGTTTGCTGAAGAGTAGAGCAGAACCCAGAGGAAGTTGGGAGTCAGAGCAGTTAGAGCTAGAGGGAGGAGAGGACACACCCAGGCAGACAGCTAGGCTTGTGAGTGTTGGTTTGTAGGAAGGTTAAAGGATAGTGTGGCTCTCTGTGCTGTTATGGTGTATTAACTTCTTTGGTGCTATGATGGATTCAGCTTCCTGGTTTTGGTCTTCTGGTGTTTGAATAAATGTTTTGCTTCTGTGTTCCATATGGAGAGTCTGTTATGTTTTGCGATTGAGACTATGTTGGCATATTTACAGTTGCTGTTGATGCTATGAATATTGCGTTGGCACTACACTTGCCCAGAGTCACACAGCTAGTAATTATCTGAGGCCAGATTTGAATCCAGGGAGATGAGTCTTCCTGATTCCAGGCCCAACACTCCATCCACTGAGGCACCTAGCTGCCCCTACAGTAGTAATGCCAGGATTCAAATACAAGTCTCTGACACAAAATCCAGTGTTTGTTTCATTGTGACTCCTGTTTTTCTTCATAAAATGTTTCTTTGCCAATCCACTGTTTAAAAAAAAAAACATTACTAGTTTCCAATTTCATTTCATGAGTCTGGACTTTAAGGTTCCTGCACAAATTATTTGGCTGGGCCATACTGATTGTGCAAATGTAGCACAACCAGAGGAGGGTGACCAGAAGGGTGATGGCACCGACCTCCAAAGGTGTGTTAAAGGGATGAAGGATATTTAACTTGAAGAAAGAGAAGTTGGAGAGAGGCATAACCATATGGTTTTGAAGTATCCTGAAGAATGGTTATATAGAAGGGAGTTTGGGTTTGTTCTATTTGAACCAAGGAGATAGAATTAGAAAGAAAAGGTAGATTCTCTAGGAGACATATTTTGCCTTGGTATAGAAAGAAACTTCCTAAAATTTTTTATTTTTTGCTTTTTGGAGGGGAAAAGATAGGGCAATTGGGGTTAAGTGACTTGCCCAAGGTCACACGACTAGTAAGTGTTAAGTGTCTGTGGCTGCATTTGAACTCAGGTCCTCCTTACTCCAGGGCTGATACTCTATTCACTGCACCACCTAGCCACCCCAAACTTCCTAAAATTTAGAGCCATCCCAAAGTGCTACCTCAGGAGATGGTGAGTTACCCATCTAGTTCATAGAGTTCTTCAAGTTAGAACTCATAGATGTAGAGTTGGAAGGGGCCTCAAAATTCCCTGAAAGAAATCTCCTCATTATACAGATGAGGAAATGAGACCTACCCAAGGTCACATAGAACTCAGTTCATCTGACTCCAAAACCAAAACTTCCCACTATATCTTTAAATAGAGGTTGAATGCTGCAATTGTTATAGAGGAGATACTTGCTTAGGAATAGACTGAGCTAATGGCTTCAGACATTCCTTCCAGTAATGAGATGATCTGATTTCATGGTTCAGTCTTTTGCTGTTGATTTTTCTCCGTCATAGGTTCCCAAAGAGGGTAATATTGCCCCATGGGAGGCACTGGAAGGATCTGGGAAGGACAGTAGTAGCTTCCCATGCAATTGGGGTTGTTCAATAAAAATAAGAGGGAAGTAGAAGCATTAGGAAAAAAGAGAAGATAAGGAAATATGGAAAACTGTTGGTACATGTTTCGTCTGTTGTATGACAGAATTAAAGTTGTAGTGATCACATTATTTTCCAAATAAACACACAGAATACAAGTTATAATGGATCACTGGCAAGTCCTCCAACATGATCTTAACAAGCAAGTGTTGGCGGGCAAGCTTGACACACACTATCGGGAAATCCAGATGCACTGGCAGGAATATATGCATGTAATCACTTGTTTACAATATGATCCTATGTACTTACATGACACAAATTGCATCACCAAAATTTCAATGCAGGAAAACTCCACAATTTACAATAAATCATTAAATTTAAAATTTGTATTTTTTTTAAATGACGCACATTAAAAAAACAAACATCCAACCTATTAAAGGGTTAAAGAAAGTAGATTTCCAGGGGGGCAATTGAGTAACTTTTTTTTAAAAAGGGGGCAGTTGGCCAAATAAGTTTGGGAACTTCTGCTCTAAAAAACCAAACTGGTGTACTGACTGTCAAATAAAAATTCTAGGATAGAAGACCAGCTAAGATGGTGGAGTAGCAGGAAGCAGTATAGTCAAGCTCTCCCCCACAACTATGCCACAAAGATCTAGAAAATATATCAAAT
This sequence comes from Petaurus breviceps papuanus, assembly GCF_028583685.1. Classification (NCBI taxonomy): domain Eukaryota; kingdom Metazoa; phylum Chordata; class Mammalia; order Diprotodontia; family Petauridae; genus Petaurus; species Petaurus breviceps. The sequence goes on along the minus strand of NW_027187460.1, from coordinate 58,216,346 downwards.
TGAGTTCTGACTGGGAAATCCAAGAAAAAAATTTGAGTCATTTTTCCAGTCCAGTCCAGAACAGGGAAAGAGATTTTATTTTAAAAATAAAGTGAAATGTAACAAAGTCCATTGGTATGAGACTCTTTCCCCCCCTTTTTTTTGAGAGGGAAAGGCAGGGCATTTGGGATTAAGTGACTTGCCCAAGGTCACACAGCTAGTAAGTGTTAAGTGTCTGATGCCTCATTTGAACTCAGGTCCTCCTGACTCCAGGGCTGGTGATCTATTCACTGCACCAGCTAGCTGCCCATGACTCTCTCCTTATTGATGAAGATTAATTTCCTGAGCCAGTGTTAGGGGAAAGGTGGAGTTGGCAAAAGCAAGAGAGAGGAAACCCCTTTAGTTCTTATCAAGTGTTCTTTGAATGAGTTTCAAGTCACTTTGGGCACTTCTGGCTTCCAGTTTCAAGAAAGAAGATGGAGGACAAGGCCAATCCCATTTCAGGTGCTACAGGAAAAGGATCTGTGAGGACAGGAGAGGAGTTGGCTGTCTCCAGCATATCCCCAGTATGCTACACTAGAAACTTTAGGGAACTTTCTCTTGGATGAGATCTGGGAGTTTCTTGATACCCATATTATACACTGAGTACATTTGTGGAAAAGTATCCCATTGCTCACATTTGGGGAGAACCTAGACAAGAACCATAACTAAGTTCTGTTCTAGATTTACCTTGAGTTTTACTCAAGGATGGGTGCAGAACCATCTTTGGAGGTCAAGTCCCAGAATCAAACAAAATTCCCATGAACCCAGAATCCCTTGTTGAACTCAGAGGTTAGAGGGGTGGTATCTTGGGCAGGGTAACAAAAGCAATTTGAAAATGTTACAAGTGATATTAAAAGTATGCAGTAATACCAACTTCCAGGATGGGGATAGTCTCTTACGGCCTCCTTCTTGATAGCTGAGAAAGCAGGAAAGAGGTCAAGGAAGGTACGTCAGCTTAGAGGAGTTAGCTAGAAACAACAGGCTTCCTACTTTCTTGTGTACATCTCTCTCTCTCTCTCTCTCTCTCTCTCTCTCTCTCTCTCTCT
>NW_027187460.1:58200491-58215179 GCF_028583685.1 Petaurus breviceps papuanus | reverse complement strand
CTCTCTCTCTCTCTCTCTCTCTCTCTCTCTCTCTCTCTCTCTCTCTTGCTTTTTTGAGGGGAGGAGGGCAGGGCAATTGGGGTTAAATGACTTGCCCAAGGTCACACGGCTAGTAAGCGTTAAAAGTGTCTGAGGTTGGATCTGACCTCAGGTCCTCCTGACTCCAGGGCCTGTGCTCTATTCACTGCACCACCTAGCTGCCCCCTCTTGTGTATATCTTAAGTGATAAAATGTAAGGAGGAAAATATTTTGACTAGTTGTGTGGCATCTAAAAGGTTTGGAGACATACTTTCTGGGTAATTTAATAATTTTACTAATAACACCAGCATGTTTATTAATAAAAGGATGGTCATTTGTCAATCTTTCTTTTAGGTGAAAGGCAATCATGGTGGTGGACTCAGGGTTTATATTTGGAAGAGGAGTGTTTCTGAAGGTAGAAGTCAACTCTGATTGGTTAATAATTAATGAAAGGTGGACTTTACAAAGAAAAGGGAACTTGCTCCAATGAGGGGCTGAGAGCAACATCATGTCGCTCTTGGCCAAAGAGACTATCCCTATGCCCAGACCACCCCCAACCTTGGGCAACCTAGACAAAAAATCCCTCACCCAAGCCTGAGCTTGTTGGGTAGAGTAACAATAGGAGAGAGAATAGGAGGAGAATGTTAATCCTATCTTCCATCAGCCTTGTCCTTGAGAGCTTGGAGAAGGAAATAGAACAGGGAAAATCTGCAATCTCCCCAATTTCAATAATTGGCTATCAATATGAGAGAGAGATAATCATTTGTCTCAGTTATCTAATCTAGTGACAGTGAGGCTGCTTCTTCCAAGGCAGAGTAGGACTGAGCACCAGAACCTTAAGTCTGTTCAGCCTTAAGGTTCATGTGTTTCTGGCAACTGGAATAAAAATTATTTTGAGTTGGATCCCTGAGCAGAAAGTGAAGTTCTATAGGGTTCAAGTTGCCTTAGTAAGCTGCCTGGGTTCAAGGGGACTTAAGTAACCCCCATTTTAGACTGTAATCTCACTCTCCCAATACTATAAAATGGAAACAAAATTTCCACTCACCTGGAAGTATATAACTTAGATACTTTGAGCAATCCTTGATTTCACTGGTGAGAATATTACCCTTCACTGATACGTATGGAATCCTCAAGACTGTCTTATCTTCTACAATCTCATCTATACTTTGAAGTCCTCAGTCAGGGTCCTACAAAAGTCCTGAAAACTTTCCTGTAGTTCTTTTTGTATCACCAAGACAATAACATATTATCCTACTGTATCCTACTGTAGCTGTCAATCTCTGGATCCAGAAGGTACTTTAGAAATCATTTAGTCTGACCCTTTAATTTTATAGAGAAGTGAACTGACGCGCAGATATACTAAGTGATTTGCTCAAGGACCTAGAGGTAGTGAGTGACAGAACTGTGTTCAGCTCCTCGTACTCCTACCCCAAACCCAGTGTTTTTCCTAAACCATCATACCAAAGGGCAACAAATCCAAGGAGGTATTTGGGTTTTGCAATGTATCTAGAAGTCAAATAAAGTCAAGTCAAGCCCAATTCACAAATGCTTTCTGAGTTCTTTCAGCATGTAGGACACTATGCTTTTGCTGGGGGTGGGGGGGATATTCAAAGAAGTGTAGCATAGTCCTTGCCCCCAAGAAGTTTGCAATCTAGTTGAAGAGAGAAGGAATTAATACATGGAACATTAAGCAGGTATGCGAGAGGTAAGACAAAAAATGTTATGGGACTCAGTGCCAACTTAATGACCAAATGGGATAATAAGATTTAGATCTAGAAGAGATCTTAAGTATAAGGTGAAAAGATCAGAAATTACAGTTAGACTTATAAGGTCATCAACTAGAAGGGCTTCAGAAATTACATAATCCAATCCTTTTATTTTACAATGAGAAAGCCTGAGACTTAAGTTGATTAAGTCTAAGTTGTTAAGTGATTTGCTCAAGTTAACACAGGGAAAGTTAAGATCTGAACCCAAGTCTTCTGATTCCAAATCCAGAGTTCTTTACATTGTACTATGACTTCATCTGTTCCCTTTCATTATCCCATTGTATTCAATTGTATAAAATGTATAACTAGAAAGTCATACATGTCGAGCGCCTTTCACTCCATTTCTTGCATATTAATTCTAGAATAATAATAACTAGTCTTTATATAGTACCTTAAAGGTTGCAAAGTGTTTTACAAATATCTCATTTGAGCCTCACAACAACCGTAGGAGGTAAGAGCTATTATTATCTCAATTTTACTGATAAGGAAACTGAGAGAAATCATGGTTAAATGGTTTACACAGTCTGTAAGGCTAAATTTGAACTCAGGTCTTCTGGATTCCAAGTTCAGCACTTTTTTTTTTTAAGCAATCAGGGTCAAGTAACTTGCTCAAGGTTACACGGCCAAGTGTTTCTGGGTTGGTGCTAAGTGTCTGAGCCCAGATTCGATCCCCAGGTGATCCCGACACTGGAGCCAGTGCTCTTACTCTCTGTGCTACCTGGCCACCCCCCAAGTTCAGCACTCTTATCTGCTGCACCACATAACTGCCACAATATGTTGCTGTGGAAGGGTTTCTAGTGGAAAAAGCCTAAGAAGCCCTGACATGATTCCTTAATGTTCATTCTTTCCAGTTTAATAATAATAACAATGTGTTCAATAATTCTGGATAAAGTCAGCTCAAATTCAAGAACTGGATGGATCTGGAAGAAGCTGACATTACTGCTTTCTTAAGTGGAGAGGGACACAAATGAGTAACAACTCAGATTGAGAGGGTATGAAAAATAATAACATGAATTCATGTAGCCCTTTAGGGCTTACAAAGCACTTTACATGTACTTTTTCATTTGATCTTCACAAGAACCCCGGGAGGCAGGTATATCACCATCCCAATTTTACCGATGAGGCAACTGAGACTGAGAGTACCCCACTGATTGCCCAGGGTCACACAGCTAATCTAGCACTTTAATCACTTCTTGCATAGCCCCATGCCAGTTTTGCATCATTATCATTTTATAGAGAGCTTCAAGATTTCCAAAACGTTTACACTCTCAGTGTATCTTTAATTCAGGTTCTCATTATTTCTTATATAGCTGTGGCTCCTAAGATGTAGCTCTGAAGAACATTGTCCAACCCATTTCTCTCTGTCTCTGTCTCTCTGTCTGTGTCTCTCTCGCTCTCTCTCTCTCTCTCTCTCCCCTCTTTCTCTCTCTCTCCCTCTCCTCTTTCTCTCTGTATGTCTCTCTTTTTGTTTCTGTCTCTGTCTTTCTCTCTGTCTCTCTCTATTCTCTCTCGTCTCTCTCTCTGTTTCTCTCTTTCCCTCTGTGTGTGTCTCTGTTTCTCTCTGTCTTTCTCTCTGTCTCTCTCTCCTCTCTGACTCTGTCTCTCTCTCTTTCTGTCTCTTTCCTCTGTCTCTCTCGACTCCCTCCCCCCTCTTTTCCCCTCTCCTTCCCCCTCACCCCCCCACGGAGATCCTGGCTGGAGGCAGAGTGAGAGATCTAATAGATGCTCCCTTACAATATTATCTAATCCCCTACTTCTTCAGCTACTTCTCCTGCCTAAGGACATCATCTGTGCAAACTTTTTATTCGGAGTTCCAATCCCTTCACCAGCCTCTGGTGCCTGACTTTGCTTGGATACCGCGGGAAAAGCGCTGGGTTTGGAGCCAGAAAACTTGAGTTTAAATCTGCTACTTAACACATTTGTGCGTTTGGGCAAGTTATTTAAGTTCCCAAGGCCTCAGTGCCTTATCTGTAAAATGAGAAAGTGAGAATGTATACCCTATAAAGCCCGAAGTCTGTGATCTTCGGCTTCGCTCCCTGCCCTGTCTGACCCTCTCCATAAATTTCACTACGCCCTCTGCAATCTTCTCTTGCCCTCCCCTCTTCCCCAGAGGGTCTGTCTGCTTTCTGGCCGCAGGAAGGGGCTCCCAGGCGTGAGCCAAAGGGGCGGAGTCCCCAGCAGCCTCAGCCCGCCTCGAGGCCAGGCTCTGGGGGCCGGGTGGGGGGGCTGTGGGGGGAGCAGGGGGCGGTGGACTCCCAGCCTCTCACTGGATGGAAATTCCTGGTGTCCGCAGGGAGGGCGCGCGTGTGAAAGGCGCATTGATGCAGCTGGAGGCAGCAGCGGCTGCAGAGAGCGCCGGGGCCAGACACTGACCAATTCAACCGCCTCCCACCCCTTCTTCCTAGAGGGCCAGAGTTTAGCCGAGCCTTTCAGCCGCTCACTCGGCGTGACCATGCGCTCCTCCGACCCGGCTGCTGCCTCCGCTTCTGCCCGACTGCACCTCTGCCTCCCACAGCTCCTGCTGCTGCTGCTGCTGCTGCTGTGGCCCGCGCCTTTGGGCGGCATGGAGAACCCCAAAGGAAAGCAGAAATCGCAGCCCCGTCCCAGGGAGGTTGTGGACCTGGTGAGCCCGTCTCATCCCGTCCCGTCAAGTTCACCCCATCCTGTGCGGTTCACCCCGTTCTGTCCCATGCAGTCTACCACATCCCGTCCCGTGGGAGGGCTGCGGGCCCAGGGAGTTGGGGAGTAGAGGGTAATTGGAACTTCGGGAGGCTAGGAAGTAGATGAAGGTGATGGAGACTGGCCCCAGCTGCATGGGGGCAGACGGGGTGGTGTTGGCAAAGCTGGAAAGGGAGCTCGAGCTGCTGAGGCTGGAGAGTTGATCAAAAGCTACAGATGGTACTGTTGGGTGTGTCTGTCTGCCCCCCTTCCTCATCCATGTAAGTGTCTGTCTGCTTGCCCATCTCTGTGAGTGTCTGCCTGACTACTCAACTCGGTGGGGGGAGGGGGGACGGGGGGCAGGGAAGGGTCGTCTAATGTCTGTCTACGTGGAAGGAAGGACGTGCTATGGGGCTTGGGATTCTGGAGAGGGAAATTAACTTGAAGAGGGAGAAATCTTGGAGCGGTGATGGCATAGCAACGTGAAGAGGGAGGAGCTCCGCATAAGAAACTTTCGCTAACCATGAAGTTTAGCACCTTTGCAATTTTTAGTCATAACGGTTCAAGAAACCAGACTTAGTTCTATGCCGGGACGATGCAATAGAGTAGAACTTTGCTGGCGCTCCCTGTGAGTTACTACTGAAATATCTAGAAGCTTTGTTAGTTATTGGAAGAGATTCAAGAGGATCTGGAGTCCAAGGAATTGTATTCAAATCCCAGCTCTGCCACTTAGTATCTATGCACTTCTGAACAAGTCTCTTAAAGTTGGGCCTCCGTTTCCTCATTTGTAAAATGAAAGGGCCAGATAAGGTGATCTCTAAGGATATAAATCTTGCGAGTATATGAAATTATGTATCAAGGGATCCTCTGATCTTAGACTTATCTTCTTGTCCCTGGTGGTTAGCAGGAAAAAGTTGTGTGGTAAGGCAGTTTTCCTATCTCCACTCCTGGTTTCCACTAAGATCGTGTTTACTTTTGGAAGGAAAGTGGCTTCTGAAAACATTTTTTTCTTTTCTTTCGAAGGCCTCCTTTCAACTGGAGTTATTTCTCGAAATTCCTTTGTCTTTGTTTTGTACTTATGTGTGCATCCAGTTGTGTTCTCACCAAGGAGAATGTAAGCTCCTTGAAGGCAGAGATGGTGACCTTTCTCATCTGTGTATCTCCAGTGACCAGCACAATTATTCCCCTTACACGATTTGCATCCCCCCCCCCATCTAGTAAACAAAAAAGGATTAGGAAGTTCAGGCAGTAGCACTAATGTGTCTAGATAGGTTGAATATTTAACTAACAGTTATTCAAATCAGAGAAAAAATTTCCTGTTAATATTTAGAAACCTGATTTCCCCCTTCTCCCTAACATTGAACTCTTCCTGACCATTGCTGTGGTCACCAAAAAGAAGTAAATTGCAGTCCCTACTCCCCACATAGACGACCCATGGGGACGCCTCTCCTAGTCTTCAAATTACAAAGGAAGTTAGACAACATGGGTTTTGTGGATTGTTATTCTTTTCTACTGGCAGAGCAAGCAAGGACACGTTGCATGATCCAGTTCTTAGTTAGGGGACTGAAAAATCAAGGATTTCAGTGCAGGAAAGTCCTTCTGTCCTTCCCATTCTCCACTCTGTTTTCTCTTTCCCTCAGACTTCCAAGCTTCTCTTCTCCCCCATCTAATGCCTGCTTCCTACATCGATGAAAGAACAGGTCAGGAAAAAAAAAAGTAAAGACCAGGCAGAAAAAAAAAATCACAGGAAAAGTCAAGCAGAGGCCATGCTCTGGAAATCCTACTAACCCACAAAAAGCTTTGAGTACCTGGACTAGCTAAGTGCAAAGACTCCCCATCAAGCTGGTCACTGGTGGGGAGTGGGGAGGGAGTGAAGGAGGGATGAATTTTTTGGAAGTAGCAACTCAATAAGACCACCTGTTTTCCAGTGAATGGGGTTGTAGTCCTTGTGGGTGCAGGGAGGGCCCACACCATGGAAATCACAAAACCTTCAAGTTATTGAAGACACAGTGGACATTTCCAATGATGAATGGGTTTGTTTATTTATTAATAATCCTCCTGTGCTTACTCAATAGCAAGGGATAGTGGAAACAGTACTGGACTTGTAATGAGGAAGACCTGAGTTCAAATCCTGCCCCAGACACTACCTGTTTGACTGTAGGCCTGTCAATTCACCTCTCCTGTCCATTTGTAAAGTGAGGATCATAATAATAGTACCTACTTCACAGCTAGATTGTGTATGGATAGAGCACCAGCCCTGTGGTCAGGAAAGCCTGAGTTCAAACACAGCTTAAGACACTTACTAGCTGTATGGCCCTGGGCAAATCACTTAACCATTTCTCATCTGTAAAGTGATCTGGAGGGGGAAATGGCAAACCACCAAAGATAACCCCAAAGAAGATTATGAAGAGTTGGACATGACTGAAACAACCAAACAACTTCACAGAGCTGTTGTGAGAATCAGATAAGATAACATGTAAAAAGGGTGGCTAGGTGGTGCAGTGAATAAAGCACCGGCCCTGGAGTCAGGAGGACCTGAGTTCAAATGTGGCCTCAGACACTTAACAGGTTCTAGCTGTGTGACCTTGGGCAAGTCACTTAACTCCAATTGCCCAGGCTCCCCCCCCCAAAAAAAAAGATAACATGTAAAAAGTTCTCAAGAGCTATATAAATGTCAACTATTATTATGCTACCTTGGGTACTTAGAAGCTGTGTGAGATTGGGCAAATCATTTAAACTCTGTAAGTCTTTGTTTTTTCATCTGTAAGATGGGTGAGAATAATAACATTTACTTCATAAAGCTGTTGAGAAGATATAATAAGGTACTATATATAAAAGCACTGTATAAATAGAATATCTAAGTACATATGTTATAATATTTAAGTGTGTGTGTGTGCATGTACTATGTGCAGCATGCTGTTAAGGATTAAGAGCTTGCTTTGAAGCCAGGAAGACCTCTGTTTCTGGCATACAATGGCTGTGTGACCCTGAGTAAGTCACTTAAACTCTCAATTCTTTGGACCAAACCAGGTGTCAAGCTCAAATAGAAATGAGTCACTTAACCTTATTTGAGGATTCCTGGAGCCACATATTGACTTAGAAAACAACAAAATAACATTATCTATGTTGTATTGTATTTTTATTTATTTTGTCAAATGTTTCCCAATGATAGTTTAATCTGGTTTAGGCTGCACTTGGGAATGTTGTAAGCTGTTTGGGTATTTGATTGCTCTAACTTGGTAAAACTATAGATTGCAGAAAAGATGCCCACTTTCATCAGGAGAATCTCTTTACCCTAAACCAATGGAATCACAGGTCCAGTCCATATCCATAAATTTCAAGTATTGCAACTGTCAACTTTAGAAATTTACTAGTTTGTCTGGTGTTTGCATGTCACTTACATGCTATGGATTTAAAATCTCTTTCCTGGGGGTGGCCAGGTGGCTCAGCGAGTAAGAGCACTGGCTCCAGTGTGGGGATGACCTGGGATCAAATCCGGGCTCCAATACTTAGCACCACACCCAGAAATAACTGGCCGTGTAACCTTGAGCAAGTTACTTAACCCCGATTGCTCATAAAAAAAAAAGTAAAAAAAAAAAAATCTCTTTCCTTCTGTGTTGCTTTTCCTTTAAAGCAGATGTGATAGGCAGGCAGAGAAGTGGAATGAATGTTTTGACTTTGAATTAAGAGAGACCTAGGTTCAAACTCTGCTTTTGATTATTAGCTGTGTATGGTCATGGCAAATCACTTAAAGTCCAGGAGCTCAGCTACTTTGTCTGTGACATGTGGATCATAATACTTACAATACTTCCCTTGTAGAACTGTGATGGAGCTCAAATGAAAAGATGATTGATGGGTGGTACATTGTAAGATACTGAGCTTTATGTAAATGCCAGCTATTATTATTGAAGCCTCTGGCATTCATTTTTTTCTCCCAGCATGGATATGGTTGGACTAGATATCCTCTGAGCTTCCTTCTAATTTTAACATTTGGTTATTCTTTTTTTTTTTTTTTTTGCTTTTTGGAGGGGGGAGGACAGGGCAATTGGGGTTAAGCACCTTGCCCAAGGTCACAGGGCTAGTAAGTGTTAAGTGTCTGAGGCTGGATTTGAACTCAGGTCCTCCTGACTCTAGGGCTGGTACTCTATTCACTGCACCACCTAGCCTCCCCATGGTTATTCTTTAAATGCTCTCTTATGCGTGGTTCTTTTGCTGTAGTCACCCAGATTGGATCCACCTATTTGGATCCACCCAGCTTGGAAAAGCTATTCTAGACACTCAAGTGTGTACTCTCTTTTTAAAAAAGAAAACAAACAAAAAACTAAATTAAATTTAGTTCAATTAACAAACATTTATTTTATTTTCCTCTCATATCCCCTGTCATTGAAGCAAAAAAAGAAAAATTGAATTCTTATAAGAAATATACATAGTCAAGCAAATCAAATCCCTGATTAACTATGCCCAATAATACATGTCTCATTCTGGATTTTGAATCCATAACTTCTCTGTGAAGTGGCAAATGAAATGCTTCATCTTCAATCTTCTGGAATCATTTGTTGATCATTGCTTTGATGAGAATTCTCAAGTCTTTCAAAGTTTTTTTTCTTTATAATGTTGAATTCAAGATGGAAGAAGGCATGAAAAATGCTAGTGAAGTTTTGACCAAGTAAGGTCTGAGTGGAGTACCTCTGAAAGGCAAAGAAAATCCTGATGAGGAGGAGGCCCAGAGGGCAAGGCAAAAGTTGATGTCTACAACTGTTGGTATGACTGTGGGACCAGTTGACCCAGGAATCCCAAATGAGATTAAATACCTGTTAAAGGTAAAAAGACTTGGAAGCACAATATACATGGCAAATCTGAATGATTAAATTGGCTGGGATAAATTGAAGGAAGAGCTCTGTATGACTGATGTATTTAGAGTAGACATTCTCAAAGATGAAAATGGGAAAAGTCATGGAATCAACACTATTACTATTTGAAGAGTTAATTGAAATTTAATATGCAATGATCAACTTCTGTTTTACAGATCAACACATGTGAAAATGGATAAGAGAACCTTGCTAAAAGGGGACTTTTTGTTCTGGAATACCTGCAGTAACTCTTTTATAGACTTACCAGCATTGGCATGGGACTAGAACCAGAAAAAATTCATATTTATGCCAATCATCTAAATATATATATATAAGAATGTCAAAATATGACCTGTAGGCATGAAAATGGAAGGCATGGAATTTGAAATAGACATTTGGAAGTTCCCTTTACTTGTAGTGGCATGGAAAACATGGGTTAGTTTATATGGCATGAACATGGACCAAATGAGTAAGATGAATTATGGAATGACTGGAGGATTTGAGAGAAACTTTGTTTGAAATGAGATGGGAATGGCTCACAATTTTTGAGAAACTCTTCTGAGGGGAATGGGTGGTTGCAGTAGCAATGACCAATCAAGTGGATGGGTCCTGAAACTGATTACATAAATGGTGCTGGGATGAAAAGAATGTGTTCTGGCCTAAGTCATAGAACAGACAGAATAGGGTCTAATATGAAGAAAATGGGCCTTGTCATGAATTGAATGGCTTCCACTCAAGAAGGAATGGGATCAGGAATAAAGCAAAAAGTTCTTGTTGAAACTGGCTACATAACCATGAGCATTAAGAGAATGAGTGAACTTTAGGATAGATATAAGGGCAGAGGAAATGGGGGCTGTCATGGGTTTTGGTATTTAGAAAATGGCTACTCTTGAAGTTGGGTTAGTTCAACTGTAGATTGAACGGGATCAGGTATGGATCACATGGATCTTACTATGAATTGTTTATTACCTACTGGCATTGAAGCTAGTATAGCCAACATGGTCCAAGTTATGGATTAAATGTCCACTTGTTTGGGCCCTATGAGTAACATAAATGAATTGCATGGGATTGGCCATATAAGGGTCAATAACATAGAGAGAATTAAACTCACAACAGATCCAGGTCTAGGCTCAGAAATCTAGCATATGAGAAGTAGCTTTGATAGAGCTATGGAAATGGGTTGAGAAAACTTTGAAGACAGTTTCACAGGGTCTCTTGGAAATGCTAGTGGCCATATGGGCTTATGGTTTTTCAAAATGTCTGACAGATATAAATAACATTTATAATAATAATAAATAAATAATAATATATAATAATAATAAATAATAATAATAACAATATTAAATATAATAATAATAATAAATAACAATAAATAAATAATAATAATAAATAACAATAATAATAAATAAAAAACAGAAACCTCTGTTTTGACTTCTCATGGCAAATGCCCCCCAAACCAAATAATTAGATGTTGCCATATATTTTATGCAGTCATCAAATTGGAGAATTGGTAGACCCAAAGGGCTGCGGTGTGGCTAAGTGTGAGTCATGAGGGGTGTCAAAGAAAGTCTGCTAGATATTTAATAGGATAAAGATAAGAGGTAGAGAGATTGCTGAGCAGATTGACAAAAATGCTTAATAAGCAACCCTTTTTAAATATCAATTCCAGACTTCCAAATTTATATTTTTTTCTTTGTTAGATTTATTAATTTGTCTTCTGGTTACATAAGGATGTTTCATTTGCTTTCTGAGGGAGGGTGATTTCAATTTTTAAATGTCTGAGACTCCATTTGATTGTTTTCTTTGAAGATGAGATGTGCACAATTGTTTTTTTAGTTGTGGTGTCTTGTTGATATTACTGCTTTGGCAATAAACAAATTCTAAAAGTCTCTTAAAATGGAAAAAAATAAGAAAAGCTCTTCTGCATCTGAGATTAGTTGCAGCCTAGGAAATAGGATTTTGTTTAACTGAATCTATCCTTTAAAATTCCTTGTATATTACCTTTCAAAATGTTCCTTTCGCACTTTCGGCAAGGTCTGCCCCCTGGTGGTGTCTTTGTTTTGGAATTCAGGCAGAAGGACTAAGCTTGCTCCGTATAGAAAATATAGAAGACAGCCAATGTCAAGATTCAGAGCTGGGAATGGGTAGCATTAACCTGGATGAAACTGAAGGTAGATGACTAGCGGAAAGTGAGGTGAATTAGGTCACTTGAGGACAGAAGTTTTTACTGATTCCACAGGGACATTAAGAGACTTTGAGGAAGGGATGTGGTATGGTCACATGGCATTCCTGTTAGATTTTTTTTTTTAGGGGTCAGTGATCAGGATTGGATTTAGAAGAAGAGAGGCTCAGCTGAGAAACTTTGTAAGAGGAAATTATTCCTAATTCTAGGTGGAAATAAAAGGAATGTGGCTATAATTGGTTGGATGTTGCCCTACATTCTTGAAAAGGACCAAAATGACATCACTATGCTAAAGTCAAGTTTCATTGTGTCCAACTGTGACTGATCAGACCAATATGAGCTTGGAGTGCTCTACCACAGGTCAGGCACAAATAGTCTGTGTGAACATTTGGGGTGGGTACTCTAAATTTGTGCATCCTGCATTTTCTTTGAGTTGTTTCAATTCTGCTTTGCTCATAGAGCACAGCACTTTCTCTGATGTGGGTATGCCATGTTGAGTGGTCTTGTGCCAGTGTCTTCCATGTCACACAATCAATTCCAAAATTCTTGAGAGAGACCTTGAGAATGTCCTTGAATTGCTTCTTCTGACCACTGTGTGAACACTTGCCCTGTATGAGTTCTCCATAAAGTAGTCTTTTTGTTGAATATAAATTTTGCATTTGAACAACATGGCCATCCCATCAGAGCTGCACTCTCTGAATGCTTGGCAGTTTAGTTCAAGTAAGGACCTCAGTGTCTGGTACCTTATCCTGCCAGGTGATCATCAGAATCTTCCTAAGACAATTCAAATGGAAGTGATTCAGTTTCCTGGCATGGTGCTGGTAGACTGTCCAAGTTTCACAGATATACAACAGTTTGGTCAACACACTGGCTCTGTAGACCCTCAGTTTGGCAGTCAGTCTAATACCTCTTCTCTTCTTCTTCTAATACCTCTTTCCTGGGGCGGCCAGGTGGCTCAGCAAGTAAGAGCACTGGTCCCAGAGTTGGGATGACCTGGGATCGAATCTGGGCTCTGATACTTAGCACCACACTCGGAAATAACTGGCTGTGTAACCTTGAGCAAGTTACTTAACCCCAATTGCTTAAAAATAAGTAAATAAATAAATAATGCCTCTTTCCTTTGGAGCCTCCCAAATGCTGAACTAGCTCTGGTAATGGATGTGTCAACCTCATTATCAATGTGTACGTCCCTGAAAAGTGCACTGCCAAGGTAAGTGAATTTATCCACAGCATTCAAAACTTCTCCATTTGCTGTAACTGATGGTTCCATGTATGGATGGTGTGGTGGTGACTGATGGAGAACCTGTGTTTTCTAGATGTTAATTGTTAGGCCAAAATTAGCACAAGCAGCAGAGCATTGATCCATACTTTGTTGCATCTCAACTTCGGAGGCTTCATTGAGTTTACAAACACCTGCAGACAGAAAATCATGTACCAGCACTCCCTCCACTTTGGTCTTGGCTTGTAGCCTTTTCAAATTGAAGAATTTACTGTCAGTGTGGTAGGTGACCTTGATGCCATGTTCATCCTCTTTGAAAGCATTTGACAACATTGCTGAAAACATCATGCTAAAAAAGCACAGGAGCAAGCACACATCCTTGTTTCACTCCATTGGTGACTGGGAAGGCACGAGAGCATTGTCCGTTATCTGGAACCCGGGCAAGCATGCTGTCATGAAATTGATGTACAATGCTGATGAGCTTCTCCAGGTGACCAAATATTGACATAATTTTCCATAAGTCCTCACAACTAACAGTATCAAAGACCTTGGTCAAATCTACAGACATTGTATACAGACCTCTGTTCTCCTCCTGGCATTTCTCCTGGAGTTGTTGAGCAGCAAACACTGTATTGACTCTTTCTTGGCCCTTTCTGAAGCCACACTGGCTCTCAGGTAGACGACCATCTTCCAGGTGAAGGAGCAGCCTATTAAGGAGGACTCTGGCAAGAACATTGCCAGAAATGACTAGGAGAGAGACCCTCCCTGTGATTGTTGTAGGACAACCTATTTCCTTGACCTTTATAGAGATGGACAATGGAGGCATCTTGAACTCCTGGAGGATAACCTCCTCTTGTCATATAACCTGGAAAATTTGAGTAAGCTTTTTTAATGAGCAATGGACCCCCTACCTTGTAAATATCAGTTGGAATATAATCAGCACCAGATGCTTTGCGACATGAAAGGAGCCTAATGACATTCAAAAACTCTTCTTCATTTGGAGATTCAGCTAGGGAGGGATCGACTTCAACCTGAGGTAAATGATTAGTGGCCTCAGCATTGATTGGTGATGGTCTGTTGAGAACACTATGGAAGTGGTCAGCCCCCTCCCTGGAGTCATGTGCTTATCACTTATCAATGTGGTTCCATCAGCACTGAGTAGTTGTGATGCACCATAGGTCTTTGGCCCATAAATAGCCTTCAGGGTTTCATAAAAGCACTTAATGATGAGAATCAAATAAGATAAGAGGGATAAAAAGGGTTTGGAAGAACTGCTGTGGTGAGTGGCATAATGAGTTGATTAGGGAGAGATTTTGAAGGATTGACTTTCTGCAGTGAGAGCCCAGTTGAGGTTCTGTAATATAATTTTTTAGTGTACTCAGTAAGCATGATTTCATAATTTTCTCCAGCTTTATCATCACATGTCTAGGAGCAAAGGTAACTAACAGTAGGGGTGATACAAAGTTGGAGCTTGGTAGGGCTAGATCAATGAGAGACAGTGCAGAAATGAACTGGTTTACCAAGAGATGAGTAGGAAAGTGTAGGTAGTGCTGGCATGATGGCCTGAGAAATAACTAAAGGGTTGAGGATTGGAGGACATGGTATAGATGAATAGGGTTTGGTATTGCAAAGGAGAGGTAAACTTTAATGATAATACAAAAGAAAATACCAAAATAAACTGTAATGGTTTCTCTACCTCTGCCCCATTTGAAATGCAAACCCCAATAGTTTAATATATTTGCCAGTGAACCTGAATAATATTTTTAGAATAAAATTAAATACAAATAGAACTTAGTCTTTTAAAATACTTTGCCAGTAGCTAAATTTTCAGCCAAGTCTTCAAAAAACCTTTTCATGTACTGACTCACTTTTACACTTCCTGGACAGTAAATAAGAATCCATCCAGCCATCCATCCATCCATCCATCCATCTTTCTATCCATCTATCCATCTATCTATCTATCTATCTATCTATCTATCTATCTATCTATCTATC
>NW_027187460.1:58074430-58200481 GCF_028583685.1 Petaurus breviceps papuanus | reverse complement strand
ATCTATCTATCTATCTATCTATCTATCTATCTATCTATCTATCTATCTGTCTGTCTGTCTGTCTGTCTGTCTGTCTGTCTGTCCGTCCGTCTGTCTTCTATCTATCTATCTACCTATCTTTCTATATAATATATCTATCTATTTTGAGAAAATAGTGATATCCCAAATCATGAGGAAATTCAGTTCTAGAGGGAAAAGGTTCTTTCAATGTCCATGAAGCACATTGGAAAGATAAACATTGAGCTTACTGGCAAACTCCCAATGCATAATGATCCTGCCTAAGCCATCATCATCTCTGGCCATGGTGATCTGACCAAATCCTGTTCCTAAATAGTGAGAATTAAAGCATATCCAATCTAATAAAAATTATTAAGCAATTATTATTTGCAAGGTTCATTGATAAATGCTTGGGATACAGACAAAATTTTAAAAAAAACCTGTTCCTGCCTTCAATAGGATTATATTCTACTGCTGGGGTAGGGGTATCAAATTATTGACATACATAAGCATATCTTGAGTTTATTTGAGAAAGCAGAGGGGGAGGGAGAGGATTCTGGTAGGGAATGACACAGAGGTTGATTCTTAGAGGAAGCCTAGGCTTCTATGAAGTAGACATGAGGAGAGAATGAATTCCTGGCCCAGGAGACATTCTGGCAAAGGCAAAGGGGTGAAAGACAAGATTCCAAGTACAAGGGATAACGAGTAAGTTAGTTAGACTGGAATATAAACTAAACAAAAAAGAGCATTGTGAGCAGATCTGGAAAGACATATAGCAGCAACATCATAAAAGACTTTCAATGCCAAGCTGAGAGAGTTGCATTTTATCTCAGAGACAGTAGGGAGTCATTGAAGTTTCTTTAGCAGAAGAGTAATATGACCAAACTTGTGCCTTAGGAAGCTTATTTTGGCACCTATGTGGAGGATTGGAGAGGGCAATGATTGGAAGCTGGAAGGCTAATCAGGAGGTTGTCTGTCATACCAGTCCAGGGAGGAGGTGGTATTGGTGGCAGCAATGAGAGGAGTAGAATGTGGGTAATCTTTTGGAGGTAGAACTGGTAAGATTTGGTGTCCAATTGGATTGATGGGATGGAGAGAGAAATCAAGGATTTTAGATGTTGCAAGCCTAGGTGACTGAAAGACTGGCAGTAGTTTTCAGGGTTCATTATAACATATAAGGAAACATATTTCCTCTTCTATCATGGGGTTATACAGTGATTTAAAATGGTAGTAACAAATTCTTCACTATAATATGTAAAATTATGCTTTTAAAGAAATAATAACCCAGATTATTGCTGGGTTATGATTGGTCAACATAAAGTAAATATGACTTTTGTTAAAGTCATATATCATATTATTCCAAGAAAATTTTGTCAGTATTTTCATATGTAGAGCCATATGAACAAAAGTACTATTTAAGAGAATCTCAAGTACTCTTTTCCTGATCAAGATATATCTTTGCATTATAATTAAACTGTGTTGTGGTGATTTCCCCCCCTTTTTCTTCCTCTCTCCCTAGTATAATGGAATGTGTATACAAGGGCCTGCTGGGATGCCTGGCAGAGATGGAAATCCTGGAGCCAATGGCATCCCGGGTACTCCAGGAATCCCAGGTCGGGATGGATTCAAAGGTGAAAAGGGTGAATGTCTGAGAGAAACCTTTGAAGAGACCTGGTCACCCAACTATAAACAGTGTTCATGGAGTGCACTTAACTATGGGATAGATCTTGGGAAAATCGCAGTAAGTAAATTCAGACTTTTTCTAAGTTGCTATATCAAGATGGTGAGGTTTGAGTGTTAAATTTCTGGTTAGATTTCCTATGTCTGGCCCAAAGTCATCTCAAGACTTATCATTCAAGAGGAGACACCCTGACAACTTCAATCTAAATTAAAACAAACTGAGCTCCAGTTTCCAAGTGTAAAAACAGGTCATAATTCAGAGCCAACTTCACAAAAGAAGTCATCAGACCAACACATCACCCTGCTGTTTTACCTACTGTCTAAAAAAGAATGTTTAGATAAAAAGTAATAAAAGTGAATGTAATTAAGTGAGGAGCTCTTAAGGGTATGTCTAGGGGGTAATTCTTCAGTCATACCAGTGGGCTTGGTTTGAAATGGATTGTCATAAAAGCTTGGACAAATTTTAAGGAAGGCAAGAGTAACAGTGTGAACGATTCAGATCAACATTGCTTTATCGTATTTGTATTTGAAATAACAGCCTATTGGACAACGCATTTTGATCAAAGATCCAGTCAAATTAAGTGGTTACATCTGCTTCAGAATTAGGCTGAGTGTGAGGATAGAACAGTGCTGAAGCACTCTCTGGGATTTAAC
Source organism: Petaurus breviceps papuanus (assembly GCF_028583685.1). NCBI lineage: Eukaryota > Metazoa > Chordata > Mammalia > Diprotodontia > Petauridae > Petaurus > Petaurus breviceps. The sequence goes on along the minus strand of NW_027187460.1, from coordinate 58,198,150 downwards.
ATCCTGGGGTCTACAATTCTGTAGTACAATTTTGATTGATTGATACTTCTCAGGAGAAAACTTTTAATTCTCTCTCTCTCTCTCTCTCTCTCTCTCTCTCTCTCTCTCTCTCTCTCCCTCCTTTCCTGCCTCCCTCCCTTTCCCCCTATCCCCCAGTATTTAATTAAGATGCCAAAAAATTGGGAGAAACTTGTGTATGGGTTCTGAATTTGTATCATTCAGCTCCATATCTTTGCACTATAAGAAATATAGACCATTGGTTGATATAGAAATATAGCAAAATTTTAGGGTAGGATCAATTAGGTGGCCACCTCATGTAAGTAAAATTTTTTAATGACTTGCAGTTTTAGCAACTGAGCAATTTATGTTGGCATCTAATTTCCAGGGAAGTATCTACTAAAATAAATGTACAAATATTGAAATACTCATCACTAATGAATGGGTTGATAATTTGCAACCTGTCCAAAGTTGCTGGGTCTCTTTCAATTCAATTTACATTTACTTACAGTATTATGTACAATGATCTATGCTGGACTCTAAGGATACAAATGTAGAACTTTTCCTCAAAAAGTTTAAAATCTAGTCAAGGAATAGAGCCAGGAAGGACTGGACATGTACACAAATAACTCTAATTCAAGTTAGAATGTCTTTTTGTGCATAGGAAAGGTCAGGGAAGCATGAGAGTTTCAAGAAGAGAAGCATCCTTTCTAGGCCAAAAGATCAAAGAGGGCTTCATGAAGGAAGTGACATCTAAATTAGAGCTTGGAAGAGCAGGATTCAGTAGGTGGAGATGGAGGAGAGTCCTCTTGCATGGGGAATGTTATGTATGAATAAGCAGGAATGGGAGAGGGTAAGACAAGATGAGCTAGAAGAGAGGAGCACAGTTTGACGAGAGTAAAATGAAAAGACATTCTATAAAACAGCATTAGAGATGTGAGTTGTAGCCAGGTTGTTGAGGGCCTGAATGCCCTAAGATATTTGCATTTTCTTGGGTAGGCTACAGAAAGTCGGTAAAAGTTTTTGAGCAAGGAAGTGACCTGATCAAACATGGACATCAGGACAATTTCTTTTATTTTTTTCTTTTTGGAGGGGGGAATGTGGGACATTTGGGATTAAGTGACTTGCCCAAGGTCACACGGCTAATAAGTGTTAAGTTTCTGAGGCCGGATTTGAATTCAGGTCCTCCTGACTCCAAGGCTGGTGTTCTATTCACTGTACCACCCAGCTACCCCTATCAGGAAGATTTCTTTGGCAGCTCTGCCAAGGACAGATTAGAAAGAGGTGAGGCAGGGAAGACTATTCAAAGATTCATATAATATCCTAAGTGAGAGGTGGTCTGAGCCTAAACAAAGATGGTTTCAATGGTAGCGGAAAGGAAAAGAAGAATATGATACACGCATTAAATAAGATACACATCTTGGCAATTGATTGGATATGAAGGATAAAGGAAAGGGAAGAGCTGAGTATGACTTTAGTCAGGCAAAGGGGCAGGTTTGGAAGAGAGATGTTGCTAGGTTTTGGATTTGTTAAATTTGAAATATCCACAGAACACAGAGGGACCCAGCAGGCAGTTATAAATGTGGGACTGGCCTCCTGGGAGATGTAGAAACTAGAGAATGGATATAGGAATATTGGATAGAGGTGATCATTTGAGCTAATGTAGATGAGATTGTCAAGAGAGAGAATAGGGAGTTAGAAGAGGGCTTAGGCCCGTCTTGGGGATGTCCACTCTTAGGGGTCAGGAACAGGAAGAAAAATTGAAGTATTATCAAGATGAGTGGTCTGAAAGGTTTGAAAGAGAACCAAGAAAACAGTGTCACAGAAACCAAGGGAGGACAGACATTCAGGAAAGAACGGGGGTGGTGACTGACAGTGTCAAATGCTGAATAGCGATCAAAGGATGAGGACTGAAAAGAAGGCCTTTGGACCATTTAAAAATAGCTAACATTTATGTAGCACTTACTATGTGCCCTGTACTATGCTAAGAACTGTACAATTATTGCCCTTTTTGATCCTTACAACAGCTCTGGAAGGTAGAAATTATTATTATCCTCATTTTACAGATGAGGAAACTGAATTAGACAGAGGTTAAGTGACTAGTCCAGGGTCACACTGCTAGTAAGTATCTGAGGTTGGATTTGAACGCAGGTCTTCCTGACTCCAAGTCCAACAATCCATCCACTATGCCACCTAGCTGCTCTAAAAACAATTGCATTAGCTTTTTAATATTAATTATTTGGAGAATATTTTTCTTTACAAAAGTTGTGGTGGTTAATATCCTTTGAATCTATATGAATACAAGTTAATAGAACCATATTATTCTCATAAAGGCCATATTTTGGCAAAACTCAGATTTTAATGAACTAAATTAATTAGTCTTTAATTTTAAAGGATGACAAATAGGTCAAGGGAGGGAGAAAAATTAAAAGACAACATTTTAATGATGTCATTAGGTGAATATTGAATAGCACAGTAAGTTCAGTGTTAGAAGAGATGCATGGACTACATTATCTCTGATCACAGTCAATGCATGAGACTGTTATGTTATTTAATATGTGAAACAGCTTTATAATGGAAATGCCAACCAACTTTTTCATTAAAAATGTGTATTTTCCTCCCCAAGTGTTTCATCGTACTGTATATAATGTCTTGTCCATTGATGAACCTCTTTATTTTTCAACTTTATTATTACTTTGATGTTGAAAATGTGCTTATATTTGTTCCCTGTTTGTGGAAATAGTAAGAGTAGCATTTAAGTATAATATTTCTTCAGTTTATAGTATTAACATCACTGGTTAGCATTTAAGTAGTTTCATGGAATGTTTCATGTGTTCTAGTGCTTTGACAGATTTTGAGAGGACATAAAAAAATAATTTGAGTCTTAATGGCCAGACTTGTAGACAATAAGTAACAGGATTGTTTTCTTTTTAAAAAATGAAATAATCTTCCTTCCAATATTGTCACGGTGACTGAGACAAAAACATGAACGAACTAAAAAATTCGTCTTTTGATATGTCTAATTTTTTTTTCCAGTTTAATGAGGAGGAGAAAACTTCAATGGAATGATTTTTAAAAATACAATATTTATTTTGTGCACAGAGAGATGCACAGACATACACAAAGGTTGAATAGAGTGGAGCTAAGAGCTACCCTTACTTTACTTTAAGAGGAAATGTGATACATAGGGAAAGGGCATTGACATTGGAATGAGAGAATCTGGGCCCAAAACCTGGCTTTTCTCTGTGTGTGTGTGTATCTTTATCTATATATACACATGTGTATATGTATATATTGTTCTCTCTATATTATATATTATAATATAATTGATATCATAGTAATATTATGTATTATAGTGTGATCGATCCATATATAGAGCTTGATTAAAAACACACACGTATATAATATAGATACACTCATGTACACATATATGCACATATATGTTCATATACAGTTATGTGTGCACTCACATGGGGTGTGCATGTATATGTATGTGTGTACACACATATATATATGTGTGTGTATCTATATCCATCTACATATCTATATCTATATATGTGGCAAAACGTGAACTCATTTTCCTAATCTTTAAAATGTAGGTGTTAGGGGCAGCTAGGTGGCACAGCGAATAGAGCACCGGCCCTGGAGGCAGGAAGACCTGAGTTCAAACCCAGCCTCAGATGCTTGACACTCTTACTAGCCGTGTGACTTTGGGCAAGTCACTTAACCCCAATTGCCCTCCAAAAAGAAAAGGCAAAATAAAATAAAACGCAGGTGTTGAACTAAACAGCCTTTAAATTCTTTTCTAGTTCTAGATCTGTGATCTTATAACTAAGATGAACCTTTTCTCTTCTTCATAATCAAGTTAAGGTGACAGATATGTATGTACTGGCTTAGCTCCATCCAAATGCTGATAGCTCAGTTGTTTTGTCCCACTGATGCCAAAGGCTTGAACAATTAGAGCATGACTGAGATTTACTTTCCTATCATACACTGTCCCTCTTAAAGGGATAAAAATGTATAATTTGGCTAGTTGTACATTTAAAATGTGAACTGGGGAGTTGAAGACAATTCACATTTTGAAGGCACATTTATGTTCTGGAGGAAATAAAATGGAAAACGTGGTCTCAAGGCCATGTCTGTGTTTTTGTGTTAGGAATGCACGTTCACCAAGATGCGCTCTAACAGTGCTCTCAGGGTGCTTTTTAGTGGATCTCTTCGACTGAAATGCAAAAGCGCCTGCTGTCAGCGCTGGTATTTCACATTCAATGGGGCTGAATGCTCAGGACCACTTCCCATCGAGGCCATAATTTATTTGGATCAAGGAAGCCCAGAAATGAATTCAACTATTAACATTCATCGAACTTCTTCAGGTATGAGAACTACGACATATGTGAGAGAATGTCCTGTGAGACCTTTCTTGGGTTGTTTTGTTCTGTGGATGTGGATGATTAACAAACCGCTTTTAAAAATTTTGCTGTCACGATAGATGATGAATGGATTGCTACAATCTGTTATAGTAAAAGCCTCCAGACAATTTACAAATTCATTTCAAATTACTAAACATCTTTTTGTGTCTAGTATGGGCAAGGCACTCTTCTAAGAGTTGTGGGCTACAAATATGCTTTAAAGCCTTATTCAAAAAGGAGGTAGGGGTTAGAAACGATGTTGCAGATCTATAGTCCTTGCTGCCAAGGGAGGCTGGGGCTGGTGGATTTCCTGAGTTCAGGAGTTCTGAACTGCAGTAAGACAAAGTCAGTTGAGTGTTTGAACTAAGTCTGGCACCAATATGATGAACCTTGGGACCACCAGAAGCCATCAAGGTGCCTAAGGAGAGGTGAACTGGCCCAGGTCAAAAATGGAACAGGTCAAAATGTCCAGGTTGATCTGCAGTGGAATCAGGCCTGTTGTCTACTGCACTTCTAGCCTATGTAAGATGTGTGTTGGGGGGGGGGGGAAGACTGGTGCGGACAGGGGCAGGAAAAGTTTTTCAAAAGTAGGAACTGAGCTAGGATGAGTCAGAATGTCAGTTTTATCATGGTTCTTTTGTATTTTAAAATTATGTGACTGCCACAGATTCTCTGCAAGAAGCAGTTTTTGTAGACTACAAACAGAAAAGAAAAACAACATATAAAATTTGTACTAGCGAGAAGATAAGTGGAGCCCTAACAAGACCATTTTGCTCTAACCTACTCCCATCCCCGACCCATGAAAGCTGTCTTCTGTTTCTGCTGTGTCACTTGTCAGAAAGTGTTCCAACAAAATAAGAGGCGCATCTCAAATCAAATTCTTCCACTTTGAAAAACAGAATAGGTTTCTATTGGTTGGTTGGGGTATTGATTTTCTGTTTCTCTTGGAACTTAAAAATTCTATCATAAAATTTTATTTCAGTAGACAGATTTGCTTCCATAGCAGTGATAAATTCAAAATTTTCCAAAAATTATTTCTAAAATTGAAACTAAGAAAGAGATGGACCAATGTTGGTGGTAACCCATCCAGAGGAAAGAACTGGAATCTGAATGCAGACTGAAGCAAACTACTTGCTCTCTTTTGTGTTTTGTTTTGCTTCGTTCCTTCTTTCTCATTGCTCACTCCATTGGTTTTAATTCTTCTCTGCAACTTGGCTAATGTTTAATGAAAAGGTATTTTTAGAACATATATCAAACTGCATGCTGCCATGGGGGAGAGTGGGGAAGAGAGGAAGGGGGAGAAAATTTGGAACTTGGGATTGTGGAAATAAATGTTGTAAGCTAAAAGTAAATAAATAAATTTAAGGAGCAGCTAGGTGGCACAGTGAATAGAACACTGGTCCTGGAGTCAGGAGGACCTGAGTTCAAATCCAGACGCAGACACTTAACATGTGCTAGCCAGCTGTGTGACCTTGGGTCACTTAACCCCAATTGCCCTGCCTTCCCCCCTTCCAAAAAATAAAAAACAACCAAAAAATTTTTTTTAAATATTTGTGGTAACCCATATTGACTATATGAATTTATAATCAATCAGTTATGCTAATTCCTGTATTAAGCAGCCTTGGGTTTGGTGTCAGAGTCATAATTAGCTAAAACAACAACAACAAAACGCTGATTGACTATTGTGAAATCTCAGGGAGTTCTAACTATGGTCCTTGTTTCCCAGTGGAAGGTCTGTGTGAAGGAATCAGTGCTGGCTTAGTGGATATTGCTATCTGGGTTGGCACCTGTGCAGATTATCCCAAAGGAGATGCCTCAACTGGATGGAATTCAGTGTCCAGGATCATCATCGAAGAACTCCCGAAATGAATTCTGCAAGTCCTCATTCCCTACCTCCTTTTGAATACATTTTAAACAGTTTATTTTAAGAAATATTTTGTACTTTGAAAAAATAAGTTAAACTTTTTTATGGATGTAATCTAGTAGTGTGTATTTAGACTTTCTTCTTTTTTTTTTTTAATGTCATGCTACAAATGTTTAAGACAGTTTGAGGAATTTGCTGTTAGTGTGAACACTTCCCCACCAAACTCATCCCCAGATCCCATTACTAACAGCCTCATTTTTGTCAGACAGGCTTTCTCTTCTCTTCTCCTCCCCTACCTTTGCTTTGTAGCAGCTAAACAAATTCATAATGAGAATTGTTATAACAGTTGGAGTTGTTTAAAATTTTTTTATGTCTGTTAAATAAAGCCAAATAAATAAACAAAACACAGTTAAAGCCTGAAGACTCTAAATGAGGAGCTATTGAAGATTTTAGAGCAGAGATCTGACATAATCAGAACTCTAAATTCTTTCTTTTTTTTCTTTCTTTCTTTCTTTCTTTCTTTCTTCCTCCCTTCTTCCTTTCTTCCTCCCTCCCTCCCTCCCCCTTCCTTCCTTCCTTCCTTCCTTCCTTCTTTCCTTCCTTCCTCCCTCCCTTCCTCCCTTCCTTCCTCCCTTCCTTCCTTCCTTCCTTCCTTCCTTCCTTCCTTCCTTCCTTCCTTCCTTCCTTCCTCTCTTCCTTCCTTTATTTCTTTGTCTGTTGGATTTTTCTAAAAATGGAAAGAGGAGGTGAACAGTACCTCTTGTTCAGATTATTTTCCTTATTTAATAGCAAAATGCCTTTCTAAATCAGTGATTTTGTGGTATATCTATGTCCTCATTGGGAATGAATAAGGCAGAAAAAAACCTACACATAAAACTCATGTATCCAAATGAGATATTTTTATTTTTTAATTTAATATTTTATTTTTCCCCAGGCACATGCAAAAATAATCTTTAACATTCATTTTTTATAATTTTTGAGTCCTAAATTCTCTCCCTTCCTCCTTCCCTACCCCCTCACAAAGAAGACAAGCAACTGGATATAGGCCACACATGTGCAGTCATGCAAAACACATCTCCATGCCAGCAAATGAGATTTTTTTTTAGAAGTGACCAAAGTATCCTCCTGGCAAACTGGAGATGGGGACACTGCAAATCTGCAAGTCAGATCAACTCACTAGGTGAGCGTGTTAGGGGTGGAGTGTGGTAGCCAGATTTTCTTTTTTTTTATAAGGAGAGGCCCCATCTCTGATGTGTTATTGATGTTTCATTATTTCCCTCCACTTTCCAGGAGTGATTGGTGGAGAAACAAGTTGTTATCTGCCGATTCTTCCCAGATAATTATGTTTTGGGATCTTTGAGCCTCGTAATTGGTTGAAACATAACCAGTTTCACAATGAACACGCATAACATTTAGCCAAGAAAACCATTTATCCAAATCAGTAGCAAAACAGAAATCAGAGAAAATATCCATAGGGGAATATATGCCAGATACTATGGAGTGAGATATTCCCAGATCTCACCCAAGGGGAAACTCCCCAAAATCTCAAGTGTAGCAAGAGGGTCTTTTACTTTAGCAACCTGAAGTAGAATTGACCTCTTCCATCTTCCCTCTTGAATTGAGAAGCTGGAAGCACTGATTACAAACCCCATAGTGACTTGAAGCTTGAAGAGTCCTGCCTCTTACACAAGGCAGGGTATTTGTCTTCACCAATGAAGAGAAAGTCTGCAACCAAAAGGTTTGATGATTGAGGTTACACTGTGAAACATTCATCTGTAAATTTCCCAGAACTCAAGGATTTAAACCTTTTAAAGGTGGCAATTAATTCATAAACAATCTCATGGCAAACAAAGAGCAAATGTGCTATTGTTTGTGGTCTTAATTTATGATTTTACTCAGCTTTCCTGAGACAATCTCCAAAAATCTAAATCCTGTTATAAACAGAGTAAACAGGTGAAGATTCACAAAGCCCTTTATTATTGTCATAGACTGAGCTGTCTTGTATCTGTAAGGTGAGTCAACCAACAAACTACTAAAATGTATGAATTTTATTAATAATGTATAGATTATCTACCAAGCACCGTTCATATTCACAAAGAAGGGTGGTAGTAAAAATCCTAAATGGTAAATATCTTTCTATACATTATGAGAAGGGTCATAGCAGCTGTAAACATTATGAAATGAATTAGAGCAGTGCAGTGTAGCTAGCTAGCTCTGCCACACTTACCTTGGGGAGATTAATGTGACTGAAGTATGTGTAATGGCTTGGGGGTTGGGTGAGGGAAGAGATTGGAGGCAGGCAGAACAGTTAGGAGATTATTGCAGCAGTCCTGGTGAGACATGGTGAGGGCCCAAATTATGATGATAGAAGAGAGAGGGGAGAGATCTGACAGATATTTTAGAAGCAGAGTTAGTTGAACTTGGCAATAGATTAGATGGACAGGGCGGCTAGGTGGTGCAGTGAATAGAGTACCAGCCCCAGAGTCAGGAAGACCTGGGTTAGGATCCAGCCTCAGACACTAGCCATGTGACCTTGGACAAGTCACTTAAGCCCAATTGCCCTAAAAAAAAAAGCAAAAAAAAAAAATTAGATGGACAGTGAAGAGGGAATGGGGAAGAGGGAGGAACTAATTATGATCTTGAAGTTCCAAACTTGGGATGACTGATTCAGTTGAAATTAGAGGTCTAGAGCAAAGGAAAAAACTTGGAAGTCTGAGTTACAACCTCAGAATTATCCACATTCAGGTGATGGTTGGAACTACGGGAAGAAATGAGAGTGAAAGAAGTTCGTGGCTCAACTGATTTCAATTCAGTCAATATTTATGCAACAGGAATTTACTACAAACCTTATAGAGGAATCATGGGATAGAAGAGGCAGCATAGTATAATAAATGAAAGGGATAAGGATTTACAGGTTCAAAGGCTCTGATGCACCAGCTGAAGGGAACTAGGATTACTAGAAAGAAAAGACAAGGTATCTGAGGACAGAAGTTCTTTCTGCCTTGGTTTTATCATCTAATATAATGAGAGGGTGTGAATAAATAATGGCTTCTAGTTCTAAATCTGGGGGCATCTGGGTGGCACCACAGTGCATAGTGCCTTGCTTGGAGTCAGGAATGCTCATCTCCCTGAGTTCAAATCTGACCTCAGACACTTACTAATTGGTTGACCCTGCATAAATCATTTTACTCTGTTTGCCTCAGTTTCCTCATCTGTAAAATGAGCTAGAGAAGGAAAGGGCAAACCACTCCAGTATCTTTGCCAAGAAAACCTCAAATGGGGTCACAAAGAGTCAGACACATCTGAAATGACTTGGCAAGAAAAAAAGTTTTAAATCTAATGTTATCATGGTTCTATGACTCTTCAATAAACCCAACAACTGACCCCTGGAAGTTTGTGCTCTCTTTCATCTCTATGTTGACTTTTCTTGACTGAATTTGCACCTGTTGGCAAGGTTGCTTCTTGGACCTATGTCCTACATCAGATATTAGACCCCATGGCTTTTCTATCATGAAGCCATACCTCAATTTTTCCTCCCTCTTTCTGAACTTACATGTTATCTCCTTCTCCTAAACTACTTTTACCTTGGCTCTTCAAGTTTGTACCAAGTAAAAGATTTCTCCTTCCATTGAGCTGAAATCTGCCTATCCCTGCATTATTTCTGATTTTGCCCTCCAAGGGAAAGCAGAGCAAATCTAATTTAATCAATCTTCCTTAATGGCAACCCTTCACATTTTTAAAAAATAATTTTTGATTGATGTCTCCTTTAAATTATTTTCATGACTCCCCTCCCCAGTTAACTACTTATTGGCAGAACTGAGCTGACAGATGTACTCTAGAGCCAATGGCTGCTGGAAACTTTTCATCCTTAGCCAGTAATTCCAACTCCATTCCCTTAGGGTAGCAGCTCTCCAAGTGTTGTCTAGACATACTCTAGACATTTTTTAGGGGGTTCATGAGGTCAAAACTATTTTGATAACAATACTAAGATTTGCCTTTTTCAATCATTTAATAAATAGTATGGTTTCAAGTTTCACATTACAGCTAACCTTTAAGAAACCACCAATTGTCAATTTTTTTAATGTAATATCAAGGAAAAATATCCACAATTACCTGAAAAGGCTCTGAAAATACTCTTCCCTTTTCCTACTACATATTTATGTGAGGGTAGGTTTTATTTATATACTTCAAACAAAATAACATTTCAATAGATTGAAAGTAGAAACAGATGTAAGTATCCAGCTGTCTTCTATTCAAGAGATTTGCGGGGCGGCTAGGTGGCACAGTAAATAGAGCACAGGATCTGAGTTCGAATTCGGACTCTTCAAATTCAGCCTTAGACACTTAACACAAAACTAGCTGTGTGACCTTGGGCAAGTCACTTAACCCCAATTGCTCTACCTTCCCCCTCCAAAAAGCAAAAAAAAAAGAGAGATTTGCAAAAAATGAAAAATCATTTTTCTTATTAAATTTTAATTTGGGGGGAAAATTTAGTTTTTCATAAAATATATTAATATGTAATGGATTCATAATTGTTATTTATGAATGAATAATTAAATATTTGAACATTTATCAGTTTTAATTCCTAACATGGTATACATCGATTATAAATATTTCTATAAAACATATTGATATACATATCAATAATTTTATATATACACATATGTGTATACATATACATGTATACACACACTCACACACACACAATTTCTTTGGGATGCTCAATTTTTAAGAGTGTAAAGTGGTCCTGAGACCATAAATTTAGGCATATAAAAAGTGCTTATTGACTGATGAAACATCTCCCCTGCTTGGCCTCTCCCCTCCCACTGTATTTGCACAGTAACTATAAAACAAAAATGCATTAGCATCCAGATATATCAGCATACTTTAGGATGGACATAGACAAACAGGAGTGTATCTAGAGAAACAGGCGGGATTGGTGAGGGGATGAAACCCACCATGTCACATGAGGATCAGCTGTAGGAATTGGAGATGGTTAGCCTTGGAAAAGAAAAGATGAAGGGGAGAGGGACAGTATATGACCCTCTCTATATTACCAGAGGTAAGCTGGAGCCAGTTCAAACTGGTTATCAAATTTTCAGTTTCAACATTTAACACCTTTTGAAATCAGGGCTTGATTTACCGTTGTGTTGATTTTTTAGATTTAATAAAGTGACAGACAAAATGCTAATGATACAGATTAAATTTAACGTCTTCTTAATTTGGGGGGTGGGGTGGGGGAGGGAGAGTCCATTGTTAAACACTTAGTGACAATACCCTTGGACATGATCGCCATTTTAAAGTAGTGAAGAATAAAGACTACATGCTAAAAGTCTAGGAATGTTTGATTATTCCAGGTTGCAACCCTGTTTTATTATCCATGACACAACACAAGCACTTTATCTTTGATTCTAATACTTTTCTTTTTCCTATACCAAGTCTGTTTATTTCTACTTGTCATTGACAGAAACAGCATTCAGGTTACTCATGACCAAAAATGACGTTCGATGTCCAGTGGAGTCTGGATGGGCCTGTTGTGACCCATGTATGCTCCATAAGGCTAACTATAAATGTCCTATGGTCACTTCATCAGCTTTCAATTTAAGCAAAGTTTATTTCCAAGCCATGAATTATGAAGCCTTGGCACACATCAGCAATACTTTGACTAAACCACAATTCTAGGTTTAAACATAGGATATATATATATTTTTTGGTTTTAAAAATATTGGGTGGGGCTCAGTAAAGGGTGAATGTAACCAAGCTGCAGGTCTTCCCCTACAGAGCAGCTTGGAAAGCCACTCTACCCAGACTCAGGGGCTGATTCTAGTTTTGGCTTCTTCACATTTCAAATCTTGCATAGAATACTAATTTCCATTTCAAAGAAATAATGATTAAGAGCAAAAGCAGGTCCCTTAAATTTTTCTTCTCAAAGAGTACACTAAGAGACTTGTCAAACTTGATTTAACTTTCTTATGTTCGGGAGCTTTGAGCTAGGTTTTTTTTTTTTAATCAATTAGAGAGTCATTTCTGGATCATGTGATTGGCCACATGATAGGATTGTGGTTTTTTTTTCCCACAGACTACTCTGTTCTAACAACCTAAAAAAAAGCTACATACTAAAAATCTAGAGTATTTAAGGCTGAATCCTCAGGATTCAAGCGAATCTCCCTATAGAAGGGGATATGAAAGGTTTGTTTTTAAAGGATTAAAGGATGTCACTGTGGGCAGAAATGTATACGGAAAGAGACAGAGGCTTTATTATAATGATCTGTGTCTGGGAGGAAGAGGCATAATAGGAGACCACTTTTTCTGAGAAAGGGGTTTAGGACAGAATAGAAGCATTTGGTAAGTATTTACTTACTTTTATTTGTTTTTATTTTGTTATTGTTATTAATTGTATAAATGTATAAAATTGTTATTAATTTATATTACTTATTATTTGGTAAGTATGTGTCAAGAACTCTGCTGGGGATATGAACAGAAAAACAAGACAGTCCTGGCGAAAGTCCCGGCCATTAAGGAACTTAGATTCTTGTTAGGAGAGACAATACCCACAGGAAGATTTAGCATCACAGTAGATGGAAAGGGCTAGTGGTCCTTTGGGTACATTAGCAGGTCAGATAGCAGCCCATCGCAGATCCTCAGGGATATAGAATCAGAGACAGGATCAGCTTTCAGGTCCCTTCTGATATAAGAATCCATGTTACCAACATTCCTTGGTTCAATGTTGAAGACATGTCTGAAATCAACAGACAGGTCACTAGAAATAGCTGTATTTTCTAATGCAAGCAGTCTGTGTGTTGACCTCAGACACACTTTGTGTCTAATTAATTAACGAATGCAGGTAATTCAGTATCCTCAAAATCTTACAGTAGGAAAGGGACTTTGGAGGTTCTTGTCCAGTTCCTCCCTGAAGCATGAATTCTGTCCACAATACTCAAATAAAAAAAAAGGAAAGAAAATGTCATCTAATCCCTACTCAAAAAGCTCCATTCATAGGGGACTCATTACCTTTTCAAGCAACTCATTCTCTCTACTGGTTAAGTTCTTTTTACTTAGCTAAAAATGGCCTCCCCTTAATAACTTCTATCTATCAGCCTTAAGGGACCAAAAAAATTGTTTCTTTCTTACCTTTTTCCCCCTTCATGATATCTCTCAAGTACACCCTTTAAAAACCTTGAGTTTTCCTTCTCTAAGCTAAACATTTCCAGTTTATTCAACTTATTCTCCACCAATGACTTCCACCTACCATTTTACTCTTATTTCATATTATGTACTTGGCTTCATGTAATATCATGTAATACCCATTTCAATGAAACTCTACCTGTTGCTACCTGGTTTTGGTACATAACATTCCATCTTGCTAGCACTCTTTTCCCCTTGAAATTATTTTCTATTTGTTTAATGTACCTGCTGTATCTCCCAACAGAATGTAAGCTTCTCAAGGGCAGGAGTTGTTTTATCTTTGTATCCCCCAATGTACCTAGCTGGTGCATAATAAATGCTAATTGAATTGAATCACATCAACATGGCCTTGAATCCTCCCCTTGTTTTTATCTCCTTTTTCTAAGAGGTATAATTTGTCAATGTCATTCCTGAATGGAACACAGTACCAAAGATATTGTCTAATCAGGTGTAATACCATGTTTCCCCGATGATAAGACCTATCCCGAAAATAAGCCCTCCCCTTACTGTGTAAGATTCCTCTAAAATAAGCCCTCCCCTGAAAATAAGCCCTATTGAGATTGCTACTGCAGTGAAGGTGATCCCCTGCGCTACATTATGGTACCCTCTCTGTATGCACCGTCCTCCCCCCGCCGTGAAACGCACGCCGAGCTGCATCCAATCAGAGCTGCAGCAGTGAGTGCGTCATCCTGTTCTTCCCCAGTGATTTGCTTATTGAATAAAGGTACATTTTTTTGTTCACATTTACCTGTTTATTAAAATTGCTGTCAATGTTCATTAAAATAAGCCCTCCCCTGAAATTAAGCCCTCTGGTGTTTTTCTGTCCAAAAAAAATAATAAGACACTGTCTTATTATCGGGGAAACATGGTAGTAATGTAATTTGATACCTTTGTATTGGCAAAGGCAACAGGTACTTAGCATAGTAATTAATCAAGCCTCTGTTAAAGAAACAGAAGGTATGAATTCCTGTTGCTGATGTAACAGGAAGGGGTTGGCCAAAATAGGAAGGAGCTAATACTGTGTGTATATAAGGAAAAGCCCAGAGAGGGAGAGACAGATCTTCTTGGAGCAAGCTTTGTAGAGGCAGAAGCTGCCACTGCCAGGGAAACTGAAGAGGAAAGGCTCTCCAGGTTAGAGAGAATGATTTTGATTTAGAGAACCTGGATTAAGTGATTTTGATTCTGGGAACCAGATGAAACTTCTGCTGAGTCCAAGGGCCAGCCGGAGCTGCTGAGGATTTCCAAGAACCAGTCAGAGCTGAGGTCCAGCCAGAGTTGCTGAGGCTATTGAGGATTTCTGAGGGCTAGTCAGATATTGCTGAGGCTGCTGAGAATTTCCAAGGGCCAGCCAGAGCTGCCAAAGACTGAGGAAGCATGACTGTGATGCTGGTACTTTGCATGAGCTTGTTGGTGGCTTTGCTAAGCCTTGTCTTCCCAGGAACAGAGACTGTGAAGGATTTGAGATGGACTGGACACTGTGAGCTCCAATGTGGAGCAGGAACTGCACATAGAGCTGGACAAGGACCTGGGAGCTGTCTGCCTTTGAACCCAGGTGACAGTTTGGTGAATCCAGGTAGGATCTGGGACCATGGAAGGGGATCCAGGGTATCTGAAAGACTACTCCAAGTCAAGCTGAAAGAAGACTTTACTTGGATACTGTGTATTGACTGAGAAATTGTAATTTACTAGTGATCTAGGGGTGGAGGGTCTGTGTATTTTCTGATGATTGAATAGTGAATGATGAAGGATGATTGAATAATTGAG
This sequence comes from Petaurus breviceps papuanus, assembly GCF_028583685.1. Taxonomy (NCBI): domain Eukaryota; kingdom Metazoa; phylum Chordata; class Mammalia; order Diprotodontia; family Petauridae; genus Petaurus; species Petaurus breviceps. Next base: position 58,182,931 of record NW_027187460.1, on the reverse strand, counting down.
TTGATTGAATGATTGATTAAATGACTGTACTAAGTGAATGATGACTGAATAAGTAATTGATTTGTAACAGGTGCTGCATAAGTGGAGAGCTTTGACTGTTATACTTTGTGTCCCTTAAGGAGGCAAACCTCCCTAAGGATGATTGAATGATTGAGATGATTGAATGCTTGAGTTACTAAATGAATGTTCTTTATTGAAAACTTTGTGACCACTGTGGTGAAAACTATGTGGCCATCTGAGTGATAAATTGTTTGAATGCTGTATTTTGACTTTCTGTGATAAGTTGTAACATTGTGAATGCTCTACCTTGATTTCTGTGAATGTTTTGCTCGATTTATTATGGAATAAGTAGAACGTTCACTATACTGTGTAACCAGAACTCTACAAGTTCTGTTCACGGTAGCTTTCTTCTGGAAAGTTGCTTGTGCTTGGCTTTACATCAGGGCAGAATAGAGTAGGAGTATTAATTCATTCATTCTAGATAATGTATTTCTATTAATGCAATGTAAGGTAACATTTGCTTTTTGGCTACCACATCACATAGTTGACCCATATTGAGCTTATAATTCACTAAAACTCATTTTTTTTTCTTTTTAGTGTTAAGTGCTGCCTAACCTTGTCCAGGACTTCTACAGCTGGTTTTCTGAGCCCAAGTCCAAGACTATTTTATATTTATCCAAAGAAAACTTCATTATATTAGATTTGGTCTATGATTCTAGCCTGTTGAGAACTTTTAGCATCCCAATTTTTTTTTATCCAAAGTATTAGCTTTGTGACATTTGCAAATTTTATAAGCATGTTCATTATGTCTTCATCTAAGTTATTTTAAAAAATGTTCAACAGAACAGTCAGAGCAAAAGTGACACACATACCAACAGAAAAAGAACTATAGAACCACAAAATTTAAGAATTGGGATCTTGGCAGAAATCTAGACCCATGCTTTAAAGAAGTCCTCACTATAACATACCTGTCCCAAGACCTCTAAGGAAGGGGAACCAAACACATTTCTCATTTTTAAACAGCTGTTATGAAGTTTATTTCCCTCTCCTCCCCTGCCCCAACAAATACATTAAATTTACCACTTTGTAACTTCTACCCATTGCTCCTGATTTTACCTTCTGGAGATGAACAAAACAAGTCTAGTCTTTTCTCCACATGACAGCCCAACAAATATTTGAATAGTTTTCACGTCTTCCCCCGAGTTTTCTTTCCTCCAGGCTAAACGTGTTTCTTCAACTGATCCTCACATGAAAAGAACTCAAAGCCCAGATGTAAATGCCTTAAAATGTTTTTAATAACTTGCTCTTGTTTGGGATCTGGCTTCAGCACACCCATCTTTACTACTCTGGTTTCCTTCTTTTGGATGCTCTCCAATGAATGTGCCCAGAACTAAACACAATACTTCAGAGGTGTTCTGATGAGGGCTGAGTACAAGGGACAATCATCTAATTCCTGGGAGCTATTCCTTTCCTAATTCAGTCCAAGATCACATTTGTTTGGTCGCCATACCATATTCCCATCCCATATTGAACTTATTATAGTCTGGTAAAGCCCTAGAACTAGGGGCATAGCAATTTTTCTATTAGTTGATACTTGAATATCTAATTCTTGAATTCTGTGATTTGGGGCATCTCTCCTAGTAGATTGCCTGTAAATTCTCTGAGAGTAAAGTTCATATCCTTTTTTTTTTTTTTAGCAGTGTGGTTGGGAGTAGGTGTAGACTCAAGTCTCAGCAAGTGATGCACCTGTAGCTATAGCTTTGATATTAAAACCTTGTTTTTTTAACGATCATTTTAACACAGAGTAGAAGCTTTTATAACCTTAGTAAAGGCCAATCAGACAAAGCTTGTAAGGATAAGTTAAAGGGGTTAAGTAGAGAGGGGCAAATAAAGCAAGTGATTCAACTAGGAGACACAAAGACTCCCTCCAAGCTGGCAGAACCCAGCACTTCCCAAGCAAGGCAAGAGCTAAGGAATCATTGGCAGCTAGCAGTTCTAAGATAGAGGAAAAGATAGGGTCATTGATAGTACCCTCATGGGCTTATCATTAAAACATCATTTTCCTTTCTTTGGCTCATCTCCCTCTTTCCAAATTCTAAATATGAGTTCTGTTCTTCCCTTTCTTTTCTGTTTTCCTTTGGTGGATCATATGTATTCCTACACCTTCAACTTTCACCACTGTTAATTTTAAATCTATCTAGACCCACATTTTCAACTGTCTATTGGACAGATTCATCTGGATTCTAGACTTTCTCTCTAAACTTGTTTCTAAGCTTGATTTTTCCACTTCTTAGTGGCACTGACAACCATTCTCAGGACAGAAGCACAAGTCATCTTCAACACTTTCCCTTTTTTTTTTTACCACCACCTTCAACCTCACTTCCAACCTTAGAGTCCTGTGGATTGTCTGAGATGTTTCTAGCATAACCCTCATCCTTTTTATTCCTATTGTCACTACCTTTGTTCAGGCTCAATACCTGGTAGAGTTTTGGATTGGAGCAAATTTTGGCCTTGCTATTTAAACTGTACAAGTTACTTCACCTCTGAGCTCACTTATGTCCACAATTGTAGCTGTATGAGTTAACTGTAAAAATGGGTATATTTTTATTACTTTCCAGGGATTTGGCGAGAATCAAATGAAAAAAAATGCCTTAAAAACTTTATTCTAATAAGTACCAATTCCTGTTCCCAGGTTGCAATAGCATCCTAACTGGCCATCCTACCTTCCAGTCTTTTCCTGTTCCCACCTACCAAATTTTCCTAAAAGCACTTAGATCAGCTCCACCATCCCTAATCTCCTCTTCATTATTCATCTCATGTGTTGGGTCCAACTTCTAACCACCTTTCAAAGCTCAAATGTTCCTTCCTCCTCTCAATTTCCATAGGGATTTCTTGACATATAATAGGCTCTTATTAAATATTCTTCTACATTAGTTGGCACTTACATAGCCTAATTCTTAAATTCTGTGATGGATCATCTTGACTGTAAGTTCTCTGAGGGGGGAGTTCATAGCCTGTTCTTGTTTACATTTACTACAGCACCCTGCCCAATTCCTGTTCATGTAGTAGTCACCTAATGATTACCGAGTGAAAAGAAAATCCATGATGTTATGTAAAAACACACATTGTGCATCTGAGTCAACATCAGGACCTCATGAACTTTTTTGGTATAATCTATTAGTTCTTGAGAAGCATGAAGAAAAAGATTTTACTAGAAACTTAAAACACATTTCCAGGCATAGCATCAAAGCCCATATAGGAAATAACATGTAACATTATTTATGATTTCATCTTTATTTGAAAAACAATACCATTCAAAATGTAAAAATAGGTCCATTTTCAAAGAACCATTTAAATATGGCTTTGAAAATAGCAATGTTTTATTTACAAGATACAGATGGTAGTGCAATAGCAATCATAGGTATTTATGATAAATAAGAATATATAATTACTATTTCACCATTTTAGGGAGAAGGGAAAGGAAAATATATTTTTATTTAAGCCGCTCCTGCAATGCCTCATAAAAATAAAATCAACAATAACAGGCATAGGTACAGTTTGCACAAAAACACAAATCTGACCAACCAGTGGCATCCAGCCAAGTTATAAGTGTAAGTGGGAAGATTATTTTCCAGTATATATATAGTCAACCTGCCAAGTAACAAAACCCCAACATTTTTGAATCTGCAAAGGGTCTCTGTAAGTATTTCTATGAAATGGTATGTATATGTTAAATAAAGACTGAGACACTCAATCTTGGAGTACAATGAAGTTTGCAAAATCAAAAGTATGCTCAATGCCAGTTTTCAGAAAACTTGGATTTGGAATTAAACTTTAAATTAGGAGGGAAAATTGTTATTATAACAGATACAGACTCCACTTGCTCCTTAATCCTGAGAGAGGTATGGAATCTCACCAGAGAGCAAACTGTCCTAAGACTAAAGTATATTACAAGTGAATGCTTGTTTCACTGTTCAATGATTTCGATATACTCTGAATTTGGGCACTTTTTTCAACAAACCTTCTAAACTCTGAAATCAATCCTTTAAAGTGAACTATTACACATATGCCATCATGCATCCTTGCAAGGAGGAAAACGTGTTACTATTGCACAAAAGCAGATTTTAAAAACCAATCCACACAGCTCAGTTTAGCAATAAAGGCAAATCCATCTAATCCACTAGACAAATGTTGCAAAATCAGCTTCTATTTGAACAATGAAATGGACAAACTCACTGAGCTATATACGCTTCATGTCAGTTTTAATATTGTTTTGATGGCAGCTATTCTAGGCAAAGGCAGCCAAGTCACATAGATAAATGAGAGCAAAAGCAGAAAACTTGTGAGGATTCTTCAGTTCTTTGAATTCTCTCAATAGTTCGAGGTTGATTTGAATTGTGAATAATGTTTCTGTGCACTATTTCTTCCATGTTTTGTATTTCAAGAACTAAGAATATGTTGCTGCCTATAGCAGATATTTTTGTGTTATCTTCTTTAAACTTGTTCTTCTCCTTTAAGACCACGTAAAAAATGGGAGACATTTTCATAAACTAGAAAGGTAATACAACAGGCTGGAGTCACTCTAATCAAATTAGGGACGATTCCTTTGTAAAATCCAATGATGCCTTCTTTCCTATAGAAAAGGAAAAAAATAAGTCAGTATACAAAATAATGTGTGAAAATATTGTACAAAATTTAACTAAATATAATAAATTAATATATTATGTTAATATATTACATATATTTATATATAATTAAATAAATTAAAACACTTAACATGGTAGGAAGAACATCTAAAATTTCCACTGAATGGACCAGGATGAACAAGAAAATAAAACTCACTGCTATTTAAAGCCTTTTCAGAGTGGTTTGCATATATTTAGTTATTTTGTTTGTATACAACTGTTTATATCCATTTAGTTATGATTTATAATCCTTTTCTGACCTGATTAAAATAAAGGACAGGCAAGGATGCCATAAAGCAAAAGCACTCTTTTTTAAAGAACTGCAAAGGATCACTTTTAAAATGATTTCATCTTAAAATGCAGCTGCTAAAAAAACTTTCCCCTTGAGACTGAAATTGTGTAAGCCTACAGAAATGCTATATACCAATTATCACACTCATCCACAATTTAACTGTATCGACACATAGTCTACGTGATATTGGTACAAAATTAATAAACTAGGTACGGAGTAGGCTCTTCATAAATACTTGTTAAATAGAACTAAAGTGACAGAGTACAGGAAGGAGAGGTCAAATTCTGGATTCTGCCATCACTTTTGATCATGTTGCACTTTTATGACCAAGATTGTTACCTAGTAATCCATCTCTTTCTTTTCCTTACTGGATCCTAAACTATAACCCCATCTCTGCCTTCACTTTTATCCCTTTCCAATCTCAACTCCTGAGACAATCAGTTCAATACTTAAGTTTTCCAGGTCTCAGTCCTGGCATCACATAAGCCCTCCTAACCCTAACTCTACATTACTCCCATCATCTACCTATTCTGCTTTTACTCACATGTTGCTGCAAAGAGTTCAATGAAGTCGGGCCATGTGCTGCATTATGTGTTCACTGCAAGTTTATGTAAGCTGACTGGAACTGGGACCTGACTGCAGAGTAAAGCAATCCTTCTGTTCCTCCCTAATTGTCTGTCCCACTCCCTGCAACAGTTACCCTTACTACCTGATCTCTCCTGCAACTTTGGAGCTGAAGACCTTGCCTCATTACTAAGAAAATGATGGCCATTCTGAGTCTTCAGATGTAACCTCCCCAACCCCCTTGCCATTATCTTGTACCTTTTTTATCTTACTGTACATGTACATGTTGTCTCCCCCTGCTGTGAGGGATTATATAAACTCTTTATGGGCAGGGGTAATTGTTTTTGCATTCAAAGTGCCTAGCACACAGTAGGTGCTTAAAGTTTCTTAAAACTGATTGAAGGATGCAATACTGGACTTGGGAGTTGGGAAGACTTAGGTTCAAATCCTGTCCAGCACTTACTGCCTGTGTAACCACGGGCAAGAAATAACCTATCTGTGCCTCAGGTAACTCTAAGATCTGTGGTGACTGTAGATATTGCCTTGGAAAACAACAAATTAACATTATCAGTGTGCTACTGCATTTTTATTTATTTTGTTAAATATTTCCCAATTACATTTTGGATTATGTTTGACACCTCTGTCTTAATTAGACTATCGACTAAGTTATAAATGGGTTGTGATCAATCTTTCACAGAAGAAATTGACCCACCCACAAAGTCAAATCCTTGAGGTTACTGAATTGAATGGAAGTAAACTTATCACATATAAATACTCAGCTTTGGAAAACGTCTGAAACAAAAGAGAAATGTGGGGATCTCAACCACTTCTACTTTGGCTATATATGTACAAAATGCCATATAAAAAGCTAAAAGGCAAAATCCAAGGTCACCCACAGGCTGGTCACAGCATTATTACCAATTAGACTATATGAGGCATTTAGCTGCTGCCACCTTACCTCCATGTCCTCTTGATTACATCAAGTACACCTTCATAAAAAATGTGTTGATCTTGAAGTCGAGCTCTCACTACTTGATATGGGTACGTTGCTGCCACAGCAAATATTTTTGACATTGCTGCAACTGATATATATTCTACTGTGCTCTAAAATAATAACACAAAATGGTTATGTCTTTTCTGGATATTTCTTAAATTGCATAAATTTCCTAACTTGAGCTTGTAAGGTCTACTTAAAAAAATTTATTTAGACTCAAACACCAGAAAAAAATATAGAATAAAGGAAAAAAAAACCCCACATCATAAACTTAAATATTGGAACTTAGATGCAAAGGAAAAAAAAGCATGTCATGTGCATAGCAGAACAAAAGAGAGGACTCAAAGTATATAACAACAAATTTTCATTTCAAGAAAGACTGTATGATAAATAGTACAGATTGTATTAAGAGCTGTCCTTCTTTTCTTTGCTTTCTTGTAAGATTTTTTTGTTCTATGCTGTGTATTTTTTATTTTGTTCTTTTTTCACTCCCACCCCACCCCGTCTGTTCCCCAAGGCTACAATTAAGTGCATATATCACTATATGTATACACACACACACATATAGACATATACTTTCCCTAACAAATTGATCTTTGTTTTTATGTTTGTGCATATCTCGTTTCCTATCCCTCCTGACTCCTCTACTTTACTTCTACCCGCTACCTTACCCTTCCATTACTTAGCCTGCCCCCCTCCAAGGATCCCTCCCCTTTCCTCCCATTCCCATAAATCTACACATCTTCCTATACCCTCCCTTAACCTATTCCCTCCCCCTACCCTCTAGAGATCCCTCCCTTGTTCTCTCCCTCCTCCTTATCCCCTTACCAGTTTATTTCTTCTGATTTTAGAATACTTTTATACTCTTCTAGATTATATATATATATATATATATATATATATATATATGTATGTATGTATGTATTGTTCCCTCTTAAACCCATTCCCAATTAGATCACCAGAACTACCAGCTCTCCTCTTACCTCTAAATTCTTCCTCTTGCACATTTGTATAAATACTCTTTTTAGCTATTCCTAAATGGTTTTACTTTTTAAAGTCATCTCATACTCAGGTCTACCCTAATATTTCTCACGAACTACCCAATTACTGATGACAATCTTAAGACACGTATACACTTGATATGTATAAAAAGTAAATGGTCTGTCCTTATTGAATCCCTTGTAATAAGTCTTTAGTATGCATCTTATATTCATTTTGGCTCTTTTATGTCAAATCTTCCATTAAATTCAGGTTGTTGTGTTTTTTAAAAAAAAAAGTCTTAAAAGTCTGACAGTTGATCAAGTGTCCATTTTTTAAAAAAAAATCCAGGATTATGCTTAACTTTGCTGGGTATGATATTGTTGGTCAGAGCCCCAGTTCTTTTGCTCTTCAACATATAGTGTTTCATGACCTGTGGTCCTTTAGTGTCTTCACTTCTAGATCTTGTGGGATTCTAATAGAAGCACCATCATATTTAACTTGATTTGGGGGAGAGGGGGCATCTAGGTGATGCAGTGAAAAGAGCACCGGCCTTTAAGTCAGGAGGCCCTGAGCTCAAATCTGGCCTCAGACACTTAACACGTACTAGCTGTGTGACCTTGAGCAAGTCTTAAACCCAACTGTCCTGCATTCCCCCACTCAAAAAAAAAAAAAGGCAAAAAAAAGGTTGACTTTTTTCTTATTGCTTTTAATAGTTTATCCTTGAAATGGGTATTATTATATTTATTTTTATATTATATTATTTTATATATCTCTTTTAAGTAGCGATCAGTAGATTTTTTCCTATTTCTTTTTCTACTTTGTTCTAATGCTTCAGGACAATTTTCTTTAATTATTTCTTGTATTATTGCATCAAGATTCTTTTTTAGATCATAACTTTCAGGTAGTCTGATTATTCTTATATTTTCTCTTCTTGATCTGTTTTTAGATCAATTGTTTTTCTAATAAGATGTTTCACTTTCTCTTCTATTTTTTCATTCTTCATATTTTGTTTAATTACTTCTTGATCTCTTATAACTTCGCTGGCTTCACCTTGCCCAATTCTAATTGTCAAGATGTTATTTTCTTCCTTAAGATTCTGCATCCCCTTTTCTAATTGGTTGACTATCTTTCGTAATCTTCTTGTTTTTCTTGGATTGTTCTTATTTTTTTTTTAAGTTTTTCCTCCATCTCTCTCACTTGATTTTTAAAGTCTTTTATAAGTTCTTCTATGAATTCTTTTTGGGCAGCTGACCATTTGATGTTACTCTTTGGGGGCAGAAGAGGGTTTTTTTTTGCTTCAATAACCTTCTCTGAAGATGAACCCCAGTCTTGGGGTTCTTCATCCTCTTCTCTATGGTAACTATGTAATGGTCAGACAGCTAGAAGTCCTGTCTGTTGGTCTGTTGAATTATATTGTTTTCTCTGTATTTTCTGTCTGCTTGTAATTTCTGTTTGTATTTTCTTAAGTTCAGGGTGCTGACTTTTTCCCCTGAACTAAGTGAATGATATCTATCTATGTTTAATTAAAGATTGTTGACCCCTTTAAAGTTGCTTTCCTTTAGTAAAGCAGATCAAATAATTTGTCCTAGCAGCCATCCTGGGTTTGATAGGGTGCTTGCTGTTACACCCTGGCATACAGGGGATTATGCCTCTTGCCCCAGATCTCAGTTCTTCCCTCTTGCTTGGAACCAGTCAAACCTTCAGCCACCTGTAAGTACCCATAACCAGGGGCATCCTGCCCCCCCTACTTCTGTATCCACCTGGCATGTGCTGGTTCCTTCTTGCTCCCCCCCCCCCCCCCAGCTCTCCGGTGTTCCTTGTCAGCAGAGGTTCCCTTGATTTTTCAAGGCTCAGATACCCAACTTCTCTCACTGTTCTGGGGGTAAAAGTTCCTGTGACTGGGGACAAGATGATCTCCCAAACCAGCTATTCCCAGGACCTGCTGCTTGTTGTTAAAGTAGCCCCTAGTTTGGAGGTGTTTACTCTTCACAGGGACCAAATTTCATCTTGAGGTTTTTCTATGGATCTTCTCCAATTGTCCCAGGAAGACCCCTGTTGTGTCCTTATTCTTATTTACTTTTACCTGCACTTTGTTTGCCCTAATGTGCTATTTTATATCTTTTGTGGGGGAAAATCTTTTTTTTCTTTTTATTTATAAGCAATCGGGGTTAAGTAACTTGCTCAAGGTTACACAGCCAGTTATTTCTGGGTGTGGTGCTGAGTATCTGAGCCCAGATTTGATCCAGGTCATCCCGACACTGGAGCCGGTGTTCTTACTCGCTGAGCCACCTGGCCGCCCCTAAGCAATTGGGGTTAAGTAACTTGCTCAAGGTTACACAGCCAGGTGTTTCTGGGTGGGTGCTAAGTGTCTGAGCCCGGGATTCGATCTCCAGGTCTTCTCAACACTGGAGCCGGTGCTCCTACTCGATGTGCTACCTGGCTGCCCCCTGTGGGGGAAAATCTTGAGAGCTTAGAATTTTCTGACCTATTCCACCATCTTCCCAGAATCCTCTCTATAAGGTCTACTATAAGTAATGCTAAGCTAGAACAAAGTAACAAGTACTCAAAATGTGCTTAACTACAAACTTTAAAATTTCTTAAATATATCCATGTTCTCATTAACTGCATATGGTATTTTTAAAAATTTCCAAATGCTAACTGTCCAATTAGAACACGATTTGTAGCATACTATAAATGACAAACTGGCAAAGGAGAGAAAAAAACCAATTTTTAAAAACTGAAAATTGACACCAAAAGGTTAGTCTGATTTAAATTTCTAGCACATTTGATGATTATCTTGACAAAGCTAACTACAATTTACACATTTTCTATAAAAGTAAATTAGACCATCTTTTCAAGAATTTCTTACCAACTGTGCATCTGGTAATCTATTGATATGTGTATTGTACTTCAATTTCAGCAATTCATACGCCATGAACTGAAGTGCTCCATGTGATGTTCCAATTAGCCCAGGCAGAAATCCCTAGAAGATAACCATCTTTTAAAAAAAAGCCACAATATCTAATTTGAAATAGTAAGTAATTTTTATTTAATAATTTTTAAATTAAATAAATTTTATTAAATAAATTAAGTTTTATTTAATATGTAAAATACTCCAAAACCTTAAAGAGTTACTATGGTAAAAGAGAAAAATGCACAGAATCATCATGCTAGCTAGAATAGATGTTAAGAGGCCACCTGGTCCAAGCCCTCCTTTTACAGATGACGACTCTGAAACCCAGGGAGGATAAGGATAGGTCACACAGGCAAGAGCAATGGGTGGGATTTGAACCCAGGTCCTCTAATTAAAAAAACCAGGGAACATTACCCTGCACTGTGTCACTGCTTTATGACTGTCATTCTAAACTTGGGTGGGTAAGTCCCCAGATGGCAGAAAACCAGGACCAGGTCTGTACTTAAAAGTCCAATGTTTCAATGAACATGCTTTTTCATTAAGGTGAGATGACACCCTTCCATGGTACAGAATACAAACTACTCCTGCGTTCTGATGCTGTGTGTTCCTGACATTATGTCAATACCAGTGAAGAATGCAGATTGTCTTTAACTCTTATTCTTAGGGCATAACTGGTCCACCTTCCTTCTTAAATGTTAATGCTTTATGAATTTTTTTTTTCTGCACTGAGCATTTCCAAACATTCTTTCACCCTTACACCTCTCACCCACCTTTGTCACAAACACAAACAATAAAGCGAAATTAATACAGCAAATGCCTCTGAAAGCAAATGAAATATTCAGCACCTCTGGTCCCCTACTCCTCTACTGAGAAGAGATGAAGTTCCATTATGAGTTCTCTGGAGCCAAAATTGTTTTTTTGTCTTTGAATTTAGCTGCCTTATAGTGTTTCTTTCACTTACATTACTGTAATCAATGTTCATATTATTCTCACTGTTCTGATTTGCTCTGCATAAATTCATACAAGTCTTTTCATACTTCTCAATGTTTCATATTTACTTTTTAAGGCACAATAACATTTTATTATATTTATGTAAATCCCAACTAAGTCATATATACCTACTTGCTGTTTTTCCCCCCCAATAAATAGGGTTACTACTAATATTCAGTTATATATAGATAGGGCCTTTCTGTTTTTGACCTCCTTGGGGTACATTAAGTAGTAGTAACCTTGCTAGGTGTCAAAGGGCATAAACAGTCAATAAAACTTTTCTTGAATTTCAAATTCTGTTCCCAAGAAGTTGGTCCAATTCATAGCTCTAGCAGTCATCTAGCTTTGGAATCTTCATTTATGCCCTTTCTTGTGTGCAGTCCTTCATTAATGATATTCTGAAGTCTACTCCCACCTAGTATACAGTTCTCCATTGCTCTGAGTCAATCTGCAATTAAAATTCTTTAGAAATTGTGGTGTAACAGGATGCAACCATATAGTATCACTACAAAAATAGCACGTTAGAAGTTGAAGCTCTGTTCCAAGAAAAACCTTTGAGTCATTAAAAAGTACTAAAAAATTTCCCAATGTGATCCAGCCCTCCTATTCAATTGTGGGCAAAATCTAACCTATTCTGTTTGTCCAAGAGATATATGTGTATATTTATGTGTATATATGTATGTACATAAACACACACATATGTGTGCATATATATATATATATTTTTTGCAGACTAGCTCTAGAGGCTGTTCACTCAAATGTCCATTCAAACCTGGAGGTTTTTCTGACTTCAAACACAGCTATCAACTAAACTAAGAATATATTGGCTTAAAGAAAAGAAAAAGAAAAACAGATGACTCTTTCTTTAAATATGCTTAGGAACATGCCGTTGAAAGGAATTAGAGAATCTTAACCTTAGAAAGGGCTTTAGAGGCCATTTAGTCAAACTTATACTTAATTTTATTTAAGAATTATCTCCCTTGGGGGTGGCTAGGTGGTGCAGTGAGTAGAGCACCGGCATTGGAGTCAGGAGGACCTGAGTTCAAATCCAGCTTCAGACACTTAACACAAAAACTAGCTGTGTGACCTTGGGCAAGTCACTTAACCCCAAAATGCCCTTCAAAAAGAAAAAAAATTGTCTCCCTGAACCTAAAACACACTTGTTTTAACACCAATATTCTTTTAGTGCATTAATTTTTTTTTGATAGAAGGCACAGTGTAATGGATAGAAAACTGGACTTAGAGCCAAAAGATCTAGGTTCAAATTCTGACTCTGATGTATACTGGCTGTGTAAGCCCAGTCAAGTCACTTAACCCTTCAATGTTCTAGGCAATTTTCTAAGATTAAGAAGGTGCCCACTTGTACTGGTAGAGGGAATTTCCTCATGGGGAGTTCATTATACTAATGAAATCACAGGTCCAATCCCTATCCTTATGCTTCCAGTGAAGTTATATGGCTACAAATCATAGAATGCTATAATCTGATGAATTAAAATTGTAGGTCACGTAAAGTGGGTACAAATAGGCTGAAGCATATCAACAACAATTAATTGCATATAAGAAGCGGTGCACAAGATCATCTAACTCCTGACTGGAAAATAAAATAGGTCAATCACTTTGAGAGAGAGGGATAACACAATGGCCATGTGCATGCTGCTACAGATGCAGTTTTTTTGGCCTGGGCACTGCTGTGTCAGGCACTGATGAGGTGGCCTATAAGGAGGAATCTGTCTCTGACCCATCATAAGATTCCCTTGGTTAACCTTGCTCGCTCCATTCCCATTTGTGGCTGCTCTCTGTGGTAATATTGATGAATGTGTAAATAATGTTAAGAGAGCTACAGGGAAACTAGAACATGATGGGTAGATTCTCCTCATGAAGGATATATAGGAGGGCATGGATAAGAATATAAAATAATATAGGCATGGATGAATTTTGCTCTATCTACACTGTTGAAGAATACAATAATGAGATGAAATCACAGATCTATTATGAATGTAATGCTGTTTTTGTTTTCTGGGGTAAAGGGAATGTGGGGAGAGTAAGGTTGACAAACTACAGAGATGTTTACATTTTAAAACACAATAAATTTTATTTAAATATGTAAACACCATTCTTAGCTGGAGCTGTATAAAAACAGGCAGCAGGCCAAATCTGGCCAGCAGGCATACAATGCCTGGGGTACAGAAAGAGAAGACAGGAAAGGAATATAATGAATTGAATAATTAATTAATGATCCTAATCAACTTCTTGTACATGGTAAGTAACCAATACTCTCCTATGCTGACTAAAGCAGCATAATAGGAAAATTTCAGGGATGGCCTGAATTATAGGCTCATAATGGATTTGGAGCTGATATATATAGGCCTTCAGAGGGCTAGTACAAACTCTTCAATTTATAAATGAGAAAACTAAAGCCCAAGATGTGAAGTGTCCTTTCCAAAGTTATATAGTAATAATAATGATACCCATAATGCAACATTTTGAATGCTGTATCCTCTTTCACCCACAACTATAAAGGACTCATTGTAATTAATTCTGAGTTTATCTATAGATATCCGGGAATAAACTTTGTTTATCTTGTCCACAGCCTTAAAGAGGTTAATGGTTTAACTAAAGATAGGTTAGCTAAAATGTGAAATGTAATTAACAAAAAATACAAGTCATAGTGTTTGTATTGAATTTGAAGTTGCCAATTGTTGCAGTCATGTGCATTACTGGTCTGATACTGCTAATCTCTTTTTAAACATTTATTTACAATTGTAAACTATAAAAATCTGAAAGATCCCTGCTTCTCTTATAACTAGCTCTGTAAAGCAAGTAAAATATTCTAACCACCAGAACTGTTTAAAGCTTAAGCGTTAAATGAATGCCAGATTACCTACATATCAAAATAAGATGCCTACAAAATTGTGAACAATTTTCTACCCCTTCCATCCATGTCACAGTGATGCATCATATGGCAGTAAGTATAAATAGCCTAAAGAGATACAATACTTGTACCATGGATTATTTTCATTAAAATTTTCATTACAATTATTAGTTGCTCATAGGGTTGTTTCTTTTTATAACTGAGTACTGGAATCTTTCAGAATCTGAACCTAAAAGGTGAATGAAAATTTATGTGGCAACTATGTAAATAACAATAGATATAATTATTTAAAACAACCAGATAAAAAGTACCTTGTACAATCCGCGTACACCTTCAAACTTATATATCTTTACAAGTGCATCCATCATGCCTTTGTACTGCCTCTCTGAAGCACTGACAACTTCATATTGTAACATAAGTCGAGTCTTTGTTACCCATAATGGGTTTGTAATACAGAGTGTCATGGCTCCTAAAACAGAGAAGTTTAATTACAGATGTACTTCTTGACTAATGAATGTTACAAATATTTAAAAGTATCATTGGGAGACAAAGATGAACTTTCTTTGGAAACCGGGAGGTAAAGAAGTGATCTAAACCACTGTGCTCTCATCTTTTGGTAGACCCAGTGGCCTTAGCTGCAGAAGGACAGGAGAGAAGAAGCATTTTGGGGAAATGGCAGGATTTTATTGTGGACAGTGGGGTCTGTTGGTTACAGCACTCCTTGGAGGGGGGCTAAAAGGGGATCATAACTCACTCCTTGGTTACATTTCAAGAGCTTGACTTGGAGTGGGAATCTGGGTGTCCCAAAGTAGGTAAACAGTAAAAGTACTTAATGAAGCTAGTTTCTTCATTGCTCTCTCCTTCCCATTGGTTCCTAGGACTTACTCTCCCAATTCCTTTCATCCTCTTGCTCAGATGCTTTGATGGGGGGGGGGGGGATGGAAGAGGGAATGAGGAGGGAGAGAAGGGGAAGGGAGAGTTATATTTGCTGAGCTTCTACATTGCCTTTTCCGTTGTGAAGATTGGAAGACTTTTCTCACAGGAATATTTTAAACGATTAGGTTGCTATACTACCCAACAAAAAAACTATCTAATTTAAAAAATACAATAGTAATACTCAGTAGGGGTAAAATGGGCTTTTGTTGTCTAACATGGGGACTTAATTTCCATGTATCACACTGTTTCTATGGAAAATATATAGGAAAAATTTGAGAAATATCTTTTGAGTTCTAAAGAAATAACTTATAAATTGATTTTGGAACATAACCTGTTTGTAATTTGGGGATCATCTGAAATATGATTTTATAAATTCATACTCAGAGTATTTGCTCCTTCAAGTCATTCATTTTAGCATACTATAAATCATCACCACTATAAAAAGAATAAATGCCTTATTCTAATTAATAGTATATTAGGCACATACAGAGCAAAGCAGACATAGGTAGATAAAGCAAACTATTTATACCAACATAAACCCATGCTCTTCCCCTATACCTCAATAAACAAAATCAAATTCTCAATCATAGTTCATTCCATAAAAATTAGATAAAAGTAACAACAAATTATCATGAAATTGTAATTATTTTTAAAAATCTGTAAAACTAAAAAATAATTTTATAATTACTTTAATAGCTACATATTTTCTGGGTTTTCTAAGTAGTTAATCAACACATATTAAACCCGTAGTATGTTAACTGAACCATATGCTATAAGGGAATAAGTCACATTTCATATTTTTGTTCTACAAAACATACACGTCAATCTATTAAACAATGTCCTAAATTAAATAGTTGGGAAATCAAAACAATAATTATTTTTCTGCAGACTATATCATTTGTTTCCTTCTACTAATGGATCTACAACATCGTTTAGATATTGAAAATAAATTATTTCAAATCTATCCAGAGCAAAAAGTCATCCCAAGAATTTCCCATAATATCCAGTTTCAGCCAATTAATACAGTTGAATCGAAAACAGTCACTATAAAGAAGGTATGATAAAACAACATTGCCGTTTTTATATATTGATGTGGCAGGATTTTTATGGGTTATGCATTTTCTTACCAGCTTCAGCAGCTGAAACAAGGTATTCTGTTGCATCTAGCCGTTCTGTTTTCCCCTCTGTCTTATATGATTTAATGGCATTGTAGCTAAAAGAGTTAAACGAGAGATTTCAAAGAAGATGAGAAAAGACAAACTACATATTAGTGTTTTGAGTTATTTGAAAATATGTTGTTTACATCAATTATAATATTTAAAGCTGAACTATAATATAAACAAAAACCTTGGGGCTTTAGCAGGAGTTTTATCCAAAGCACCTGAGGAATTGCATCATGAAAGCAAAAAGCAGTTCTGAAGTATAATTTTATTTTGTATTTAGTAATATCAATCAATACCTTCCTTCAAGGTGGGGGGATAAACTAGATTTTATTTAAGCATATATCTGATCAATGATCTGATGACAGGAAAAAAAACAGACAGAAACAGTAGGATTTTTAGGAGGAGAAATATTCATTCAACAAATATTTATTGGGCACCTTCTTCCCTCTCTAGTAAGCTTTGTCCTCACAAGAAAGACTAAAAAAAAAAGGTAGTTCAACAAAACCAATTATCATATCAACTGAGTCCAACAGGTCCATATCCATAGTCTCTCACTTCTCCAATGAGAAAAGCATATTTTTTCAACTATTCTCCCTGGTTAAACTGAATGATTATAATTACACAGCATTCCATTTTATTTTACTGTTTTTTTTTTCACTTAAATTGCTGTAGTCTTGTATATTAACTCCTTGTATCAGCTTACTTCACCCTGCATCAATCCATATAAAATTGCCCCATGTTTTTCTGAATTCCTCATCTTTGTTTCTACAGAATGTAAGCTCCCCAAGGGCAGGGACTGTATCATTTTGTCTTTGCTGTTCCAGCACCTGACCCATAGTATATATTTTAAAATTCTTGATGGATTCATTAATGTGCAATGATATTCTACTGGTTTTCTGTATTACAATTTATTTAGTCATTACCTAATTGTTTAGCATCTACTTTGTTTCCAGTCATTTCCTGTTATGAATATTTTGATATATACAGGATCTTTATCTTTTACCTCCCTAGGATATATGCTTAGCAATGGAATATTTGAGTCAAAAAATAATGGACCATTTACAGTTCCACCAACTGCCTGTGTACACATATTTCTATCATTTTTACTATTTACTACATTTACTATTTCCATCTTTTATTATCTTTGTCAATTTGCAGGGTGAAAGGCAAAATACCTCAAAATTGCTTTAACTTACGTGTCTGTCACTATCTTATAAATGTTTAAAGTTTAAAGAGTGCATTTATGATGAAGCCTATGAGAAGGAAAAAAAAGTTTTACAGTAGATCACATGTTTACAATCATATAAGAGACTGAAAGATATGCTAAAAACAAGATCTCACTTGTTTGCTGATTATAAAAGCACTTGCTTTAAAGGCCCTACTCCAAAAGTGTTTCCCATAGAGATGTTGAAACCATATAAGATACACTGAAAAAAATGTAACACAAATTTAACTTTGTTCAAATACTGTCACATAAACTGAGAAGATGAATGTTTGCTGAAAGTGTTTACCACTGTTATAGAGTCCATATAGGGAAGGATTTCAGAGATGTTCTAAAAGCTCCTATTTGCAACTGTAATTTTGCTGGCTGCATCAAGCCCCAGAACAATGCAGAGCCTTCTAAATAAGATGTATAAGAACTCAATAGTTTAGCCTATCCACCCTAGTGGGGAAACAAACAAAAAACAGATGAAGATTGTCTGTTGTCTAGATTATCACACAGAACTGAATGATAACCATACCCATTCATCTGTAAATATACTTTGGACAAATACTACAGATGGACAAATAATGTACTTTTCAGAAACTATTTTATTTATTTAGTATTATTCTTTTAATAAGCCTAAGCTTCTCCTTAAAGCAAAGGTTGATTTTTAAAATACCAAAATGCTACTGATGATGTTGTATGGCTGTGTCATAAATACAGTGCTTTGCACACAGTTGCTTAATAAATGCTTGTTGATTAATTGGTTGAATACTGTAGCTCCTAAAAAAACTGAACTTGAGGATCACCTAAAGAACAATGGAGAAGATGCATGGTGGTTATGAGAAGAATAGAACACATTACAAATGAGGAATTATGTGGGCAAAGCAGTATAAAATGTGTCAGAGAAATACATAATTGGGTAAAAAGGTGGACCAGTCAAATAGTGAGAATGAAGGATAACTGATAAGTTTCATTAGAATTCATGCAATTTAAAAAGACCTAGGTTTCTAGCACAGTGGGTCCACTCCCCTCATGGCAGATTTATAGGAATCAAAGACAAGAATCACCAAGTATGACCATGCACGGATGGTTTGCAAACTACATCAGCTCAGACTCTCTTCCCATAAAATATGGTTATGTGATAAGGTCATGCTATTGTGTTCCTATGTGTTTATAGCAGAGAATGTTGAGAAGGGATATATGGTAAAGAACAGTAGATTTGGAGAATTGGTTTTAATAGCAGAACTCTGCTCTATGTATAACCCCTGCCAGGGTTGCTTAAATTCTCTGGGTCTCAGTTACATCTATTAAATGAACCAACTGGATTAGATGATTTCTAAGGTCCTTTCTGGCTCATGAACAGCATGAGTATATGACAATGTTACAGTCATATGTGTTTTGTTCTCCCTGTGTCCAAAAGAACTGCAGCTACTTACAAATGGTAGAGAGAGAACAGGTTTTGAAGTAGACCAAAAAGAAGAACTAAGGAGAAGTGAAGTTGATCAAATGTTATAAAGCAAAGAAGATGCTGTAGTCCTCTTGAGGCATCATCATTTCTGTCTTCTCAGTCACCTGAGCTCTCCCTCTTTCACCCACAGTTCTCATGTAGCCTTGTTGTATGTTTTTTTTAAGGTTATGTGAGGACCAACATTCACCTCTCACCTCTCCACCCTTCCAGGTTCACGATGTGGAACTCCAGAACCAATACCTCCTCTCCAATAAATGACTGATGATCACGGACACTGTATGTGACTATAATCCACAGACAATAAAAACATTTTCATTTTAAGTGTTAGATTCAAGTTCCATACCTTCCCACAACAGCTAACCAAAACTGTTATATAATGGCGAAATGAAGGTAAGTGGCATTCATTTCTTTGCCCTGTACATAAATATCATTGTCAGAAGTAAATATGAACCATGAAAAGAGCAACATGTGGCCATTAGAAGAAAAGTTACTTCTACTGGGGACTGGACAATTAGTTTTTTATAAAGGAAAACTATATTAAAATCTATATGAAAAGAACCTTCTCTTAAATGTAAAGCTCTCTTCTACTATAGATCTATTTATAATCAGAGACAATGAAGGCTGTTACATAGCACCTTTCCGAGTTCTTTACACAAATTCAACAAGTTGGTGAGGCTGGTTATTTAGTTTTATCAACATTATGCTGTAAAAGAAAGGGTAAATATTATTCTAAAAAAATCCTTGCTTTCTCATAGGAGATCATAAAATTTCTATTGATATACTTACAAGAAAAAGTAGAGTCCCCAAGATAAGCCTGCACCCCACACATTTGGAGTTACTCCTTGATAAAGGCCTCGTAGTCCATCAACTTTCCAAATAGTGGCCAAACAATGTACTACTCCTTTATATTTTGGTCTCAGTTCCAGTCCGTCACTCACTACACAATAAAGAATATAAAAAATTAGTTAAAACTTAATTCTACCTATTCCATCTCAAATGAGATATTGGTAAAGTGATTAGTACAGTGCCTGATGAACAGTAGGTAACTTTAGAAATATTTATTCCTTTCCCTTTCCACCTTCTCCCTACAATCAAGGACCTGGGAAGTATGTCAAAGGTCATCTAAATCAATGCCTTCTTTTTACAAATAAGAAAACTGAGGCCTCAAGATTCTCATTGATGGTAAACAGGACATACTGTGTCCTGACATTGTATAAATCTCTTTTTGTGTGAGAAAAAAATTCTCAATATAAAATCCTTCATGTAAGCAAAATTTTCATTTTAAATTTTAGATTCACACAGCACTTTTTCCTGAAGCCCTCAAAATGCTACAGAAATTACTTGTTCATGATCACACAGTCATTATTTTTCTTGATGACTGTACCATGTTATACAACCTATTCAATAAAGTCCAGTGCCTCCCTACTGTCTCTAGGAAAAAAAAAAATTCCTCTGTTTAGCTTTTAAGGCATTTTGCAACCTGGTCCCAAACTATTTTTCTAAACTGGAAAAAATATTTCTGCACTCTTTTTATTTGTATTTCAAAGGTTTAGCACAGTATTTGTCACAGTTGATACTTAATAATTACTTGATGATGTATTAGATGCTGGATTTGAACCTAAGTCTTCTTGATTACAAGGCAACTCTATGTATTACATCATGTTATTAAAATAATTGGTAGATGTTTCAAAGGGGCAAATTTAGATCATGTAAGGAAAATTTTTCATTTTTAACATACATTTTATTTTTTCCCCCCAACAATCTTTTTTGTCTTTTTTTTAGAGGGGGGAAGGCAGGGCAATTGGGGTTAAGTGACTTGCCCAAGGTCACACAACTAATAAGTGTTAAGTGCCTGAGGCCAAATTTGAACTCAGGTCCTTCTGATCCCAGGGTCAGTGCTCTATTCACTGCGCCACCTAGCTGTCCCCCAACAATTTTTTAAAAACAATTTTTCAAAAAAGTTTCGAGTTCCAAATTCTATCTTTCCCTTCCATGCAATCAGATATAGGTTATATGTGTGCAGTCATGTAAAACATGGTAATGAAAATTTCTTAACAGAGTTATTTAAAGTATAATGTGCTGCCTAAGGAGGAGGTGAATTTTCCCTTAGTGGAGGATGTTTATGAGCAAAAGTTGTGATGACTTGTGTATGTTGTAAAAAGCATTTTTTTTTTCAGGTATGGGTTGGACTAATTGGTCTCTGAGAACCACTTTAACTTTAAAATTATGTGAAAATCACCAAATTAAAAACAAACAAAAAATCAATTCTCTTGAACAATGAATAATAACATGCTGAATAATGAATATATACACACACATAGGGAAAAATCAGATTTCTTTTTCTGAATCTGACAAATATTTTATATTACAAAAAATGACAACTGTGTTTTAGCTAGTTATAAAAAATCCCCAAAGGTTTTTTTTTAAAAATCTACAAACCCCAAATTTCTGACAGTTTTACATCTCTACATTCTGTTTTAATAAATAAAACAGGTTCTTCTTAATTCCCCAGAGGATATTAGAGAGGAATCATTAAGAGCTGAAAGGGAAAGTCAATTCCTTTTATAACTAATCTGCCCAATAGTGCAGTTCAGCTACTCATTTAAATGAATTATTCAATTTTTCTCTCACTCAGCTCTTTTTGATGCTCTCCTTGGGTTTCAGATTTCTCTTCCCCTTGCATAAGTCTTTTGATCCAGTAAACTTACCCCCCTTTTTTTCTCTCCTTCATTTCTTTCAACATGAAGCTCATATCACTCTAATACTCCCCAGGTGAAACTAAGAAGCATCTGGCTTGCCAAAGACCAACTGATTATGGCTCTAAGTCCAAAGATCTCTGCATTTACTTTTCTGAAAAGTTATATTGTCAAAATTCTCATAATTAAGGTAATTTCCACCATTTTTACAGACAATGTTATTCCCTACTATAACATTTTACTCTATAACTATACTCAGTCAGTCATGTCCATATATGTTGTTTGGTCATTTCAGCTGTGTCTAACTTTTTGCAACCCCATTTGGGGTTTTCTTGGCAAGGATACTAAATTGGTTTGCCATGTCCTTCTCCAGCTCATTTTATAGATGAGGAACTGAGGCAAACAAATCCTGTGCCCAGGATTGCATAGCTAGTAAGTATCTAAGGTCAAATATGAAGTCAGGTCTTCTGACTCTGGCCCCAGCACTCTATCCACTGCACCACCTAGTTGCCCTAAATCACTTTACATATAATTATAATAACTACCATGTATGATGGAATCCTAATAAAGCTGCCTCCAGTCTCAATATTCTAATTTCATTATAGGCCTGGCCCCAATGAACAGCAGGCCCACTGTACCTACCTAACTTCTTCATATATGCCTCACTGCTCACTAGAACAAAAGGTGTGTCCCTGAACTCTTAGTTCCCACAGAAACAGCAGGTGTGTCCATGTGATAGGAACCTAGTCACTGCCCCTAGACCCATTCCCACAGAAACAGATGTGTTCTTCTATTCAAGCACAGCCAAATCATCCATCTAGCCCAAGATAGGACCACAATACCTAACTATCTATCTCGACCAGACAGGACCTGAATAGCTAGTCAATTAGAGGGCAGTATGACCAGAATGTTTAACCACTGAACCGTAGATGGGATCCCTCCTCCATTACCTAATCCCTTAACATTAATAGTCTTTTTAATATTAATTATATTCCTATATTCTATGTAAATTTCTGTTGTATAATTGCATCTTTACCCTATAAAAATTCATCTTGTTTTGTCTGAAGCAAGTTTCTGAAGCTGGTTGCTCTTGGAATTTAGTCCACTTCATGAGAGATGTCAATCTCAATAAATGCCTTTACCTGGATTAGAGGTGGTTTAACTGAATTCTTTGAGATGGATCCACCACAACACATCATGAAACCCAACAGTTTTTGGGTGGGCAGAGCCCCCACCACAACAATTTATATAGTACTTACTATATACTAGATGCCCTAGTACTATTTATGTACAGAGCTTAAAAAGTAAAACAAAATATTTTATCAGAGGTATATCACTAGAGCATAAAAATTCATATTACTAGAAAGACAGTACACAAGGTGAAAACTATTAAATGAAGATGTCTCATTCTGCATTACCTCCGTCTCCTCCTCCAACCTCCCTTTAGTTTTACACTTGCCTTAAAATCTTTAGCTGCTGAGAAGTTGGCTAGTAACAAAAACTGAGCACCTGAGAGGCAAGGCAAGGTCCTAGGACCTAGGTGCTGGGAGAGTAGTATAGAAAATCTCTTAAGGAGTTTAAAATCTATTTGGGAAGAGAAAGCATAAACATGTAAAAGGCTACATAATACAAAGAATATCATAAGGTAATATGTGATTAACAGTCATTTGGGTGGCATATCTAATTGGTATTGTGTTGAGAGGAAGTCTTATGACTTCAAGCATTTGTGAATACCTAGCCTCCTTGGATATTTAAAGCATAAAAAAAACAGTCACCTTTTGTGAAGCTAGAGCAAGGAGAGGCAACATAAATGAGGAATGATGTAAATATAGTCCAAAAATTTTTTAAAGAGTATTAAGTCTACTGGGAATTGCTTTGAAAATTGCAGATAAAATGGCGAATGAATCACAAAAATTCAACTGAAAGCGTGTTTATTAACTACCTACCATGTACAAGGGTAGATACAAAGATAAAAATGAAAAACTGATGTAGCCCTTGAGAAATTGGCATGACAAAAGGGGATACAATATGTACATAAAGAAATAAAAGAAAATTTGAGGAGGAAAAGGGCACTAATAACTAAGAGTATCAAGGATTCTTAACCCTTTTTGTGTCACAGATCTCTTCTCAAAATGTTTTTAAATGCATGAAATTATAAAGTAAAGCAATTATATTGAAAGTTAACAAAATGTATTTTAAAAATAATTCAAGGGGGGCAGTTAGATAGCACAGAGAGAGAACTGGTCCTGGAATTGGGAGGACCTGACTTCAGATCCTGCCTAGACATTTACTAGCTGTGTGACCTAGGCAAGTCACTTAACCCCAACTGCTGCCCCCACAAAAAAAAATGATAATAATTCAAGGACCCCAGTTTAAGACCATTGATCTATAATATCTTGCTTGGTGAACATATCAGTTCTCAAGTTTTCCATTTTCAACTCTATGCTAATTCCAAGATCTAAGTTTCCAGTCCTAATTGCTCTTCATTGATAGCTACCACCATAGTGCAAACTTTACCACATACCTGAAAAAAAAAATAGATATATGCATATGTATGTATATATACAGTAGTATGTAGTGAGAGATTGGTGTCCTTGCCTCAAATCTCTAAATACAAAATGCTATATTTGGCATTTGAAGTCAATTACCACCTGGTCCAGTCTTCTGAGACTATAAAATCCAGCAACACCTGCCTGCTTGCTGTACCTCACACACTACACTCCATTTCTCATCCCTTGATTCTGTGCATTTGCATTGGCTATTAACCAGGCCTAGAGTGCTCTCCTTCCTCATGGTCAGCCACTCACTTTACGCCTCAGCTCAAACTGTACCTTCTGCAGAAAGCCTTTTTTGGTCCTCTCACTGCCTCCTCCCTTGCCTTCCCTCTGAGATAATTCTGCGTATTTTCTTGTACGTTCATAGTTTTTGGTATGCTTCCTCCCAAATTAGAATATGAACTTCTTGAGGGCAGGCATCATGTTTTTGTCTTTGTGTGAATCCCCAGCATTCAGTACAAGTGACTTGCACAGAGTGTAAGCTAAATAAATGCTTGCTCACTGTTGACTAAAATTGCTTTTAATCTGGTCATCACTATTTATTCCTCCTCCTTTCTCTGCCATAATGAAGGAGTCAGACAATAGGATGCCAGGATCTGTTAGGTGTATTTTGATAGGAACAAGGCTTTCAAGTCACTTCTAGGTAATCTTCTTATCCCTTTATGTACAATCTTCCCCCATTAGAAAGGAAGTTCTTTGAAAGCAGGAAATGTATCTTGCTTGCTTATCCAACCCTTAGTATAGTGTCTGGAACAAAGGACTATTAAATACCATTAAAAGCTTAATATTAGCTCTTCCTTTTCAGACTGTCATTCAGTCCCCATTTGAATATATCCAGAGACAATTACTACTTCAGAAGATAGCTTGTTGTATTTTTGGACTCAGTTAGGTCTTAGAAAAATCTTTCTAATATTGAAATGAAATATGATTCTGTAACTTCCACAATGAATGTTATGGGCTGTTATATAGAGCTACAGAGAATAAGTTTAGCATTCTTTGTTTAAATGATAGTTTATTTTGACTGCTTGAGTGAGGAATAATTGATATTTATGAGTTGTATTAAAATATGCAAAGTGCTTTACATAGTTTCATTCACTCCTTAGGGAAAATGTATGAGGTATATACTACAGGTAGTATTATCTCTCTACTTCACAGATGACAAAACTGAAGCTCACCAAAGTCAGTTAACATCAGGGATGAGATTTGAACATAGGCCTACCTGATTTCACATTACCTCATAATAATGCATTTGTCTAGTGCTTTGAAGTCTGAGTTTTCCTCACAACCATTAGAGTGTAGCTGTGCAACTACATCCCTATTTTACAGATGAGGCTCTGAGATAGGACTTTCCAATAGTCACATTGATAGTAAGCTCCTGAAAAAAGACTTCTAATAGCCCAGAATGCTATTTGTACTATGCTTCCCACATTATTGGTATAATCGTAGATTTAGATCTTAGATTTTAATCAAACTGGCATATTTTACATATGAGAACAGGGAGACAGAGTGACTCGTGCCCAGAGTCATGCAGAAAATAAGTAGCAGACCCAGGATTTGAACCCAAGATCTCTGGCTCAAAATCTGGCACCCTCTCTCATTGTACTATATTGAATACTACTGTGGAATCAGATGGAATCCTTCAATTATCCCCCAAGGAAATGAAATTCTCTAAATAATCAGATGACTTTCCAGAAGTGATAGTTGAGATAAAACCTAATCTGCATGCAATTAAAATTTTAGACAATAATAAAATTAACAACTTTAAAGCTCAGTTGTTCAAGTAGACTTTCCTGAACGTGCAAGAAAATTTGGTGTCTTAATTTTTTATGGTGCTTTCTTAATTTTGTTTCCACAAAACATTCTGTTTGATCCTGAGGCAGATGTTAGAGATATGACTTTCATTTGACAGATGAGGAAGCCCAAAGAGGTTAAATGTTCATCCAATGAATAAATATCAAACCAAGCACTTATTAAATGTCTTATGTGCCAGGCAATGTGCTAAACAGAGGAGACTTGTTTGCTACCTCCCCCAATAGATTCTGAGCGCCTGGAGAGCAGGGCCAGTCTTTTGCCCCATCACTTAGTACAAATTGGTAGATGGAGATCTACAGGTACTCAGCCTACAGGTGGAGACAAGCAAACAACTTCTGTAGATGCAAGTTATGTACAGGAATAATTGGAGATCAGCACTAGTATTAAGGGAACCAGGAAAGGCTGATTCATCAGGGAATGGGATTTGTACTCGACTACATTCCTGGGGTGAGGAACCTGCAGCCTCGAGGCCACATGTAGGCCTCCAGGGCCAATGGCAGCCCTTTAACGGAATCCAAACTTTACAGAACAAATCCCTCTTCAAAGGGCCCCACTTGAGGACCTAGAGGGCCACATGTGGCCTGGAGGCCGCAGGTTCCCTACTCCTGACAGGCTATTACAGCTCAGGACATGTTAAACATAAAATGCTAATATGACACTCAAACTTCCCCAAAATCTATTGTGGCTTTTCTCCATGAAAGGGAGATAAGGCAGTGAGTTACTTTGCGCACACAGCGCTGTAAGTACTGGGCACACACACGGTAGGCGCTTAACAAATGCTGGTTGACAGAGTCAACCTGAGCGCGTATTCAAGGCCGGCTGCAGCTAGCACCTCTCCGTGCCTCAATTACTCCGCTAACTCTAACTCGGTATTTCAGGAGGAGCTGCTCCGAAGGCAAAGGTGCATATCACTAAGAGGAGGAAAACTATTTACTCCCCATCCCCCCAAACCTCCTGCCACCACGCCGGGTGTCCTCCCAGCCCTGAGGTCGCTGTCGTTGGGTGCCCTGTCATGTGCTTGTCTCCCCGTAACCGCCCTCGTGGCAGCGACTCCAGGGTCCCCCGCGCGGGGGGCAGAGGGAGGAGTGCCACTTTAGAGACGGCCCGGCCCGGCCCCAAAGCTGCCCCACGTCGGCCCCCCACGGACCAGGGTCTCCCGGAGAGGAGGCAACCCAGTGCAGGCTCCCTTCCCCCTCCCCTGCTGCCCACCCGCCATGCGCCTCAGCCCCCCGCTGCGCGAGCCGCCGCCTCCTCCGCCGGGGGGCGGGCGGCCTCTTACCGGCGAAGCGGATCTTCACCAGGTCGAGCGGATGCAGCGCCAGGTTGGAGAGGACGCCGCCGCTCACACCCGCCACCAAGTTCTCGTACCGCACATGACGGAACACTGTGTAGAAAGGCGATGACCCCGGCGTCGACTGGCCCTGGGCCGTCATGATGTCGGGAGCCGCGGACACCACGGCGCCCAGGGCCGCAGAACTGGAACTAGACGCCGTCGCCGCCACTGTAGCGGCCGTCGCCGCCTGGATCGGCGGAACAGCGCGGGCCACGAGCTGGGGTCGGCTGCACCTGCCAGCGAGCACGGGAGAGTCCTCCTGGAGCCGAGGGCGGGGGGCGTGGCGGGGTGGGGGCGCGGCGGAAGGCGCGGAGCGAGCGTGCTCGCCGGGGGCCGCGAGGTGGCAGAAGGCGCAGCCGCGGTCGGGAGGCTCGTACCAAGCGATCCCACCTCCTTCTAAATCTCCGCCTCCGCTTTCCCTGGAGGAGAAAACTTCAAACCGCCGGGTCGGGGGCGGGGCCTGGAATGGGCAGAAGATTGAAAGACAGCTTCCGCTCGATTTCGCTCACGTGAGCGGAAGTAGCGGCGGCGATCCGTGGGGAAGGCGGAAGTCGCGTGTGCCAGGGAATTTAGTGGTGGGAGTGGGCCCCGGCCGGCAAGATGAAGGTGAAAATGTTGAGCCGAAACCCGGACCATTATGTCCGGGAAACCAAGCTGGACCTACAGAGAGGTGAGCTGGCTGTCGGGAGTGGGAGAGATGGGACCGAACAGCCCCCACGACCGCCTCTCCTCACACGGAGCCCGGTCGATCCCCTCACATGAGCGTTGGCAAGGCCCGAGCGCCCAAAGTGGGCTGACTCCAACCGGATCTTGTCCTTATCCTTTGTTCCCGCGTTCTTCGCTCGTGTTCGTTGTCCCGAGTGGGAGGACACGTGAGGCGCCCCCTGGAGCGTCCGTGGTTCCACACCCTTGGTACGGGGAGGGGCCTAACTTTCCTTGTGGAGGGAGGGCTTTTAAAGTTCACAAATTACTTTCATTAAGCAACTTGCACGTGTTAAATCAGAAACCTTGGACGTGAGAGTTGGAAGAGTCTTTACAGATAATAGCATGTATATAAAGCTCTAAGGTAAGGTTTGCTAAGGGCTTTACAAGTATCTCTTGTTACAACCACCTTGGGAGGTGGGTGCTCTCATTTTCCGCATTTCACAGATGAGGAGACTAAGGTAGAAAGGTTAAGGGACGTATCCAGGGCCAAAAAAAGCTGTTAAATGATTGTGGCTGGATTTGAACTCGCGTCTTCCTGACTCCAGGACCAACAGACGACCTCACTACCTGTCACCTAGTCTAGCCTCTTGACTTTTCCGATGGGGAAACGGAGGTCCTTTTCTTTAGCTGATCCTGCTGTGTGCCAGGGACAATGCCAGGCGCGGGGGCATAATGAGACAGAAATAAAAATGCCCAGAGAGAAGAGAATAGTTTGCCTAAGGCCTCAGAGCGAATAATGGCTGAACTCAGGCTTTTAACACTGGTAGTCAGATTTAATATCCTGTACTGTTTACCCCGAGTTATGTGGGGAATTGTCATTGTGCCTACTGTGCCTGATTGTCGCCAAGTTGAAGACCTAACCATTTGGATGGCTGAGTAATGAAACAGTATTTAAAAGCTAAAATCATTTATTCTAGGGATCTATCCAGTTTAAGAAATGTTACAGGTTTATTGCCTTTTCTTTCTCTTCTGCCTCCCCTTCTAAGCCATCTATTTTGCTGACCAATTGATTTTGCTGTCAGCTCCAGTCACAATATGGTGGGAAGAGTTTGAAACTAATGTTTGAAATTTAGAATGTGTCCTTCACTTATCCACACTTTTCTATTATTGACAGGTGTATTTGAGAGCTGCAAACTTTATAAAAATAGTATTAGTAGGCTACATCAAATTAACAAATGTTAAAAGCTGAAGGACTTACGAAGTGCAATAATTCAAGGACCCCAGTTTAAGACCCTTGCTCTATAATAACATCATATAATAATAATTTAACATTTATATAATGCTCACTATATGCCAAGCACTGTACTGCTTTACGGTTATCTCATTTTCTCCTTGAAACCCTGGGTGGTAGGTGCTGTTGTTATCCCCATTATACAAATGAGGAAACTGGCAAACAGGTTAAGTGATTTGCCCAGAGTCATATAGCTGGTAAATGTCTGAGGCCAGAATTGAACTTGGTTTTCCTAAGTCCCGGCCATGAATTCTATCCACTGCCCTTAACAGCTCAGTGAGGTAATGTTAGAGTTATTAACTTGACATAGGCAAATGAAAACCACTGAACATTTTTGAGTAGAAATTAATGAACCAAGATCATTTAAAGGTTATCTTGGTAACATCATAAAGTGTAGATTGTAGGGTGAAGTTAGGAGGAGAACCAGAAAGGATTCTGTCTTTGTATTCCTAGAGCCTGGCATACTGGTTGGCACAAAGAGGAGCCTTTGTAAATGTCTTGAATGGAAAAGGAAGAGGAAAGACTTGTTGGCTGTAGTCCCTGTGGGTGGTAAGGAGGGCATGTGGTTAAGTGCTACCTAATGTGATTAATAGCTTTTCAGGAAGGAAGCTTCTAGGTTGTTCTTATTTCTTTTGATATATGTAAGTCTAGAAATTGTGTGGATAATTGAAATCCAGTAATGATCTCCCAAATTTCATTTTGGGCTTGAATTTTCACCTCAATTCTCAGATTTTGTTCATCGTGTAAAGGAAGTGCTGGTAAGCAGATGGCAGAATAGAAGTGTTGTAGTTCAGTAAATGAGAATGTGAAAAACATTCTTTCACTGCATTTTAATTACATGATGTTTCTGCTAGGAATAAATTTTCTTGACCATTTAAGTGCCAAATGGTACTTAGTTAAGAATATAGCAGGGGCAGCTAGGCAGCGCAGTGAGTAAGAGCTTGTCGGGAGTCTGGAGGACCCAGGATCGGTTCTGGCCTCAAACACTTAACACCCACACAAAAAAACTGGCCTTGTAACCTTGAGCAAGTTACTTAGCCCCAATTGCTTTAAAAAAAAATATGTAACAATATTCAAATCCCATACTTTTTTGAAGGTCTAATTTAAGACTTGCCTCCTTTATAAAACCTTCTGTAATTTTCATATGACAGTGATCTTTTCTCCTATTTTGACTTATTTTAGTCTTTTTTGTATTTTGTATAGTAGAAATTATTTACAAATTATTATTAAGGTCCCACCATATTCCAAATACTGTTAGACCTTATGGGGTGGGCAAAAACTACCTCCAAGTATTTGTAGTAAAAATTGGAGAGCCGGCTCATAAACACATAGACAATTAAGTGACATTATCAAGAAATGCCTTAATGCATGGGATTAGTTGCTTGATGAAGGGAGACATTGTGATACAGGAGAAGAAATACTGGATTTAGAGCATCTGAGATCAGATTTTTTTCTTTACTGCTTAACCACACCTGTGACATTAAGCAAGTCACTTTACCTTTCAGGGCCTCAGTTAACTTATTTGTAACTTGAGGGGGTTGGGCTAGATGACCTTTAAAGTCTCTTACAGCTTTAGATACATGATTCATGGGCCCAGAGGATGAGATTATTTGAACCTAGGATGATTTCATGAAATAAGATGCTTAAATTGCTAAGACCTTGAAGGATAGGTAGAATTTGAATTTGACACAGGATGTATAGAGGCACTAGAAAATAACTTGTAGATCTCAAATACTTTCCCTCATCCTTTCTGCTTTTTAGGAGCTCTAGCTTGCTTCAAGGCTCAGCTTAAGTGCCATATCCTTTAGAGGTCTGTCCTGATTCTTCCCATTGTTAGTATTTATATTTATTTCTCTGTGTATGTTTTTCCATCCAGTGAAGGAAAACTTCTTGATGACAGGAGCTAGTTTGTTATCCCAATCTCCTAGCATAGTACTTGGCTATATGTGCTTTAACAAATGCTTATTAAATGAAGGGATGAATCTAGCCCAGTTCCCCAGTTCTAGAGTTAAAGAAAATTGTGGTCTAGAGGGTTTGCATTAGTTATCTAAAGCCACATTAATAGAGCCAGCATTTGAACTGTCATCAGCTTTTGTACATCCATACACTCAGGTATTGACAGAGGGAAGTCAGTGTGGCATAGTGACCAGAGAACTGGCCTGAAAACCAGGAAGTCTAGGATTCAATAAATGCTTCTTGTGTGATCCTGGGCAAATACCTTGACTTAGACCAGGGGTTGGCAAACTGTTGTGTGAAGGCCAAATGTAAATTATCCACTGTTTCTCTAGGGCCCATAAGCTAAAAATGGTTTTTATATGTTTAAATACAACTTTATTTAAACACATAAAAACCGTCCTTGGCTCTGTGTACAAAAACAGGTGACCGAAACAGGCTGCCAGTGAGATTTAGCCCTAGGCCTGTAGTTTTTTCTATAGGCCCCTGTTCTAGACAACTCTCCATAAATGATTCAGTTTGAAGGGAAAGTGCCTGTATTGGGAGAGAAGCTTTATAACTGGGAGCCCTATACACCAATGAAATCTCAGCTCCAGCCCCTATCTTTCTGTGAATAGGAAAGTGGTCTGAGTGTTGGGGAAGCAGAGGCCTAAGACAGTTTCTGTTGTTAAGGTGCTTAGAATTATTGACTCTGAGAGCTTTGAGGGACTTCAGAGAAACCATTTTTTAGCTAAGAAATCAGACCACAGAAGTTGGGATTTGCCCTGATCGTGTCATTAGTTTATGGCAGAGTGAGGACAAGAACTTCTATCTCCCACTTCTAGCTATGTGCCTTCTTTTTTTTAAACTACACACAGCACATCTGCCTTGGGCTTATGGTGGAGTTGTAGGTAGAGCTTTTATGCAGCACAAGAATTAACATCAATACAAAGTTGAATTATTTTACATGTCTTTATAAAACATTTCAGTTTTACAGTAAATTCCTTGTGGACAAATAACACTTTCCTGTTGGGCATACAAAAAGAATTTAAAAGAATTTGTTGAAAAGTAAATGAGTGAATGGGGAACATTGCATGAAATAGTAAATGAAATTTGCTCTATAAAATAATGTAATGGACTATTAAATGGTCATTGTTTTCATTTCAGTTCCAAGAAACTATGATCCTTCATTGCATCCTTTTGAAGTTCCACGAGAATATACAAGAGCTCTAAATGCTGTCAAACTGGAACGAGTATTTGCAAAACCATTTCTTGCTGCCCTAGATGGCCATAGAGATGGAGTAAATTGCATGGCAAAACATCCGAAGAGCTTGTCTACTGTGCTTTCTGGATCCTGTGATGGAGAGGCAAGTGTGACTTTGAAAGTTAATCAAAAATATTATTCTAAAAATAGTTCTTTAAAAGTTCCTATTTGTCATAAGCTGTGCTCTTTTTTTTCATAATTTAATGTTTTTAATGCCCTATTTTAGTAATTGTCAAGATGCAGTTCAGTTTGTCAGAGTGAATCTAGTATCTCTTCTGTTAAACTATGAAAAAGTTGCAAATACAATTTGTAAGACCTTCCAGATGCAGGGTTTAGCAGTTGACAATAAAGTGGTAAGTCATAGTTACAATATTGCTAGTTAAGTATCATGATAGAAGAAATAATTTATTTGTATGTCATTGCTATCTCTAGTAAGGAAAATGCCTTGAAGTGCTGTAGACAATGAAGTGAATCTTTTCTGCTTTGTATTTCATTGATTCTCTCTAAAGGACTTTATTTCTACAAATTTAATAGTGACACATTCCACTTGCAGTTGACTTTACTTTTTCCTGGAATGTAGTTCTTTGCCTGAACATTATAATAGAAATGTCCTGATGTGGTTTGTCATAGGTTAGAATTTGGAACTTGACTAAACGAGAATGTATCCGTGCATTGCAAGCACATGAAGGTTTTGTACGAGGAATGTGTACCCACTTCCGTGGAACTTCTTTCTTTACGGTAAGATACTAATGCGTTTTCACTTGTCTTCTGTGGCATACCAGTGTGGAACTAAGATGGTTGACTGTTCTGAGCTAGTCTTTCTGTTTAATGGTGCTAATAATGATTTAGTCATTATTAAAATTTTTGAAAAGTGAAAACACTAAATATGCTAAAATTCAGGAGCAAAAGCATATATAAATAAATGATAAATAATCATTTTGTGGTTATTGGCTGTTCTTAGAGAAGAAAAGAATGCTAGGGAGAAAAACTGAATAAAATATAAATAACTTACAACATGATTTCTCCTTATTCATTATCAGTGGGGAGAAATCCATGTTCTTATAAGGCATCTTTCAATAGGGCTAACAATAATGTCTGCCCTATCTGTTTACCAGGGTTGTTGGGATTGAAAACACTGAAAACTATGAAGCACAGTAGCAGCATTAGCCTGATCTAGTATACTACACAAGGGCAAAAAAGCTTTCTGTTTGAAAATGAAGGCAACCTAAATCCCAACAGTAGGGTGATGGCTAAATAACTTGTGGGATGTTATTATAATATACTATAATGCAGTTAAAATGAAGTGTGTGCATATGAAAGACATTTGTAAAAATATTTAGGAAATAATGCAAATTAAAAAACAGAAACAGAAGAGCATAGTACATAGAAATGAACAAAGTACATGCAAATTTTAATCATATAAGGGGAAAAGTGAATTGCTTTTTGTGGATTTCAAGACATTCACAGGACACGTTTCTAACTTCTAGAGAGATAGCTGGATAGATAGTTACAAATACAAGCAAACAATTTATTCCCTACCCTTTAAGAGCTTCTATTCTAATAGAGAAGCCAAGGGTGGGAATAGGGAGAGAAGAGAGTGAGTTGAGCTGGGAACAAAGTGTTTCATGGCAGGGGCACTGATGAAATGGTGGTTGGCTTAGGGATTCATGGCCTACAATGGCAGGGACTCTGCTAAGAGCTAGGGGGATGTAGCAACAAAAATGAAATGGTTCCTGCTCTCCAGGAGCTTTCTTTCTGGGCAAAATAGTATTTACAAAGGGATTTCCCAGCAAAGGAAGGTGTTTACCTTTCCTGGATTTTAAGATATACTGTATGAGCTGCTCTTCTCTGAGCATAATTTAATAGCTAATAATCGCTTGCATATAGCACTTTAAGAT
The DNA here is from genome assembly GCF_028583685.1 of Petaurus breviceps papuanus. NCBI lineage: Eukaryota > Metazoa > Chordata > Mammalia > Diprotodontia > Petauridae > Petaurus > Petaurus breviceps. Next base: position 58,148,439 of record NW_027187460.1, on the reverse strand, counting down.
TTGCAAATAATTTTGACAACAACCCTTTGAGGCAGGTTTTACAAGTATTCTCTTCATTTTAACAGACTCTTAAGAGGTTGTGACTTACCCAGGGTCATGCTTTAGACATTCTGAATTTGTGCTTAATTTTTATTGTTTTGTCTATTCTCCGTTTCTCTAAAGAAAAGCCTTATGTACCCTGATGTCCTGGGGCGGGGGGGGGGGGGGGGTATAGAAATCTAGGTACTTTGTAATTCCTGCTACATAGACTATCCTATTAGGTCTGCTTTGCCCCTCTTCATCCCAGCCTGCTTGATCTTATTCTTCTCCTTCATGCAGCTTCCTTAGCAGCTATGAGTGTGAGATCCTTTTTGCCTACATTTAGCCTTCAAGATTCTGCTTTTGTTATTTGATGTACACTGGTTCCTCAAAAAAAAATTTAGTGTAAGTTTCCAAGGAGCCCTATCTTACTCCAAGAAGGTAGAAGTATAGAGTTAATGTTGAGTGTTACAAAGTCACTATAGTATTTTTTCCTCCTTCGTCTTTAAAAGCAAATAGGATATTACATAAATATTTATGACTTCAAATATATATTGCAATATTTTCAGTATATTTCATTATTTCATTAGTATAAGGAACTCTTGGTGTTAAAATTAATTCTAGTAGTGAGTATCAGCAACTTCTGTGTAACTTAGAAAGCTGTCTGGGGGTGTTGAGAGCAGACTTTAAATGACTTGTTTGTGGTCTTATAGCTAGTATGTGTCTAGTAAGACTTGAATAGCAGGTCTGTCCAACTCCCAAGTCAGCCTTCTGTTCATTATGTCAAACTAACCTTTCTGGAGAGTAGCTTGAAAGAGGTTTCAGTTAAAATTGAGGCACATGCTGTACTTTTAAAATTGAAGATATGAATAATTTGAAATGCACCGAGTCTTTATAACTTAGAATCCTCTAAATCATTTATAGGTTGGTGATGACAAGACTGTGAAGCAGTGGAAAATGGATGGACCAGAATATGGAGAAGAGGAGGAGCCTTTACATACAATATTAGGAAAGGTATCAAAATAAATTTGTTTCATTTATTAAAATTTTTACTGTTTGATGTTTTAGGTTAATCCTAGAAAAATAATAGAATTTTGCTTTGACATAAAAATTTTATCCTGGATTTCTTTTCTTTGCTTTATGAATAAAGAAAATATGCACTGTGCCAATTGACACAGCTTGGTGCTTCCAAGTACTCTTAAATTCTGGTTCTTTTAGTGTTAAAAGCTATTATAACACATACCATTAAAACAGGTTTAAAAAAATTATAATATTGGAATGAGTCTTTAGACTGTGACTTTTTATCACATGGTATTTTGCTGCTATCTTGGCATATGTATGAGTTCTCCCACATTTTGAGAAAAAAAATGAATATTCTCTCTCGAGAGGAAAGAAGATGGGGAAATTTATGTGTGGTAAAACATTGCTTTCATAAAATACTTGATTTTGAAGTGTTAAGTATTTATTAACATTAAATATTATCATATATCCTTGAATTGCTTAAGGTTATTTTTATAGTAATAAAAATGGAAAAATATCTTAATGGATAGGAAAGAATGTGGCTTTGTTGATTATATACAGATGGGTGGCAAAATAATATTGTGCTTTACAGTTAGTTAACTAAATGTTTCCTCTGTAGTCTGGTCCACAATAGTTAGCTTAAACCATTTCTTCATATATTGTAAAGGTAAATTTGAGCCTATTTTTTGTCTGAATTCAGTTTCCAAATTAGTATTCTCAAATTTCTGAACTTACCAGTTTAACAAAACAAAATAAAGTGTTCCTTTTTCCTCCTCCATTTTAAGCTTGATGTAGATTAGGGAACAGTATATAAGTATACTTCAGCACCAAAAATCATTTTTGTGAAATAAATGTGGTATCATGAAAATTCCTTAGTACTTTTCTGTTTTATTAGTAGATTTAGAAGTCTTGGTGATGTTTAAAAGATTATTTACAGTGAGATGAAATGAAACTTCTCCCCTGTTGACTTCAAAACCCTTTATGGTATGGTATATGTAATACAAATATCACTAATTTAAATTACTTTTTTCTTTATGTCAGTGCTTCATTAAGAGTTTCTATGCTTGTAATGGACTTAAAAAATAAAAACAGAAGACTTGGTAAATATACTGAAAATATTGCAATATATATTTGAAGTCATAAATATTAATGTAATATCCTATTTGCTTTTAAAGACAGTATATACAGGAATTGATCATCATTGGAAAAAAGATGTTTTTGCTACATGTGGGCAGCAGGTGGACATCTGGGATGAACAAAGAACCAGTCCAATTTGTTCAATGTCTTGGGGCTTTGACAGTATAAACAGTGTTAAATTTAACCCAATTGAGGTAATGTTCTTTTAAATTTTATGCTCTGAGCAGTCTTTTCAAATACAGCTTATTATTTTAAACTATTTGGAGAGATCTTTTTGTAAAACTTTGACATTAGTAATATCTGAATCTTAATATTCTTAAATTTCTAATTCATAGTTGTTTTTTCATCTTTGAATGATGTATACCTTACCTACTTTGAGAATTGTTAGAAGAATAATAAGTATGTGCTAACTTTTCAAAATGAACTAATGTAAAAATTCAAAGTGACTGGTAATGTTACTATAATAAGCAATAATAAACATCTGTTTCCCCTTGTCCTAAGGGATGGACATATTTTTTTCTTCTCCCTGGTAAATTTGGGTGGCAGATCCATTGGCCAGTTCTAAAGTAACAGTTACTAATTAGGAGCTTGAGAACTTGCTTTTCAAGACTTAACCGTTGTCAGTAAAATTCCTTTTTGTTCAGTGATGGATTTATTAAACTTTAAGAATGATTTGTTAGCATTGAAAGCAAATGGTGTGCAGGTTTTTTTTTTTCCATCTTTCATTAATAGATTGTTAATATGAAAGAGACTTAGTTTCTTCAGTGTGACTGCAACCTTTTCATCTTGAGTGATTCTTCTTGTACATTATTGTCTCTCTATCTATATCAAAGTGGGAAAATAATGTTCCTATGTTAAAAAAAACTCTGGAGTTTATGTTAGGCATCAGACCTTATAAGTTGTTAGTAGTAGACAGAAGTTGAGTTGTGAGTTGTGAGATCCTGGGATAACAAAAGTAAGAAAGAATAGCACCAGGAAATGTTGGCATTAGGAGAGTGTTAGGTCCGAACTCATTCTCATGGCATGAGCATTACAAAGAATACACTGAAATGTATGATGCTTATGATCTAGAAGGATGTACAAATGCCCCAAAAGTCTTAATGTAGTCTTAAGCTTCAATAGCTTAACTATCAAAGCTTAAAACTGCACTCAAACTTTTGGGACACTCTGTGACCACCCTTTATGCAAATAACTGATAATAATAAAAAAGTAATTATAAATAGATTTTAGAATTATCTAATTTGCAATGTTTGCTACCAAACTAATTTTGAACATGTTATTATTACACTTATTTTTAGACTAGTATCTTGGGAAGTTGTGCTTCTGACAGAAATATAGTGCTATATGATATGAGGCAAGCCACTCCTTTGAAGAAGGTGAGTTTCTATTTTCTCTCCTTTGCATTTGTTAATGTGTTTCTTTATTTAGGTCACAATGATGAAAAAATAAGGTTTTTTTTTTCTTCAGAATTTTGAGTTTAAATAGTTCTAAAGAAAGAAACTTTGTCAAAACTGTATGCACTTACTTTTTTCACTGCAGCTAAAGCATTTGTAATCAGATGAAAAATATATATATTTGAAGGTCATGCCAAACGTGCATTTTGGCATGTGCTAGAGGAGGATGATCGTAGGGTAGAAGAGAGTGTTGGCCTGCTTAAGACCTTTATTGGTTTGGAACACATAATGGTGGTATAGAGTTATACTTGGTGCTCTAACCAATTTCTTTACGATTCCTCATATTGTTTATTAATTGCAAGATAAATGGATCCAATGAAGTTAGAATGTGGTTATTGGGCATCTGGGTGGCACAGTGGATAGAAGACTCATCTTTTTTGCTCTTTAAAGGGTAGTTGGGGTTAAGTGACTTGCCCAAGGTCACACAGCTAGTTTTTTGTGTTAAGTGTCTGAGGCCGGATTTGAACTCGGGTCCTCCTGACTCCAGGGCCGGTGTTCTATTTCCTGCGCCATCTAGCCTCCCTAGGAAGGCTCATCTTTGTGAGTTCAAATCTGGTTTCAGACTTTTACTGTGTGATCCTAAGCAAGTCACTTTGACCCATTTGCCTCAGTTTCCCCATCCGTTACATTAGTTAGAGAAGGAAATGGCAAACTGCTTCTGAATCTCTGCCAAGGGAACCCCAAATAGGGTCACAGAGTGTCAGACACAACTAACAACAGCAAGATGGATTAGGCAGTTCTTTTTTCTTATTAGATCGTTTATTTTTAAACTAAATTTTATGTTAATTTTTACTTTATATCATTCATTTCCACAAGATTTTGAGTTACAAATTTTCTCCCTGTCTTTCCCCTACCCACCACCCCAAAAACAGTGATCCCATTGTATACCCCCTCCCTCAATCAGCTCTCTCCTATATCCTCCCCCATCCCCCTCTCCGACTTTCCAGTAGGGCAAGATGGATCTCTATACCCCAGTGCCTCTATATGTTATTTTCCAGTTGCATGTTAAAAAAAAAATATATATATATATATATATATATATATATTTTAAACATTTGATTTTAAAACTTTGAATTCCAGATTCTTTCCCTTCCTCCCTCCTCACCCACTTACTGGGAAGATAAGCAATTCAATATAGGTTTTACATGTGTAGCATGCAAAAAATTTCCATAGTGGATATATTGTGAAAGACTGACTATATTTCCCTCCATCCTATCCCCCCCACCCCCATTCTGTCTTCTACTTTGACCCTGTCCCTTTTCAAAAGTGTGTGCTTCTAACTTTCCTCCCCCCAACCTGCCCTCCCCTCCATCATCCCCCCTCTTATCCCCTTTCACCTACTGTCCTGTATGGTGAGATACCCTAGTGTGTATGTCATTCCCTTCCTAAGCCAAATTGAATGAGAGTAAGCTTGATACATTTCCTTTTGCCTTCCTGTTCTTCCCCTCCATTGTAACAGTTTTCCCTTACCTCTTCTATATGAGATAATTTACCCTATTCTGTCTCTCCCCATCTCCTCTCATTATATTCCTCTCCTCTCAATTTCGCCTTTTAAGTATCATCCATTCCTATTCAGTTGGTCCTGTGCCCTCTGTCTATGTATGCCTGTACACATATATACACACATTCACATATATATTCATGTGAATATACCCTCCTATATAGACATATGTATGTATACATATACATATATACACAACTTTATGTTTCCTTCAACTATTCCATACTGAGAAAAGTTTCATAAGTTACAATTATTATTTTTTCCAAGTAGGAATGTAAATAGTTCATCTTTGATAAGTTCCTTATGATTTCTTTTCCCTGTTTACCTTCTCATGCTTCTCTTGCTTCTTGTATCTGGATGTCAGATTTTCTATTCAACTCTGGTTTTTTCATCAAGAATGCTTGAAAGTCCTCTATTCCACTGAATGACCATATTTTCCCCTGAAACGTGATACTCAGTTATGCTGGGTAGGTGATTCTTGGTTTTAATCCCAGATCCTTTGACCTCTGGAATATCATATTCCAAGTCCGGCGATCCCACGGTGTAGAAGCTGCCAGATCCTGTGTTATCCTGATTGTGTTTCCACAATATTCAAATTGATTCTTCTTGGCTGCTTGTAATATTTTCTCCTTGATCTGGGAACTCCAGAATCTGGCTATAATATTCCTAGGAGTTTTCTTTTTGGGATCTTTTTCAAGAGGTGATGGGTGGATTCTTTCAACCTCTATTTTGCCCTCTGGTTCTAAAACATCAGGGCAATTTTCCTTGAGAATTTCTTGAAGGATGATTTCTAGGTTCTTTTTTTGATCATGGCTTTCAGGTAGTCCAATAATTTTTAAATTCTCTCCTGGATCTATTTTACAGGTCAGTGGTTTTTCCAATGAGATATCTCACATTGCCTTTTATTTTTGCATTTGTTTGGATGTGTTTGATAGTATCTTGGTTTCTCATAAAGTCACTAGCTTCCGTTTGCTCCAATCTAATTCTGAAGGAATGATTCTCTTCATTGAGCTTTTGAGATTCTTTTTCTATCTGGCAAATTTGGCCTTTTTTTTTTGTTGAAATTATAAATTTTATTTCCATTATTGGGGAGAGGGGGAGTAAGAGAACTTGTTGAGATCATTCACTTAGATCAAACACTGACATTTGTTTTGTTTTTGTTTTGTTTTGTTGTACCTTTTGTTCAGTGAGTAGCAATACATTTAAGTATATACACTTTTAATATTTGATTATCAAAAATTCAAGCTAAGCTAGATTTTGAAGAACCAATCAGGGGTGATAAGGAAGATACACTTCACCTAACTTAATAATCTGCAAGGGTTAACTTCTATCCCAATAATATCCAAAGAGTGGAAAGCTTAACATTCTGATTGTGACCTGTTTTTATGACCAAAATTTGTTTGTTCAGTAATCACAAAATGATAGATTTCCAGAAAATTTTACTCAAGGTCCCATAATATCAAACTCAAACCATCATTGCTGGGTATGTGTGTTGGGACAGCTCACCACTGGGATGTTGGCCAAAGTAGGGAATGGGGAGGGAAGGTATGAATAAAGTCATCACTTTTATAACATCCTCTCCTTGGAGGGACAAAACTAAGCCAATGAAACAGCTGGGACTTTTTCCAACAAATTCTTCATAGTTCAGCTGAATTCTTTCTTGGTTTTATTCACAACTTTCATTTGGGTTTCTGATTCGAGTTGTGTACTTGTCTGGGTCTGCTGCACTCATTATTGTAGTATAAACTGTTTTTTTGATTCAGAATTGGACATATGGTCAAAATCTCATAAAATTTATCCAAGTTGATATTTGCCTGTCCAGTTTCATTTATAGCCTTTATGGCAGGTATTCTTCGGCGATCACTCGGAGGGCACGGCTTCCAGTGGTCACAGTTTGTCTGTACTAGGAACACTCTTTCTCTGGATTAAGGAGCCAAATATCCATGGGGCCAACTCTGTTCCTGGAGATGACTGCCTCTTCCGGTCAGACACGCCTCCAATGATACAATAAACATTTGTAATAAGGGGAGTCTCTAACAGTCTGTGAACAGCATCATCAAAGTTCTGGGCTTCTTCTAGGGTATTCCTGAAAACCCAGCTGATGGGAAGATGTCTTTTGACAAGAGCAACCACTGCATTCTCCCACCGTAAACCTTTGTCTCTCGCCTTGTCCATCACATCTATGTGTTGATAAATCTGGAAACAGCCACAGCTGCTGCTGATCTGGAGTCCCTCAGGCCAGCGGCTGGTCAGGCCCGCCCTGGGGCTAAAGCCTTGGAGTGGGGCTGTGCTCGGCTCCTGAGCACTGCGCTGGATTCCTGCCGGCCTGCTGGGCTGTCCTCAGCGGGAGGTTAGCTTCTCTGTGTCATTTTGTGGGTTCTGCAGCTCCAAACTTTGTTTAGAGTTCCCTTTTTACATGGATTGGGGAAGGTGGAAGCTGGAGCCGCAAGGAAGTCCTGCTTCTATTCTGCCATCTTGACCCAAATTTGGCTTTTTAAGGCATTCTTCTTCTCATTGGCTTTTTGAGCCTCTTTTGCCATTTGAGTTAGTCTATTTTTTAAGGTGTTATTTTCTTCAGGCAGGTTGTTGACTCTCATGATTTTCTTACATAATTCTCATTTCTCTTCCCCAATTTTTCCTCCACTTCTCTTACTTGGTTTTCAGAATCCTTCTTAAGCTCCTTTATGGCCTGTAACCAGTTCATAGTTTCCTTGGAAGCTTTTGGTGCAGGAGTTCTGACTTTGTTTTCTTCTTCCTGTTCCATGCTTTGATCCTCTTTGTCCCCAAAAAAGGAATCTAGAGTCTGGTTGCTGTGCTTGCATTGCTTCGTTTGCTTGCTCATGTTGCCACTCAGTTACTTGACTTGTGAGCTTTTTGCCACAGTAGAACTCTGCTTCCAGAGAGGAGAGCTTTGTCCCAAGTAGCTGGGGTTTTCTCAGCTGCCAGAGCTATTAGTTGGCTGCCTTATCTGAAGCCTCCACCAGCTCTGACACCTGGTCAGGCACCCCAGGACCTCCACCCTAGACAGCAGTCCAGATCCAAGTAGGTTAAAGCAAGAGCAATTACCCCTCAGACTGGTGGCTTGGTCCCCCTATGATCTGCAAGCCAGGAGCTCTGAAGCAGCTACATGGTGGCTGCTACACCTCAGCCGCTTCTCTCTCTGGGATCATATTCGATCCCTAGGTCATCCCGACACTGGGGCTGGTGCTCTTACTTGCTGAGCCACCTGGCTGCCCCCAATCCTGTTGTATTCTTGATGGGTTTATTCATTTGTCCTGCTCAGAATCTCAGGGAATCCCGTTGCTCATGTGTTCTTTTCCATATTAGGTTGCCCTTTCTTTAATACTTCCCACTTCCTCCTTATCCTTGCAACACAAACTCCTTTTAAGTCAAGTCAGTAAGCATTCATTAAACATCTGCTGTGTGTGAGATACTATGCTGAGTGCTGGGGGTACAAAGAAAGGCAAATACAATCCCTACTCTCAGGGGGTTAACAGTCTAATAATGGGGGAAGGCAACACATAGACAACTCTTTAGAAACAAGATATTTTCAAGATACATTTGGAATAAACCACAAAGGGAAGGCATTAACATTGAGGGGAGCTACAAAACCCTTCTCATAGAAGGTGAGTTTTTAGCTGGGTTCTGAAGAAAGCCAGTGAGATGGAGAGATGAAAGGGAATTGGAGGCATGGGGGACAGCCATTGAAAATGCCTGGAGTCAGAATGTGGAGTATCTTGTGCAAAGAACAGCAAAGAGGGCAGTGTCACTGGATCAAAGAGTATATGAAGGTGAATAAAATGTAAGAAGACTGGAAAAGTAGGAGGGGGCCAGATTATGAAGGGCTTTAAGAGGAAAATAGGACTCTATGTTTTAGATCAGAGGTGTTAATGAACCACTGTAGTTTATCAAATAAAGATATGACATGCTCTGACTTTTGATTTTAGGAGCATCATTTTGATAGCTAAGTGGAAGATGGACTAGAGTAGGGAGAGACTTAAGGCAAAGAGACCACCCAGCAAGTTTTTACAGTAGTCTAGGTGTGAGTTGGTTAAGGCTTATAAAAGGATGGTGGCAGTGTCAAAAGAAAGAAGGGAAAGTATAATAGAGATGTCAGAAGAATCAGCAGGACATGGCAGTATATTGGATATGGAGGTAAAAAGGAGGCTTAGAGGAGGGTGATATTTTAGGTTGTGAGCTTGGATGACTGGAGGACAGGATGGTGGTACCCTCAGTAGAAATAAGAAAGAAAGAGGAGAGCACTTGAAAGGGAGAAAAATAATGAGATTAGTTTGGGGCATGTTGAATTTAGTATGTCTATTGGACATCTGAGTTATTTAAAAGCTACTTGGAGAAGGGAGACTGGAAGTCAGGAGAAAGGTCAAGGCTGTATAAGGTAGATCTAAGAAGCATCTGCATAGAGTTAGTTGAATCCATGGGAAGCTAAGGAGATTACCAAACGAAGTCATATAGAGGGAGAAAAAGAGAGGGCCCACGACAAGGGAAGACATAAGCTTTTTTATGTAGTATGTAAAGAGCCACTAGAGAGAGATTGAGTATTATTGTAACAGTAGGAATGGTAGAAATGGTTGGTGGTCACCAGGAAAATGAAGAAGGTTTCTGATTGCAAAGAGAAATGAAATCATTATGATGTAAGGTAAGTTGTATAAGAACGATTTATTATCTTCTTTTTTAAGTGAGACTATAGCCCCTTAGAAATTGTGTGCTTTGCCTATGATCACACACAGCTATTAAAGTCTCCTGGTTCCAAGTCTATATCTATTCACTGTTTCAGTCAATCAACAAGTATTGATTAATTGCTTAATAATATCCCTACCATGGTCTTTACCAGGCACTGGGGAATGGAACAGTGTCATTCTGCCTAGATCCCTAATGACCCTGAGAAGCTAGAAGTGTTTAGTTTGTGTTCCTAAACTCTAAAAATGAATGTTATGAAGACAGTCTTAAATGTCCTTTTCAGAATCTTTTTTCCCACTACCCTTTTAACCCCTTTAAATTGATTAGAACAGTTTCCATCCATATTTAATATCTCATGGAATGATGGATCTGAGTTCACCTAGAGGTTACATAGTAACGTTTGGTAGTTTCCAGGCAAATGGAGGGCAGAGAGATCTGTATTTGAGACTTCCTCTGTAACAGGGCTAAGAAAAAGGTAGGTATGAGTCAAACCAGAGAGAATTCATTCAGTCTTATTTTGGGAAGTAATGTGTTGGAAGGAAGCTAAATAGAATTACCTTATTCTTAAAAAGCCTTGTCTTAGCCCAGATTCTCTTTGTTTTTGTTTTTTTTTGGGGGGGAGGAGGGATTGGTTTTGTGGTTTTTTTGGAGGGGGGAGGGCGAGGCAATTGGGCTTAAGTGACTTGCCCATGGTCACACAGCTAGTAAATGTCAAGTGTCTGAAGCTGAATTTGGACTCAGGGTCTTCTGACTCCAGGGTTGGTATACCACCTAGCTGCCCCCCCACATTATCTTTAATAGTTCATTGTTCTAGTGTGAATTTATCCGGGCATGCCCAATACCCATTCATCACATCCCGAGCTTTGTAATATGTTCCCAAGCCTTGAGTAGCTCAGACAAAGAATGGTCAGACAAAGAATGGTCAAAGGATAAGTCAGATGCACTAATGGATACAAAGAGAAAGATACCCAATTTATTTCTACAGCCATATTTCACCTTTACAGTAAGTTTCTATTATCTCTCATTTTCTTTTCCCAAGCATTGTAAATGCAAGCTTGTGAGTATTTGCTTCTATACATTAGTAGTGGAAACCTTGACTATCTATGCTTAAATATGCTGGCTAAGGCATTTCTAGTGTTGACACAGATTCTTTGTATTTCTTTGACTTCTTACGCTGTTGCTATTTCACTTCCTATCCCTACATCTATAGGACTTCTGAGTTATCTAAAAGCCAATTGGAGAGAGGAGACCAGAAGTCAGGAGGAAGGTTAAGGCTGTTCCCCTTTCTCTGTTGTTCTTGAGAGACAGAATGAAGGACTGGATGGACCTTCTGAATTAGGCAGTGTGTTGATTTTAGAATTAATTACTTGCTGTTCCTGGTAACAGGTTAGTGTGTGTATTTCCTTCTTAGGTCATCTTGGATATGAGGACAAATACACTTTGTTGGAACCCAATGGAAGCTTTTATTTTTACTGCAGCAAATGAAGATTATAAGTGAGTAGCTCTTTATTCTTAAGTATTGTTTATTCCCATCAACTGATTAATTATACTTAAGTGCTATCATAGTATAATTATTCTTATTAATTTTAAAAAAAGATCATTGTTGATTGAAGGTGTTTTTTAAAAATTGTCATTGCTACTTTTGTTTCCTGTATCATCACAGCTTCTCCCAACATCTCTTCCTCTTCCTTCTCCTAAATGATCCATATTCTAAATTTTTTTTTTTGCCTTTTGGAGGGCAATTGGGGTTAAGTAACTTGCCCAAGGTTACACAGCTAGTTTTTTTGTGTGGGTGTTAAGTGTCCGAGGCTGGAACTGAACTCTGGTCCTCTTGACTCCGGGGCCGGCGCTTTACTCACTGTGCCACCTAGCTGCCCCTAAAAAAATTTTTTAAGAAAAAAAAAGGAAGAACAAAAATCAACAAAAATTGTCAGTGAATTTTTAAAAATCTGAAAATATAGTCAGTGCTTTAGCTGTGACCCTCTTGCTTCGGCAGAGGAATGGGATGAAGGTGTCTTCGTATTTCTTTGGGGCCTTTCTTTGTCTTTATAATTTTTCAGCATTCATTTTTGATTGTTTTATGGTTGTTCTTTCAATTTATATTGTTTTCATTTTGTATGTTGTTTTTTTGGCTCTACTTCACTCTGCGTTAGATTGTGTAAATCTTTCCATACTTCGCTGTATTCATCATATTTGTTATTTCTTAGAGCATAATAATATTCTAGCCTTTCCTCAATAGATGTTTGTTGATTGAAGGTCTTAGATTCTGATAGACCCTTATACATAAACAAGGGGACCACCATTTCAGTTTTTAAAGAAACGTTTATAATTATATCACTGAAATGGCTAAGCCCTAGTTCAGTTGGAAGAACATATATTAAATGCCCACTTTTTATTAGACATCTTATTAGGGACTGGTTGTATGAACATGAAAGGATAATAGTTACTGTCTTCAAAGCACTTACCATGAAGTAGGAAATGAGATAAATACAGATATTTATGATATAAGCTAAGGATATATGAAGGTTATAGGTTTGTCCTTTTATTTAGCATATAAACAGATATTGGAGCTTGTTCGGTTTGAATCTCCCTAGATTGAGAGATGAATGAAAATGCATTTGTTGAGCACTTACTATGTGGTAGGCAGTTTGTTAAGCACTGTACAAATACAAAAGCAAAAACAGTCCTGCCTTGAAAGAGCTTAGATTCTGATAGTGATAACAACATTTAATACATTGGTGGCCTGGGGAGGGGGCATTTTGGTTCTGAAAGAATAGCAGATTTGCTTTAATCATAGCTACAGAAATTGAGAGGCAAAGGAGGTGGAGGAGGTGAAGTAAAAGCAGAGCTTCTTAAGCTTTTTTACATTCACGGCAGGCATGGCATTGTGTGGCAAAAGGGCACGGGCAATGCAAAGTGCACATGCTTTGTTCAGAACCAAGGCTGCAGTGAAGTTGCTCTGTGCAAGCAAAACACCTTGGATTCATTATGCATTTGATTTTGAATTAATATTTGGTCCCTGCAAGTTCAGAAACCTTTTACTTGTTGCCAGATTTTTCGTGACCCTATATGTGGTCACAACCCACAGTTTAAGAAGCACTGAATAGCTGTAGGTTTCCAGAAGTAGTGGTCTGGAACAAGCAGTCACCAATCAGAGAATGGGGTTCCAGGAAATTTCTCCAAGGCATGGTCTGGTGTGGGCAGCAAGGTAAAGAAGCTTTGGTTGGAGAGGAGGGGGACCAAAAAGATCAGAGTAAGAGCTAATGAAGAGGTGACATATAAGTTGGATTTGTTAGGTAAAGAAGTAGAGAACAGTGCATTCCAGATGATAGAGACTGAGATGTCATGTACAGTTGTATGGAGTCAGGATAGATTTAGGGATCAATTAGTCTAGTTTGACTGGGAAAAAAACTTATTAGAAAAGTTATTTCTAAAACTGATTATTGTGAAGTTTTGATGTAGACTAATGATTATCATAGTTAAAGAACTATGACATTACAATTAAGTTGTTGAAAAGAGACTTCTCAATATAGTTAAGGGTGGGAAGGGCTGGTGGAAATTTGGTAAGAAGATAGAAAATTGTAGATTGTACAGTTGCACAAAGAAAATTAGCTTTGTATATGCAATTTTTTTATGCAACCATATCTGCTTTAAGAGTTTTAAGTAATGTGTTTATTGAATTGTAAGTGCCATATGTTGAGTTGTAAATAATGGTAATATTACTTATATTTGTTTATATTTTCCAAGTACTTTCACACATATAATTTCCTTTTCTCTTAAAGAACACCTTATAAAGTAGATAAAGGAAATATTGTCCTCCCTGTTTTATAGATGAGGAAAGCATAAGGAGCTTGTCTAAGGTCATACTAGATTACAAGTTCCTTCTGTGTGTAGACCATGTCTTACTTAGAGTCGTATCCTACAGTGTCTAGCACATTTTAGTGAAAGAGTGAAGACTACATAATATATTGAATATCCTTTCAGCACTTTGTTCTGTCCAGTAGACATTTGCAATCCTAAAAATTTTGCATCTTTTAATTTGAGATACTTTGTAAATATAGACCCTAGTTGTTTTAACTAAATGTAGAAAGATGGGAGTAAAATATGTGTTCTTCTGAAGCATGACAGAGACTTAGTCAAGGTTCTAACTAGCTAAATAGTACAAATTTGTCAGAATGTTTTGAATATCTTCTGAGTTCCAGCCAGACTGAACAATTTCAGAATGAGTAGGGCTAACTCAGAAGTATGAAACCAAATTCATTAAGCCTGAATTGATGCTTGAAATTAAGCACTATTGATCCCATCAAAGGCAGTAAAAGAATTAATTGCTGGCCAAGTTTCTTAAATCTTAACATGGAGTGTTACTAATCTGTTCCTTTGGCAAGAATCTGTTTTTCAAAGCATCACATTTATTTTCCTTGTCTGGAGGTTAACACTTGAATCATTCAGTAAGCATTTATTAAGCTATTTCTATGTGCCTGGCACTGTACTAATCACTGAGGATGCAAAGAAGGTAAAAAACACTGCCCTCAAGGTGCTTGGAGGAAGTCACATACAAATAACTATGTACACACAAGAGATATAGAGTCTAGATAGATGATAATGCCAGAGAGAGGGCACTCCCGGTGGGGACTGGGACTGGGAAAGGCCTTTGGAAGAAGGAGTGATTTGATCTAAATCTTGAAGGAAGCCAGCGGTAGTGGTGAGAAGAGAGAGTATTCAGGCATAGAGGCCAGCCATTGAAAAGGTACGAAATCAAGAGGTGGAGGAGTGTCATATATTTAAAAAAAAAAAAAAACAGCAAAAAAAAAAAATCCCAGTGTCTGGTTTGTAGAGTATATAGAAGAGAGTAAAGTATAAAGATACTTGGAAGGGTAGGAACTAGGGCCAGATTGTAAAGGGCTTTAAATGCCAAACAGATTTTATCTTTTATCCTAGAGATAATAGGGAGTCACTAGAATTGATTGAATAGGGGGATGACATAGTCAGACCTCTGTTTTTAAAAAAAAATCACTTTGTAGGATATGAACAAAGTTTTCAGATGAAGAAATTAAAGCTACATATATGGAAAAAAATTGCTCTAAATTACTATTGATTAGAGATGCAAATTGAAACAACCGTGAGGTACCACCTCACACCTATTAGATTGGCTAATATGATAAAACAGGAAAATGATAAATGTTGGAGAATATGTGGGAAAATTGGAACACTGATGCATTGTTGGTGGAGTTGTGAATTGATCCAAACATTCTGGAGAGCAATTTAGCACTCTGCCCAAATTGCTATTTAATTGCGCATACCCTTTGATTCAGCAATACCACTACTAGGTCTGTATCTCAAAGAGATCATTAAAAATGGAGAAGGACCCACATATACAAAAATATTTATAATAGCTATTTTTGTGGTGGAAAAGAATTAGTAATTGAGGGGGTGTCCACCAATTGGAGAATGGCTGAACAAGTTGTGGTATGTGGTAATTGAATACTATTGTGCTATAAGAAATGATGAGCAGGCAGATTTCAGAAAAAACAGGAATGACTTAAATGAACTGATGCTGAGTGAAGTGAGCCAGGAGAACATTGTACACCGTAATAGCAACATTGTACAGGGACCAGCTTTGATAGATTTAGCTCTTCTCAGCAATACAGATCTAAGAAAATTCCAGAAAACTCATGATGGAAATTGCTTCCACATTCGGAGAAGGAACTATGGCGTCTGAATGCAGATTGAAACATGCTATTTTCTTTTTTTTTCTTTCTTGTTTTTCCTGTTTGTTCTGATTGTCCTTTCACAAACATGACTAATGTGGAAATAGGTTTAATATAATTGTACATGTATAACCTATATCAGATCACATATTGTCTTGGTGAAGGGAAGGAGGGAGAAAAAAATTGGAACTCAAAATCTTATAAAAGTGAATGTTGAAAACTATATATGTATTTGGAAAAAAATAAAATTACTGTTAATTGGGAAAAAAAAGAAAGGAAATGACTTTGTGATTCTTGGTATTAAAATAGTTTTCAGGGAGAACATCTGTGTAGACTTTATTTTCCTAGTGTTTTTTGAGCAAATGTAGGGAATATTCTATATAAAATGAATTCTCTACTTAAAAAAAACTTATTGCTGTTTTTTTCTCAGGGACAGGGCTGGGGTGTTTTCACTCAGGTTCCAGAGGCATCTCTGAATGATAAAGATTCTTTAAGAGAACAGGACAAGGGGACAACTAGGTGGCACAGTGAATAGAACACAAGCCCTGAAGTCAGGAGGACCTGAGTTCAAATTCGGCCTCAGAAAACTGTACCTTGGGCAAGTCATTTAACCCTAATTGCCTTGCCTTCCCCCTCCCCCCAAAAATGCAATTATAAGAGAATAGGATGGAGGAATTTGATAGCCACCAGATGGGGCCAATTGACTATGATTCCTAACCCCTAGAGGTCTTGTGAAATAATGGATGTAAAGTGCTCTACAATTCTATCCATCTATACCTATCTATCCATCTGTGCATCCATCTGTTTGTCTATGAACATACACACAAACACTTATACATGTGTAGTGCTCCAATTTTTGCACATTTTCTCCAACATTTATCATTTTCCTTTTTTTGTCATACTAGCCAATCTAATAGGTGTGAGGTGCTACCTTACAGTTTTTATTTGCATTTCTCTAATCATGATGATGGTAAAGCATGATGTCATCTTTCAGATACCAAAGAAGAAAGGAGATAATTTCATGTATCTGAATCGGTTAAAAAAAAACAAACAAAAAACCTGATGATCTTGTTTGTCTCCAGCATATTAAGTATGCTCTAATCTCTAATGGCTCTGAGACTCCAGCAACATAGGCCCTTTCTTTTTCCAGTTTCTGGGATCTCTGAATTTCTAGTTCCCCTGACTCTTAGAATTTTGATCTTGCAAGTAGGGATTGTTTCATTGGTACTTAGGTATCTGGCTTCAGGGGTTTGGCACTACGGGCGCTTGTGAAGTCTCAGTGACACAAACAAATATTTTGAGTGATAAAGTTCTGGAGATGTTAGTGAACGGCAAACTCACTATGAGTTAATAGTGTGATATAGCAGACCCAAGAATCACCCCTGTCCTAGGTTACAGTGAGAGGAGTGATAGTCCTTCTATACTCTGTCCTAGTCATACTATATAGCACGTTCATTTCTGGGTGACGCATCTTAAGAAGGTCATCCATAAGCTAGAGAGAGGGTTTAAAGGAAAGCCTTGAGTTCATGCTATGTAAGAATATGTTGAGCTTAAAGAAAACTTTAACTATCATAGAGATGATAGCTCTCGTCAAGTATTCAGAAGACTTATAAAAGAGATGCTATAGTTGTTTAGGTTGGCCCCAGAGGACAGAACCAGAAACAATGGGTGGATGTTACAGAGAAACAAATTTAGACTTGTGAGAACTCTTCTGACTTGGAGTGTATTCCTTTTTACTAGAGATTTTTGAGCAGAAATTGGAGGAAGGATCATTTATGTTGGTGATAGAGAAAGTATACTTGGTCAGTGTAGGTTGTACTAGATGGGCCCTGAAGTCATTTCCAACCCTTAGAGATTCTATGAAGATAATATTTTTACCAGTACTGATAGGTGAATATTTTCTAATTAGTGATGTACATTTTGGAGAAACAATACTTTTTCCTCCTTTCTCTCCCTATTATCTCCACCTTGATCTGTTTTTTAAGAAAAACCCAACAGATTAATCATATCAATGTGCAGAATATAGGTAGTGGTAATTAAATAATGACACTTAAAGAGGTAGTGGATGTAGATCTTTTTAGAAATTGCTTAATGCCACCTAGTTTATTTCTGGAAACCTCATATAAAGTTTATTTGAATCTCTTACAGCTTATATACATTTGATATGCGTTCTCTTGATGAACCTGTGAAGGTACATGTGGATCATGTATCTGCGGTCCTTGACGTTGATTACTCACCTACTGGGAAAGAATTTGTGTCTGCTAGTTTTGACAAATCCATTCGAATCTTTCCTATAGACAGAATTCATAGCAGGTAAGTGACTGTCAATAAATTACTTGTTCTTCTGTCAGAGAAGACCTTTATCATGTTTTTATTTCCAATAGTTAAATTTAGCTCATGTTCAGAATATGATCATTATCATGTACTTTGAGCTGTGAAATACTGTCCTATTATCTCTTTTTTCTGTTGCATGCCCCAGTTCCGAAGGGGGTCCAAAGAATCTCTGCCAGACCAGTCTCTTTCATTAAGTAGAATATATGATTTAGTGACATGAATATTCAGTTTGTCATCCCAGAGAGCTTTTTTTTTTTAACCCCAAATTGGTTTTAGGCATCATTGCATAATAAACCTTTTCATTCTCTTTAATTATGCAGATCTTAGATAAATAAATTCTCTCTTAACATTGTTGTAGTTTAAAAGCTGCTTTGGACATGTGTATGGGTAGGTGTTTTATAATTGCTCTCACTATTAACAGAACTCTAAATCGTTCTTTTTTTCTCAAAAAATTTTTTTTATAAAATATTTTGTTCATTTTAAAAGCATAAGAGACAACTTAGTGACCAAATTTGGAGGAAATGGAAGTGGTTAACATCAACAAAAAAGTTGAAATATTATACCCCTCATGTTTTCATTTGATTTTTTTGAGGAGGGATTAAAAAAAAACTTCCTAAAGAGAACACATTTCTGAAAGCTCCTTTAGGGCTATAGAGGACTTAAAGATGTTGTTTGGCAGGATTTTATTCCTACCCTCTTCCCCAGTTTTAGAGACCTTTAAGTTTAGGTGCTGTTTGGTGTCTTTTTTGGTTTACTCACTTCTCCAGCTTTAATTTCCAAATTGGAGTTTTGTGCCAGATTCAGCAGCTGTACTTTTTTGGATAGAGTTGCCAGCCCTGCTGGTTCTCATCCTGGGTCCTATGCTGCCTTCCTTTTTCCTCATGCATTTGGATCTTTGAGCACTGCATCTGAAGAGCCCTTCATGGTGTTTGAGGACAGGGTGCTTTGGACCTCAGAGTCCTGGAATGCCCTTGTCCAAGCTGTACTTATATTGGTCACTGCTGTTCTCTGATTTTTTGGAGGAGCCCTCTGTTTTTGATGCTTCCAGACAGAAAACCTTGCAGACTAGACATGTCTTTGGCCTTTCTCTAGCCATGCTGGGAGACTATGGTTTGTCAGCTAGTGCTGACTTTGCCAGTGATCCCCTTTCCTATTGCTAGAAGCTGTCGGCTGGCTATTTATGCAGTTCTGGGGTGAAAGAAGTTACTCCAACTTCTCATTGTTTTCCTTGATGATTATTCAATTTGGTGTGACCTTCAGGTTTTCTACAGTAGTTGGTGGGGAGCTAGGTAGTCATCTTCCATTCAGGTAGTCATCTTACCCATAAGTCTTTGTTCATGAATCCTTTGATTATCCATTGTGAATTGGCTCTTGTTCTTGAATATTTGTGTTAATTTCTTAAATATCTTGAATATCAGACATCAGAGACATTTAATACAAAGATTTTTCCCCCAGTCAGTAACTCTCCTTATGCCAGCTCTGTGTGCCCTCAAAAGCTTTTCAATTTTATATAGTAGAAATTTAAGAAACTTTCTTTTTTAAATCATTTTTTCCATGTTAGACCTATTTTTGTATCTTGTACCCTGGTATTTTTGAAGGTCTCAGGAACAGTAATCTTAAATAGTCTAAATTCCTGTTGTAAAGGATATTTCTTCATTGGCTTTGTACATCTAACATTTATCTGCTTGGACCCACATTTCACTTTTCCATAGATTTCTGTTGAGATGACCCTCGTTGTTCATGGATATTGATTTTGGAGAAATTTCACTTTTCTGGGCCTCAGGTGTGTGTGTCTGTGTGTGCATACACAAGTATGTACATATATATGTATGCATGTATATGCACATGCACACATGTGTATATATGCGGGGGAGAAGGTTTGAACCAAGTCAGTGGTAAAGAATCCTAGAAGGCCTTGAATTCTTATAGGACAGAGTGAAAATTACATATACTGCATAAAAAAGTGATTACATTTTCCCCATAATGCATATATAAAAGCAAACCAAAAAAGAGTTGCTTCCTTCTTTGTTTTATTCCTTTAACAGTCTTGATTGTTTCTATTGCTTTTGTTGAACATCAATCAAATCTTGGTGCTTTTTTTTTTAAATCTCATTTAGAACTGTATAGGGGAAGGTTGTTTGAACAGCTATTCATGGAAAAAAGCCAATTTTTAAAACTAACTTATATAATATCCCAGGGACATCTGAACCATTTTGCTAATCAGAGTAATGTGTACTGTGATCAAAAGCATATCAAAAACAGGTATGCTAAAAGGCCATGGATTTCATAACCCTGGATCTCACAAGTCCCTTTCAACTCCCAAAAGTCTATTATATCCTGTGGTAGTAGCTTAAAAAAAACCAAATAAGTAAATAAGCTTTTCTTTGAAATGACCTTCAGAAAACATAAAATCTTTATTAGAGAGACTAGATTTTTGAGATAAACTTTGAGTAAATAACATTTAAATGCTATGGAGAATCAGTACTTAAACTGTGTTCCATTTGGATTTCATTCAGAGTTTTACTAAGCAAACAACTAGATCAGTAGAATTCTTACCAGGTTTCAACCTGCAGAATTTGGTCTAAGAAAGACAAACAGGATTCAGGTTGTTATTTCTTTCAAAGCCCATGTCATGCATGCATGGGAGCCAATCTAGAATTGGACTCCCAACTGGAACCAGTCTGGAATTGGACTCATTTGGGGTTAAGATGCATAGTTTTATATCTTTTTCAACAGGAGCTGATGTCACCCCATTTCCTCTGGACCAAAGGAAGACCTCTATACTACTTTCAGCCTTATGACCCCTCCCAGCCTTGGGCTATCTAGCCAAAGAATCTGTCTCCACCCAAGTTTGGGTAGAATGCTATGGGCTTCCCTACCTTAGATAAAATTACTTGTGAGCTTGGGTAGAGGCTGACCAGGATAAGGAGAGACAATGCAATCTCATTATCAGTAATGTCCTTCTGAAGAAAAACTGAACTTAAAGTCAGGACTTGGGAGAAAGCTCTGAATCTTGTTTTTTCACAAAGGCAATTTACTTTTTTTTTTTTTTTTGAGGGGGGAAGACAGGGCAGTTGGGGTTAAGTGACTTGCCCAAGGTCACAAGGATAGTAAGTGTTAAATGTGTGAGTCCAGATTTGAACTCAGATCCTGCAAACTCCAAGGCAAGTGCTCTATTCACCGCTCCACCTAGCCTCCCTGGCAATTACTTAATTTTGACTGTATATAGAAAACCTGCTAAGTTTATTTAAGTTTTTTAATCCCCTTTCTAAGGATGCATTCCAATATTTTTATGAACTTTACAATACTTTAAATCTTGGGTGCCTTGCCTGTAGTATGTAGTTTGTTGAATTAGTAGACATTCAAGCACAAGAAACATGTGGATTAAGAATTTTGAAATTATGTATCATAAAGGAGTGGTTTAAGTTGGTTTATTTACTAGTCAGAGAGTTGTATTTGACTGCCCAGAGCAGTTTTTGGGTCCTTCTTCTTGGCACTTAGGGACTTTGTGAGCCTGAGCAAATCATTTGTTCTCTTAGTGCTCCAGGCACTGTCCAGGTATGTAAATTATCAGTCCCCTGTAGACATGCCCTGGGAGAGGGAATGTCCTCCTCTAGAGCTCATTAAATCTAGGAAATCTGGACTAGCAACACTGATATATACAATAATTTATATTATTTTTTTTTAAAGACTGGCTTTATTTCCTGCCATTTAAACCTACTTCTGTCTTCTTGTTGTTGGGGAAGAGTGCCTTTCTTTGATTGGGGTGAACCTTGAAGAAGCTGAAAAACAAGAATGAGACAGGTCGTCTTGGAATTCAGTGGTCATTTGTATCCAGGTGACACTTCTTTAGGGCACTTTTAGCCTCTCCCTTTGTAGTATGGGAATTTCCTTGGATCTTTTATGTGAGTTTTGTATATTCAGAAGCCTGGAACAGATTTCACTGGATGTGACAAATCATTTTTAGGTTACAAAGTGCTTTAAATATAGTTATTTTATTTGAGCTTCCGAGGATAAAGCTGTCTCCATTTCACAAATGAGGGAACTGAGGCTCAGAAATGAAATTATTATAGGCTAGGGGTGCTGGGAACCCTGAAATGTCAAAGGTACAGGGCGAGGGTCTGCCTTGAAAGAATTTGGCCACTCAAGCCTTCCAGTCCAAGTAATGAGTTTATTTGTGACGCCAGTACATGTAGGCCAGATTTTAAGAATCTGCAAGATTTAATGGGGGCAAGATTGATATTTTATACAGAAAGACTGTGGGAATATCTGGATTGGATTTAGAAGTGGCAAGTAGCCTAGGGTGGGCCAAGGGCAGACAGTGAGGGCCACAATGAAAGAGCAGTTTAAAAATTGACTGGGATGGGAGGGATGCCTCAGTCAAACACCAGAGATCTGGGTTTTGAGGCTGGGTTCCTGAAATTTGGGAAAGTTCAGGGCCTTTTAGGGGTTCATGTGGGCGTGACTTGCCCCACTGTCAGTGCCAGACTTGAAGTTTGAACCCAAATCTTTCCTGGTGCCAAGTACTTTTTTCCACTGTTCCTCCTGCCTCTCTTGTTTTTTGAGACTATAAAATAACAAGTTTGTGTTTATGTTTGGGAGGACTAAGAAAGAAGTTTGTTTTAGTTTGGACATGACTCTGCAATACTCTCATAATTTTCCTTTCTCATGGGTAATTTTAAATTGTACAACATATTTAATTCCCTTTCCATTTTGCTCTGAGTCTTAGATCATTTTCCCTTTGGATTTCACCTCTCTTCCTTCCCTTTTACATCTCTCCTTTAGACTTCCCCTTTTCTAATTCTTTTGGATTTGTTTTAATTTTTCTCTTAATGTTGTTTATGACACTTCCAAATATAGTGTTTTCTGTGAATTTTTTAAAGTCATATGTTTCACAACATTTCCAAGTAGGTATGATACTTAACTTCATTTACTGAGTAATTCTTACCTCAATCTACTAGGTGCTTTTGTGACTCTCGCCTTTTTTCCACACATGTAAATCAACAACACACTTCAATTTTAAGTCAATTTGATAGAATCAAATATTTCATAACACAAATTGGGAAACATTACAGAATTCAAGAAGCTATCTGAGACCACCTGTTGCATTCCCTTTATTTTTTTACTAAAACAAAAAAAGGATCGATGATATTTTTGTTCTTAATCAGTATAATTTGGTTTTTGTGTTCTAAATTCTGCAATGATATGTTTTACTTACTCAACCTTGACTTATTCTCTGAGCTCATGTATGAGATTTAGAGTACTGTGATTTCAGATAATAACCTTGTATTCCTTAAAGATTTAAAGAAACTGGGGGGGTGAAGTCAAGATGGCGGAGTAGAAGCAGGACCTCTGCTGGGCTCCAGCTTCCACCTTCCCCAATCCATGTAAAAGGGGACTCTAAACAAACTTTGGAGCTGCAGAACCCACAAAATGACACAGAGAAGCTAACCTCTTGCTGAGGACAGTCCCGCAAGCCGGCAGGAATCGGCCAGCACAGCTCTCTGGGAGCCAAGCCCTAAGCCGAGGCTTTAGCCCCAGGGTGGGCCTGACCAGCTGCCCACCCCCAGGCCCCCAGATCAGCAGCAGCTGTGGCCATTTCCAGATTTGTCAACACATAGATGGGAAGGACAAAGTGAGAGGTCAGTGCAGTCTGGACTTTGGGACCCAGTAAGTGGGAGTGCGTGGCTTTTGCCCCCGGGGCGAGAAGCCGCTGAGATGCCAGGCACAGCCAGCCAGTGCATGCCACATGGTAGCTTCAGGTCCAGGCCTACAGAGTGTAGGGGAACCAAGCACCAGTCTGAGGGGGTAATCGCTCTTGCTTTAACCTGCTTGGATCTGGATTGCAGTCTAGGGTGGAGGTCTGGGGGTGTGTGTCCAGCTTGCCAGAGTGTGTGGAGACCTCAGAGAGGGCACCCATCTAATACCTCTGGCAGCTGAGAAAACTCCAGCATTTGGCACAAAAGCTCCCCTGTCTGGTGGCAGAGTCCTACTGTGGCAAAAAGCCCAGGGGTCAAGTGACTGAGGGGCTACATGACCAGGCAAAGGAAACAAAGCAGACAGAAGATTCCAACATTAGACTCCTATTTTGGGGACAAAAAGGAGCAAAGCATGGAACAGGAGGAAGACAGTGAAGTCAGAACTCCTACACCAAAAGCTTCAAAGGAAACTACAAGCTGGTTACAGGCCATAGAGGACCTTAAGAAGCAGATAAGAGAAGTGGAGGAAAAATTGGGAAAAGAAATGAGAATGATGCAAGAAAATTATGAAATGAGAGTCAACAGCATGACTGAGGAAAATCATATCTTAAAAAACAGACTAACTCAATTGGCAAAAGAGGCTCTAAAAGGCAATGAGGAGAGGAACGCCTTTTTTTTTAGGAAAAGCCTAATTTGCCAGATGGAAAAAGAATCTTAAAAGCTCAACGAGGAGAATCATTGCTTCAGAATTAGATTGGAGCAAATGAAAGCTAATGACTTTATGAGAAATCAAGATGCTATTAAACAGATCCAAACAAATGAAAGAATAGAAGGCAATGTGAAATATCTCATGGGAAAAACCACTGACCTGGAAAATAGGTGCAGGAGAGAGAATTTAAAAATTATTGGACTACCTGAAAGCCATGATCAAAGTAAGAACCTAGAAATCATCCTCCAGGAAGTTCTCAAAGAAAACTGCCCTGATGTTTTAGAATAAGAGGGCAAAATAGAGGTTGAAAGAATCCGCCGATCTCCTCCTGAAAAAGATCCCAAAAAGAAAATTCCTAGGAATATTATAGTCAGGTTCCAGAATTCCCAGATTAAGGAGAGAATATTACAAGCAGCCAGGAAGAAACAATTTGAATATTGTGGAAACACAATTACGATAACTCAGGATCTGGCAGCTTCTACATTGGGGGATTGAAGGGCTTGGAATATGATATTCTGGAGGTCAAAGAAGCTGGGATTAAAACCAAGAGTGACCTACCCAGCAAACTGAGTATCATGTTTCAGGGGAAAATATGGTCATTCAGTGGAATAGAGGATTTTCAAGCATTCTTGCTGAAAAAAAACAGAGTTGAATAGAAAATTTGACATTCAGTTACAAGAAGCAAGAGAAGCATGAGAAGGTAAACTGGGAAAAGAAATCATAAGGAACTTATCAAAGTTGAACTATTAACATTCCTACATGGAAAAACCATAATTGTAACTGATGAAACTTTTCTCAGTAGTTGAAGGAAATAGAAATATATGTATGTCTATATATGAGGGTATATGGGCATATGAATACATATGTGAATGTATGTATATATGTTTACAGGTATAGATAGAGAGCACAGGACAATTTAACAGGAAGGGATGATACTTAAAAGGTGAAATTAAGAGGTGAGAGAGGAATAAAATGAGAGGAGATGGGGAGAGACAGAATGGGGTAAATTATCTCATATAGAAGAGGCAAGGGAAAATGGTTACAATGGAGGAGAAGAATAGGAAGGCAAAAGGGAATGGGTCAACCTTATTCTCACTGAATTTGGCTCAGGGAGGGAATGAAATACATACTAAATAGGGTATCTCACCCTACAGGAGAGTAGGGGTAGGGCATGAGAGGGGGGATGATGGAAGGGAGGGCAGGCTGGGGGGAAGGGAAGTTGTGAGCACCTACGTTTGAAAAGGGATGGGATCAAAGTAGTGAATAGAACAAGTGGGAGGTGGGATAGGAGGGAGGGAAATATAGTCAGTCTTTTACAATATATCTACTGTGTTATTGTGCATTAGCCACACATGTCCAACCTATACTGAACTGCTTATCTTCCCAGTAAGGGTGTGAGACAAGGGAGGAAGGGAATGAATCTGGAATTCAAAGTTTTAAAATCAAATACTCAAATATATACTATTATTAAAATTGTTTTACATGTAATTGGGAAATAAGATATACAGGCACTGGGGCATAGAGATCCACTGGAAAAGTCGAAAGGGGTATGGGAGAAAATATGGGAGAGAGCAGATTGGAGGAGGGATATGCTGTGGGACTGCTATTTTGGGGCGGTGGGTAGGGGGAAAACGGAGAAAATTTATAACTCAAAATCTGGCAGAAATGAATGATGTAAATCAGAAGTTAATAAAGCATTTGGAAAAAAAAGATTTAAAGAAACTATCTGATATTTGAAAAGTAGTGCTAAGGTATTAAAGAAAAGATCCATAGAGTTCTAAAGGTTTTGATGATTTTTTTTTAATAGAGAAGTATATCACACAAAGAGAATGCAACATGTTATCTCTGTGAAATGGACATCTGACAACAAATACATTTTGTGTGGATCTGATGAAATGAACATTCGACTTTGGAAAGCCAATGCTTCTGAAAAATTGGGTGTGGTAAGAGACCCCATTCATTTTCTAATTGTCTTATTGCTGATTTGGCTTTTGTTTTACTAAATGTTTATTATTTTTTGACCAAAGAAACATTCAGATCAATTTAGCCTCTTAAGGTAATTACCTTAGTTTAGGCATTGTAGAGTACTGCATTTTTAGCATGATACTTAGTGAGTGATCTGTTAATGTTTAATATCGAATTTTTAAAATTTGACTGCAGTGTTAGGCATTTTTGTCTGTTTTAAATTGTATTGGGCTCCCATTTTTTTATCTTTAAGAGCATTTTTCTGAAATTCATGTAAATTAATGGAGGAATGATTTCAGTTTCAAGAAATACAGTTTATAACAATGCTTCTTGAGGAGCACAGACAGTTGTGCTGGTGATTTGGGATGTAATAAAGAATTTTGTGGGGTTTTTTTTTTTTTAGTAAAAGACAAATCTTGGTTATCAGTATCATAAAATAAGCCTAACAACTTAACTGCTCTTGTTGTCATTTTTTTTAAGCTTACATCACGAGAGAAGGCAGCCTTAAATTATAACCAGAAGTTGAAGGAGAAATTTAAATACCATCCTCAGATAAGGCGAATAGCTCGACATCGTCATTTGCCTAAGACCATCTATAGCCAGATTAAGGAGCAGCGCATCATGAAAGAAGCTCGTCAGAGGAAGTATGTTTGACATTGTACTAGTGGCATCCTTTCCCCTCCCTCACTAAATAAAATAATGCAGAGCAAGAGAAGGAAGTAGCACATAATGCTGGAGTCATCTTTCAAGTGGTCAGTCTTTGTGCTGTTACACATTAATGCTTCGTTTGGTTTGGAAAGAAAGGAAAGGTCCAGTCATTCTAAACTCATCTACTCTCCAGTGACTGATAACACATGGAAACATTAGTGAATTTAGAGTTATGAAAAAAATTCACAGTTCCTATGAATACATGCCTGAGTTAGAAGTTGGCAAAGAAAATCAGAGTGAACTATTTCACAAAGAGCTTATTTTTTCTGCTCATGTTATTCAACCTCATAACCACTACAAATGGAAAATAATAAGTCCTTTCTAATCTAATTGGATTTGAGGCATTTTTCCATATCCTTGTGTTATTTGAGATAAGTTTTAATCCCAGTTTTGGACCACCTAATAAGAGCAGGCCTTTTTCCCTGGAAAAAGTTGTTTGTAATTGTGTTGGTAATTCTTTTACTTGCTGAAAGCACAAGGTTCATACGACATGCTGTATATTTTTAGACAAAGATACCTAAAAGAATCGCATTAGTAGATTGTGTTGCTAGGTGAACTTGGGACTTGAGGGTAGACATTTTAAAGTATATAACATCTTCAGATTGGGGCATTTCTGTTTATAAATGAGTCCTAATGTTTAGCAGAGTAGAATATTAAAATGCTGACCCCCTTGTTCTGTTCTTTTTTTTTAATCAGGTGACATTCCAGTGAAAGAATGTGTTTTTTTAAATTATATTTTGGTTAGATAAATTTTCTTATAATCTCATGTACATTTTGTGTATTTTTTCTTTTCCCAGGGAAATGAATCGGATCAAACATAGCAAACCTGGATCGATACCATTTGTGCCTGAGAAGAAGAAGCACATAGTGGCTGTTGTGAAATAACATCTGAGAGGTCTGCTGATTGTTGGTATGTAATTATTTGTTATGTACAGTTTGATGGGTCTAAAAATAACATTACAGGCTCTGCTTAAAAGCAGAAAAACCTTAATTACATGTAATAGGGCTTCCCTTAGAGATGTTTTTTTTAATCACCTTAATTTGGTGTGTGTTTATTTTCAGTAGCCCCCAAAATTCTCCTATAAACAGTTTGCCGTATAACCAGTATTTCATCCCATAGTCTCTATCTTAGAATAGGTAAAGGAGTACTGTGTTTGCAAGGGAACTTTGGTCTCAAAGATAGAAAATATGAAAAACTGTTACTTTTCTTCCAGTAATGTATTAATCTATATATTTTACATAGTATATATGTCTTCTTTTGAGTGTGGTTTAAACCAAACTTCTATTATTTTTTATTCTGGTTTGACCGATAATTAATGATGATTCTTTTCATGATACTAGTGCTTATAACACTAGTTAATAAGCTTTAGAATGTTTTTAAATATTAGTTTATAACACTTGATATAGGTATTTGCCTTTCTGTTATCTTTAAGATGATTAACATAATAGTATTTTTAATTGGTAATAAGACAAAGTTAGCATTAAAGTGCTTGATTGGTTTCAGGTAACTTATACCCATTGATGTCTTTAAGTCCTTTTTTTCCATCAGTTCCATTGAAATTTTTTATAATTTTAAGTTCCAGATCTTAAGACCTTGAAGAATGGGGAACATTTAGATAGGTGGAAAGGAAAAGAGAGTGTATTCAAGGAAGGAGCCATAACATACTAAAAAGCACAGAGGAAGAAATGAACATAGGATATGAGGGGTACCAGAATTCAGGAAGACCTGAGTTCAAATCCAGTGTCAGACACTATGTGACCATAGGCAAGTCACTTAACCCCAATTGCTTTGCCAAAAAAAGAAAAGGGGGTTTTGTTTCAACAACCCAGAGCTTCTTCCTGAAAATACCAGGCATGTTCCCCAGGGTGTTGTCCTTTTTCTTTTTCCTCCAGCATTCATTCTTTCAATAGTGGATAAAGTACCGAAGTCATTAAGACCTGAATTCAAATCTAGCCTAAATACTTACTAGCTTTGTGACCCTCAGCAAGTCAATTAAGTGCTTTTTGCCTCAGGTTCCTCAGTTGTATCGCAGGATAATAACAGCACTTACCTCATTGAGTTTTTTGTGTGAGGATCACATAAGGTAATATTTATAGATTACCTTACTTAGCATGGTGCCTGGCACATAGTAGGCACTCTATAAATGCTTATTCCTTTCCTCCTCTTTGTGTACAGTCTCTCCCCAAAATATGTGTACTAATGAATCAGTTCAGTAGACTGTCGATCCATCTGGAAAATAGGTATTCTTCATATACTTGATTCTTCTTTGTTAGGCCAAACTCTTTTGAGCAATAAGTGATCTCA
The DNA here is from genome assembly GCF_028583685.1 of Petaurus breviceps papuanus. Taxonomy (NCBI): domain Eukaryota; kingdom Metazoa; phylum Chordata; class Mammalia; order Diprotodontia; family Petauridae; genus Petaurus; species Petaurus breviceps. The sequence continues at coordinate 58,119,183 of NW_027187460.1, read as the reverse complement.
TTTATTAAGCTGAGAAATGTTCTAGAGCTTGACACATTCAGCATAATGTCTGCAAAACAACAGTATCTAGAAAACCTCACCCGACATAGGTTCCCAAAATGGGCAATACTGCCTTCTGGGGTGGGCTGAAAAAATCCAATGAGGTGGTATTTTTTTTTTTTAATGATGCAGATTAAAAAAAAAAAAAACCCAAAGGGAAAACTGTTAAAGGGCTAAAGAAAGTAGATTTCCAGAGGGGCACCCAGTATTTTTTTTTTTAAGGGGGAGGTAGGCCAAATAAGTTTGGGCACTTTTGTACTACACATTTGTACTGCTCTGAACATCCTGTGTTTTAGTGTCCAAGCTAGTGTTGTCTCTTTGTTTTATGCCTCATGTGATATTAATGGTCAGAGGATTGTAGAACAAAGGTATTTCTGATGTCACATCTGTCATTGAAATTTTTTAGGACCTTAACAGTTGTATGTGAGATACCTTGTTGGAGCAGAGCCTTTGAAATGACATTTTGCTCTACTCAAATTCTTTAGTTTTATAGTCAAACAGTAAGCCAATTCCAGTGGCATATTTTTTTTCTGAACCTTACTTTCAATTTTAAGACCTTGAAGATATCTACTGGACAGTACTGGGAAATGTGGAAAATAAGTTTGATAGGGTGGTGTCAAATTATTGAAGACTTTGAAAGCCAGGAATCCAAGTTTAATAATGGAAGACCACTGGTCAGATATGAGCAAGGGAATACCAGATGAAAGCTGTGTTTAGCAACAGAATGGATAAGAAGGAAAAAATGAATTGGGCAGGTTAGTAAGAAGGACTTTTAGAGTAAGCTAAGTGTGATTCCATGAAGTCCTGAATGAGGTTGGCTACAATAGGAATGGAGAAAAATGATTAAAGCTGAGAAACTTGTGTCTATCAAAAGTGACCCAAAGATTTGCACCTTAGTTTATCGGGTATATAGGTAGTGTTACTGAGAAGAGGAGCTAGCTTTGGTAGGAGAATGGTGAGTTCTACTCTAAATATTTTGAGCTGGAGATTGACCAAAAGATGTTCCACTATAAATTTTTAATAGGTATCTGAAGATATGGGAATTAATTTGGGTGAAGATAGAACTAGCAAGATAGATTTTAGGACTTCAGGTTAGCTGAAATGTTTGAAATAGTTGTGATCCTGCAGTCCTTCTACCCTATGCTTACTTGTTCATTTATGACTAATTTAAAGAATTTTTATAAAATTAACATTGACATTGGGTTTTTTTTCTCCTTTATTTTAGAGAGTCACATAAACTTGGAGCTGAAAGAGACTATTTAACAATCATCGCACACAGTGTCCTCGTATTATACATGGGGATATTGAGACTTAGAGAGGTGAAGTGTGAAGTGACCTGCCTAGGTCATCAAGTGGCAGAACCAAGACCAGAATCCAATTCTTCGGAATCCCAGTCCACTGCTTTTGCTGCTCTGTCAAGCTGTCTCATTCTTACTTAAGATTTGGAAAACCACCTCTGTATTTGACCTCTTCTTTCATATTTTTTTGTATGTGTTCCCAGAGTTGTCTTAAAAGTTATTTGAAGACAGAACTCATCTTTTTGATGAACCTTTGTACATTCCTTCATAAGTTCTTAGTACATACAGTCCTGCAAAACTCAATAAATATTAGTATGGAAAAATGACTAGCAAATATTCATTTTATATACTATCTAAAAGATAAAAACAACCATTAACATAGTTCTTGACCAGCGTCATGTTAAGGTACTGGTTTATTACTGATTTACAAGAAAATGTCACCTACTGAGTCACTGGCATCACCACCTGCAACAACCTGTGGTTTCCATAGTGATGTCTAACAGTGAATTGTACACAACAGAACCTGATTCATTAATTAAGGACGTGAGCAATTTCCTGCAATTCAAAGCAATTTCCTAATTTAGAATTGAGAGCACAACTTTAATCATTTTAAAATACAAACTTTACTGAGCACAACCTGTTGAAATTTAGTGCAGGAAAAACACCTAACAAGTAAAGTCGTCAGGACAGAATTGGGAATGTAATGATCTAAACCAGATGCTTAAGTGGAGGGAATATTGCCTAGGGGCTTCTAGTATCCCTGAGAGGGAAGGAGACTCCAGAATGCTGTTAAGCATCCTCATTTCTTCCTGTTATGCAATGGAGCTACAAAGTGAAGTGTAATGCCATCCAGCCTCTAGTTTATTTTGATCCTTAACTTTTATTTCTTGAACACGGGATAAATGACACCTAGTATTTTCCCTTATGTATTGCCATCTTTGGGCATCACTGCTACATTTTTTGAAGTTGAGGTATATGTGTTAGTGATAGAAATTAGACAATTTTTGTTATAATGAAATTTAACCATTTATATTTAGGAGATAGTTAAAGGAGAAAATGGATAGCCTGGATCATCAGAAATCTTCATAAGGATGTTAAAAGTCTATTTTGTCTTGAGCACTGATTTGAGAATTATATTTCAGTTCATGAGACATAAGTGCTTAGTACCATATTAAATGTTTTACATAAAAGTGGTGTTTTACGAACATGTGATTGATAAAGTTTTGTTTGTTCTTTTAGAAGACGTCAATATGGTAAGAGCCTGTGGTTTTTGTCAGTATGAAAATTCTCCCTGACAAATCACAACTGGTCTGTAGTATAATAGGATAGTGATTCCAACTCCTTTTGGAGTTTAGACACCATATCATTTGTTTAATTTTTAGGAAACCATTACTCCTGAAGATGCATAGGTTTTTTTTTTTTTTCTTGCTTTTTGGAGGGGGCAATGCTGGGCAATTGGGATTAAGCGACTTGCCTGAGGTCACATGGCTAGTAAGTGAAAAGTATGTGAGGCCAGATTTGAACTCTGCCTCCTGAATCCAGGGCTGGTGCTCTATTCACTGTGCCACCTAGCTGCCCTGAGTATTGTTAATTTCTAAAAATTAATTTAAAATTTTTTTGAGAATTTCCCAACATTACTTGAGATAATTGAAGTCCCTTGATGTCAAAATCAAGTCTAGGGATCATTCTAATAAAGCTGAAGATAAGGAAACATAAAATGATTTCAGATGATTCCTTATGTGTTGTATGGATTAATATGAATCTGTAGCTATACAACATGCCATCTTTAATAAAGAGAATATTACATGGACTTATTTTGTTCAAACTTTGTTGGAACTAGAAATAATAGAAGTAATCTCTTCATGTTCATCTTCTACATGTGTGGTAGAATGTGAGATAAAGGGATTTATTACCTAAAATAACCTCAGATATACTAGAAAATGTAAAATATGAAACCTGTCTTAAGGCAGAGAAAGAGGAGGCTTATCTAGTGGACTCACCTCTATTCAGGGATACGAGCAAGAGTATGATACATCTGGTGTGGGTTAGAGAGGGCTCCAAAACTTAGAAGAAACTTGGGGCAAGAGACCCTTATCCCCAGAAGTGACCAGGAATAAACCCGCACTAGCCACAACCTGAGTCATTTCACTTCCCCTGGGAACAATATCCTATCTGGAGATGGAGAGATTATTTTAATGCCTCCACGTCATCCCCAAACGACTAAATAAGGTTCACTTGGGTTTCCTTAGAATAGGTCTGGAATGGTATAATTTCAGTGTGCTTCCCCCTACCCCACCCTCAATTTGCATGCTGACTGATTCCCGTAACTTTCTGATTGGATGAGCTATTTTGTACAATTATAAATAAAAAGGCAGATTCAGGTTGAGGCAACACATTGACTAAAACTTTTCACACTTAAGTAGAATAAATTCATCTTGCAATAAATTCAACTTGCAAATGAAGATAGATTCATCTTTGTTTTGATGGGTAGAGTAATGACAAAGGGAAGGTAGTGGATTGCAGAAATAGCCGGATATGTCTCAGGGCAAAGGGGCCAAGAAAAGTGAAGCTGACGATGAAGACAAACCCTAGATTTCGCCCTTTTTACCTTTAACTGAACAGGGATAATTTTGTCATGTTGATTAGGTGTAGGAAATTCTGTGCCTGAGATATTTTTTAAGCACCTATGACTTCACTGATGAATCATTTCCCCAAAAGACTTGTTAACCAAAACACCACTTATAACAGCTTACTCTTCCAAGCCACTTCAACAAGCATTTATTTAATGTCCACTAAGTATGAGGAATTGTACTAAGACACTGGAAGTTCCTTTGAATCGAGATTATGAAGGAATGTAGGACCAAATTTTACTTATTGTTATGTCAACACATTTTTAAGCTCTTAAAAGTTTATTTAAAAATTCCCTTTGCTTTAAATGCACATAAAAATCACTACATAAAAATTAATGTAAATTTTTTTAACCTCAAATGCTCAAAGTGAACAACTAAACTATTTAAACCTTGCTTCAGTTCTGAAATGAAATAAATCAGGAAATTCTTTGTAAAATATATTGTTAATTTAGATTCATTCCAGGTGGAATGTAAAACTAGCATGCCTTTTCATTCTGAATAAAATAATATATTTCTGTTTATTTGTTAGCCTTTAGGTTGAGACTCATTGTTCTTGATTTTAAAAAGAAAACATTTCTCTTCTGAAGGGGGCAATGTGATGGAGTGACTCACTTTAAATTTCTCTCCTTGCTACCTCTAATCAGTCAAAAATGAACTAAATAACCTAACAAAGATGGCAGCCACAAGAGAAAAACAGCAAAGCAGTCCCTTCATGGTAATTGTTTACTATGGGAAAAATGTAATTAGGATGAGATGGAGACATCCCCAGTTGCTTAGTGTCTAATGCTTCAATGTAGGGCAAATCTTTCCCTGAATACGTCCTGATCCAAGGCTGGACCAGAGCCTGGAGCTTGGTATTTGAGAACCATCCCTGCATTAACCTGCCCCCAGGCTCAGCCTAAACCCTATTCCATGAACTCCACCCAACTTCTCCAAAATGATGGACCATCCTTGGGTCTTAGGACCCAATTGAGCTGTAAGATCTCTGACAAAGGCAGCTTTACAAAATGTCATAGGACTCTGGCCGCTGCCCAGAACCATAGTGCATCACATCTAGCACAAAAGTTAAGGAAACAGGAGAATAAAAGACCTAACAATGGCAGGCCTGATTTGATCCTGTCAACATAACCACCTTTCGGATGTGAAGGCTAGCTGCAGAAAGGGCATCAGAGAAAAGTAAGTAGACTAATAAAATGGTAAAAAAATCAAACATGAAAAGGAATTACTATGTTGAAAACTGCTATGAAGGAAGAAAATGATGCTGAAGACTCCCAGAACAGAGGAATTTCTACAATAAATTTAGAAGCCCCAGAAATTACAATAAGATAGCTGCAAGTAGCACTAGATTGGCTCAGTTAGTAGAAATGAGGAGGGAGAGAATTCCAAGCAAGGGAGACAGTCAGTGAAAATACCCAGAGTTGGGAGATGGAGATGGAGTGCTGTGCAAGAGATAGCAAAAACAACAACAACAACAACAATAAAAAAAAGAGTATTTGGAGAGTGTAAGGTTAGGGGGGGGGGTGTCCCTTTTATGAAGGGCTATCAGACCAAGGATTTTGTATTTGATTCTGGAGAAGATAAGAAGCCACTGGATTTTATTGAGTGTGAGGGGAGGTTTGTATTATGGTGAGACCTGTGCATTTAGGAAGATCACTTTGATAGCTTAGTGGGGGGTAGACTGAATGGGGAGAGTTGAGGCAGGTAGACCAACCAGCATATAATTGTAATAGTTCATGATGTTATTAAATAGTTAGATGATGAAAGCTTGTCCCAAGGTGATGTAAGGTCAGAGGAGAGAAGGTGGCATATACAAGAGATGTCTTAAAGGTAGAACTGATAGGATGTGGCAATAGATTGAATGTGGGGATTGAGAGAAAGGGAAGCATTAAGGGTGACACCTCAGTTTCAAGCCTGGAAGACCAGGAAGGTAGTAGCACTCTCAACAATAATAGGGAAATTAGGAAGAGAGAAAGATTGAGGGGAGAGATAATGAGTAAATTCTGAACACATTGAGTTTTGATGTCTGCAGGACATCCAGTGTGAAATGTCTAGTAGACAGTTGGAGATGCAAGAGTAGAGGTCAGGAGTAAGGTTAGGGCTAGATAAATGAATCTGAGAATCATCTACATAGAGATGATGATTGAATTCATGGGAGCTGGTAAGATCACCACCTGAACATAGAGGGAGAAGAAAAGAGGACCTTTGGGTATCCCTGTGGTTATTGAGCATGTCCTGGATGAACAAAAGAGATTGAAATTCCAGTAAGGGAGACTTAGAAGGAATGATCAAATAGGTAGGAAGGGAACCAGGAGAGAACAGTGTCTTCAGACTCCAGAGAGGAAAAAGCTTAAAAGAGAAGAGGATAATCAGCAATTTCAAGGTTATAGACAGATATAGAAGAATGAGCATTGAAGAAAAAAGATTATTAGAATTAATAATTAAGATATCATTGGTAACTTAGGAGAGAGCAGTTTCTTCAATGGTATTTCATTTTTTTCCCAAATACATGTAAATATCGTTTTCAACATTCACTTTTGTAAGATTTTGAGTTCCAGACTTTTTCTCCCTCCTCTACCCCTCCCCGAGACAGCAAGCAATCTGATATAGGTTATACATCTACACTAATATTAAACATTTCACATTAGTTATGTTGTGAAAGAATTGAAAATAAAGGGGAAAACCAAGAGAAAGAAAAGAAAAACAAAAAAGGTGAAAATAGTACACTTTGATTAGACTCCATAGTTCTTTCTCTGGATGTAGGTATTTTCCATCATGAAGAATTTTGAAATTATCTTGGAGTGTTGTATTGCTGAGAAGAGCTAAGTATCAAAGCTGATCATTGCACAGTGTTGCTGATATAGTATACAATGTTCTGATTCTGTTCACTTCACTCAGCATCAGTTCATTTAAATCTTTTCAGTTTTTTTTTCTGAAATCTTCCTGCTTATCATTTCTTATAGCACAATTGTATTCTATCACATTCACATACTACAATTTGTTCAGCCATTCTCCAGTTGGTGGGCTTCCCCTCAATTTCTAATTCTTTGCCACCACAAAAATAGCTACTATAAATATTTTTGTACATATGAGTCCTTTTCCATTTTTAATGATCTCTTTGGGATACAGACCTAGTAGTGGTATTGCTGAATCAGAGTATGTACAATTTAATAGCAATTTGGGCATAGTACCAAATTGCTCTCCAGAGCAATCACAACTCCACTAACAATGCATTAGTGTTCCAATTTTACCACATCTTCTCCAACATTTATCATTTTCCTGTTTTGTCATATTAGACAATCTAATAGGTGTGAGGTGGTACCTCACAGTTGTTTCAATTTGCATTTCTCTAATTAATAGTGATTTAGAGCAATTTTTTTTCCATATATGTAGCTTTAATTTCTTCATCTGAAAACTATCCTTGCAAAATATAACAGACTTTCCATATAGAAGACAGAATCAGAACATTTGTTCAGACATCAGAAAACCAAATCCCAAAACCAATAAGCCGATTCCATCATAGTAGTAAAGAAGTTAATAAGCCATTACAGCACAGAGAGGCATAGAATCCTTTAGCCTTCCCACAAACCAATATTTACTCACAGGCCTAACTGTCTCCTTGCCTGAGTGTCCTCTCTCTCTTCCACCATCTAGCTTCTCTGACTCCCAGCTTCCTGTGGGCTCTGTTCCACCCTTCAGCAAACTCCTCCCACCACAGGCTCCATGTGATTATATTCAGCCTATTAGGTGGCAGGGTATATCTTCAAAGCAGGGAAGGTCTTCAAATTCCCTTAGGTTTATTAAGGGGCAGGGAGGCTCTTCAAATTCCCATTACCATTATACCTTGGCTCTTTCTGAATGAGAATGTGAAGGAATACACATATTCCTCAATATCAATAGTAGCTTTATAAAAGTTGATCATGGAGACTGGACAGAACCAAGATTCAAGCAGGAACTCACCTGAACTCTCCAAAATTAACTTCCAAACAATCATAAAATTCTGGAGCAGCAAAACCAACAAAAAGAGAAGGTGACACAATTTTCCAGGCCAAGATAACTTAGAAGATTGGCAGTAAGTGTTGGTTTTATTTAGGTAATAGGGGAGTGCAACTCAGTGTAGGTGATGTCCTGGCAAGCCAGTGGGAGGTCCCAGTCCCCAGCAAGGATCAACAATCAAGGCCCCATGGCCCAGGCACAGTAGACCAGTGGCACAACAGGCCAGCTGTGAGCCCCTGAGCCCCTAGAGAAGCAGGCAAGTGTCCAGGCCTGGTGGTCCTGGCACAGCAGGCCAGTCCCCTGGCCCCTGGAACAAAAAGTTGGGACACTGCCTCATCTACCCCAGGGAGAGAGCTCAACTTTAAGAGTCACAAAATAGACTGGAAAAATGAGGAAAAAATAAGGAAGAGAATTTGACCATAGAAAGTTACTATAGTGATTAGGAAGATCAAAACACAAACTCAGAAGAGTATAACAATGTCAAAACCTCTACATGAAATCATCAAAGAAAAATGTCAATTGGTCTCAGGCCCAAAAGGAACTCCTGAAAGAGCTCAAAAAAGATTTTAAAAATCAAAGAGGCAAAAGAAATGAGGGTGATTCAAGATAATCACACACACAAAAGAGTCAAAAACTTAATAAGGGAAGCACAAAAAAATGAGAAAAGATGTACAAAGATTCACTAAAGAAAACAATTCCTTAAAAGATAGAATTGACCCAATGGAAAAGGAGGTACAAAAGCTAAATGAATTCCTTAAAAAGCACTAGGGATACAAAAAGAGGCAAAAGACATGCCCGCAAGGAGCTCACAATCTATTAAGATTAGATTATGAGTTTTCTTTCCCTCAATAAGAAAAATATGGTGATGTGTGGTATAACTGGACCTTTCTAGTCATTTTTAATAGATGAAGGTTATGACATCTGATGTAAGACATGCAACTAGAATACCCACTGTGTATATACACACATACATACATAATACACATATGCTTTTGTTATGTATACATACATATACACACAATATGCTGATCTATGCATTGCATAGATTATAGAAATTATGCATTTAAAGTTTAAAAAATGTATCTTCTAGCAATGCCTCCACAAAAGTCCTACTCTGATGCCTTATTGTGGATTGCTGCTACTAGAAGGGGTGCTAGAAGGCAGAGTATAAGCAATGGCCTGTAAGCTGGAAAGGACTCAAGTATTGTGCTAGCTGTGTGATCTTGGGCAAATCACTTAACTTATGTTTGGTTCCATTTCCTCATCTGTAAAATGGTGATCATAATAGCATATACCTTCCAGGGTTATTGTGTGGTTCAAATGAGATAATATCTATAAAGTCCTTATCACAGTGCTTGTCGCAGAGTAATGTGTACATTTTACAGTACTATGTATTAAAATATATTAGTTAAATATTCAGTTAACTGTTTTGAATAAATTAAATGCTTAACTAATATACATAATTAAAATAAAAATAGCTATATAAATGCTAGTTATTATTATTAGACTGTATTTAATACCAAGGCTAAGTGCAGATAGTTGACTATTTGGCCTAAATTTTTTGTCCTCAATGATAAAAATGTAAGATGGTTCAGTCACATATGGTCTACTTTTATTTCTACATTGAATAATTGTGTAACTGGAACTTCTAGCCATTACTCTACTCCATGTTCAAATGATCCGAAACTGAGTCCTAGAGTCTTATCATTTAATAACTGCTTGTTGACTGACTGATTGACCCTCTGACATTACTGCATAGCATCTTCTCTGCAGTTACTTTCTTGGCTTCCCCGAATTCCATTTAAGAAAAAAAGAGCAAAACAGCTAGGATCACAAAGATTCTGCCTAATCTATCTCGTTCCTACATAATTAGCTGGCTCACCAGGTTTTCATGTCACTAACTCTATGGCCTGTTCAAGACTGAGTTACAAAAATGACAACTGTAACATCATTTTAATATTTAGTACTGTAAAAAAGCCATCATGAAAATAATTGCAGCTTTTGTGACCCCATTGGTTAATGAGGATGATTTGGTATGGAAATCCTCCAAAGAAGGGCTCTCTAAACCAAATCAACACATGTCCTGATACTTGATGACTTCAATGCAAAAGTAGGAAAAGGTGAAGGTGGAAAGAAATCTATAGAAATTGGTATGGTTCAGGAAAAAAAAATGAAATGAGTGAGATCAATAATCTATAGATTACATAGAAACCTTATGCCTATATATCAGGAACACTTTATTTACAAACCCTATTTAAAAACAATAGGTGTTAGAGATGGCAAGAACTTTATAATACTGCAAAGAATGGATATCTGTGCTGGAGGTGATCACAATTGTGAGGATATTGAGGGTGTGGTAGACAAGATATCTGAAGGAGGGAAGGATACTAAAGCATGGAAAACCCCCCTGGAATGAAGGGCATTCTCAGTGACGGCATTAGTAGGGAACAGGCAGGCTGTCTGTAAGCATTATTCAACAGTGGACTACATTTTTATGATCTTAAAATTAACCAATGGACGTAGAAAGAAAAAGACACCAGATCACGTATTGTTTTCTGATTACAAATATAAAGATATTTATAAAGATTGTTTAACTCAACCCTACATCTCTTGAGGCAAACAATAAGATCTAAATCAGTCTCTTAGACTGAAAAGTCCTTCAACCTGTATTGCTGTTGCATGAAAACTTTTTGATGAGGGCCAAGGATACTTGGCCACATCCCAGGGGTCATCTATAAATCAAAATGTTAAATAAATTAAGTTGTTGTTTTTAACCCCATAAGTGACTTTCTAGTTGGCTTCAGGGTAATTTATTTTTGTTACTTGTGCCTTCCTTGCTTATATTTGTTTACATTTCTTGTCTTGACTGAAGTATTTGCAAAACAAATAATCTGCTTTTCCTTTTTTTTTTTAATTGGTACATATGTAGGAATCCTTCAAATGCATCTCTTTTATTGAACTTATTTTGATGGCTAGATTAGGGTTGTAGGATTTGTTGTGCGCATTATATCTTGAGCCATTTACTCTTCAGAATACATTATTCCATTCCTATCTGTGGTTTCTGGTGAGTGTAATTATGTTATTCAGATTTCCTTTGCTTTATAATTGAAGGTCTTTCTCCTGATAACTTGCAGAATTTATTATTTGTCAATGGAATTGTAATAATTTATATGTGTTGGAATCTGCAACATAAGATTTTTTTTCTTTCTGGAGACAATCTGGCAAATTCTTTTATTTGGCATTTTGTTTTCTATGTTTAGGCTTTCTGGGAAATTTTTTTCTGTTATGTCTTGAATTATGGTGTTCTAATCTTTTGATTTGTATTTTTCTGAGAGATCTAAAATCCTTAAATTGTCTCTATGCATCTTATTTTTGAAAGCAATATATTTTTCTTATAGAGAGGTCATGTTTTCTTTTGACATTATTACCTTTTGCTTCCCTGCTTCCAGATTATCTTTCACTTCTATGTATTTCCATTCCTAATCAGTTGTCATCTCCTTTGTTTGTTTAATGTGACTTGCCACCATCGATGGCAAATTTTCTTTTCTGCCAATTATTTCTCCTATGTAGGCCATAAATTCTGCTTTCATGATTCTTATTTCTCTTCTAAACCATTCCAGAACATCTTGGTGTGGTTTCATGCTCTCTTGGTAATCCACAGAGTTCAAGTATCGATTAATTTTCCTTTGTCTTTCAATATTCATTCAGAGATGTTTGAAATTATTTAGATGTCCTGGAGGCCATCTTCACTTCTGTTATTAACATCTTCCCTATTGGTTTTTCTGTCTGTGCTCAAAGTTTTTCACTAAGTTTCCTTCCTCCTGAAATCTTTAGTAATTTCAGTCTTTCCCCCCTCATATTATCATATCACTAACTTTCTGACACATTCTCTTTTGATGGCAGATACCCTGAGAGTATAGAATTGGCCTTAGTTGAATACTAGTTCCGGTTCCTTCTGTCTTGGTGGAACTCAGCATACATATTGGTTCCCTACTCTGGGTCCTTCTGTTCCTTGATGAATACTGCTCCAGTGTTAGTCTGTAAGCATTTGTCAAGTGCCTACTATATGCTAGGCAGTAGTATGTATGTGCTGCTTCTGCAAGCAGAGCATGCTTCCACTTGCCCTGGAAGAGTTGCGGGGTTATGGAAGTGAATGCTGAAAACTAAAAATTAATTAATTCCAAAAACCCAATATTACTGTTACTGTAAAAAAAAAAGAGTTGGGGACAGAGTAGATTGTTGCCATATAATGATGGGGGTAAGGATAGGCTTAGGGGGCATACTAGCAGAGATGGTAAGGGGATTTCTGAATGGACCCATAGCATATACCCAAGAGTCTGGTTGTTCAGCACTGGTGAGGTGTGGTGAGGGTGGGAAGCACACTCAATTGATGAATTATGGATATGAGATAAGCTTTCTCTGTTAATTTACCAGATTGTTACTCCATTAGAGTATTGCTGCTTTAGCTGTTGACAACTACAATTGCTTTCTCTCTCTCTTTTTATTTTGTTTTTTGCCTTTTGGAGGGCAATTGGGGTTAAGTAACTTGCCCAAGGTTACAGGGCTAGTTTTTTTGTGTGGGTGTTAAGTGTCTGAGGCCGGAACCGGACTCAGGTCCTCCTGACTCCAGGGCTGGCACTTTACTCACTGCGCCACCTAGCCGCTCCACTTTCTCTTTTGCATTATTCTTATTTTGGAAAGATTTGGGAGATCATAAGAATCAGACAAACTTCTAGTCTTCCAACTTGTTGTCTACATGACCCAGAAAATCCCCCCACCGTTGACTTTCCCTTTTCCAATTACTTGCCAAGACATTTCAATTCTAATTCCATGACATTCACCCCCTTCTTTTCATTTATATTGCCTTCAATCTAGTTCAGACCGTCATCAGCTCTCTAAAATATTACAATGGGCCTCCCAAGGTTTGTTTTTTTATCTTCTCCAATTTATTATTCATATAGTTGCCAAAATCCTCTTCTTATGCACAGGTATGACCATATCACTTCCTTGCTCAAAATCCTTATTCTTTATAGGATTAAAAGACAAACTTCTTAGGGTGGCATTTAAACACCACCACAGTCTAAACTCAGCTTACCTTTCTAGTCTTATTTCACATTACTTTCCTTCATATAGCTTGTAGTCCAGCAAAAACAATTAACTGCTTCTCAAACTCCATACCATGCATTCATACTTTCCCTCTGTTCCTGGAATGCACAACCTTCTCATAGGGGTCTTTCAGAATTTTTCTGTTTTTTTTTTTTTTTCAGTTCCCAGATCAATTGCCACCTTCTCCTAATAGTCTTCCCTGGCACCCTGGTAATTTATCTGCCCAAGGTCACACATCAGTTGTAGAAATACATTTCTTTAGAATTCCAACTTTATAGCTTTTTTCAGTAGATTCTTCTATCCACTTTGACATTCTTAACTCTACATACACAATGATAAAAAATAGTATGCACTTATATAGGGGAAATAAAGTAATTAAGCAAAGCTTGGCCTAGGCAAAGGCAGGTTGTGACTGAGTCCCTATTGCCAGGAAAAGGACAGGAAATTATCATTTCTCCAGGGAACACACATTTCTCTGAAGCTATCACACCTGGAAAATGGATTTATGTAGCAATATTTCAGGGAAAAGCATCCAGATTTACAATGACATAAAATGCATTCCATTTATAAAATAAATAAATAAATGAAAATCCAGCTGCTTCTTTGTTATCCCCAGGACCTATCTTCCCTAGCCAGGCAATGCAAGCTTAACCTTGACAAATTTCTTCTCCACAGCAAATGCTTGCATCAAATGGCAAGGTTTTCTTTCTTTTTTTTTTTTGAGGTTGTGGATTCGTAATTACTTTCTGAATTTTGAAGAACAGATTAAAAAGCTACATGAGAATCTGAATATTGCCTTTTACACATCTTCCTGCTAACTGCCTCTTTTGAGCTATGATTAAATGGGTTTTCCCTGTTTCAGAAACACTTCCTGGGTTAGTGTTACACTGCCCTGAAAATTAAGTGACAAATGATTCTTGGGAAAAAATACAGACTTTGATATAAATGAAGACAGTGATATGATGGGATAAGACTCAAGGAAGTACTGAGAAAGCATGTGGGATAGAGGAGATGGGAAGGGAATTTTTTTCTTAAGCATAACCCCATTTTAGGATTTTCTTGGCAAAGACACTAGAGTGGTTTGTCATTTCCTTCCCCTACTCATTTTATAGATGAGGAACTGAGGCAAATAGGGTTAAGTGACTTGCCCAGGGTCACATAGATGGCAAGTGTCTAAGGTCAGATTTGAACTCAGGAAGATGAATCTTGTGATGAGTGTTCTCCTTCCTTCTTCCTCCTCCATCTTCAGCCCTCAGCACCACTCTGCCTTGCATATATGTAAGTAAGTTGCAGAAATGAAAATTTAAGATATTTTGCCTTTCTGAATGATTTATTTAAAAAAATTTTAATTACAAAGTTGAATTCTCTAGTAAATAATAATAGCTAGCACATTTATAGTAGTGATTTAATGTTTGCCAAGCATTTTATATATGTTATCTCATTGGATCCTTACAATAATTTTGTGGGGAATGTGCCATTATTAACCTCATATTATAGATAAGAAAATCAGCCTTGGAGGGATTAAATGCCTTGCTTAATATCACACATAGTAAATGTGTATCTGAGTCAGAATTTGGAGTCCAGTTTTTCTGACTCCAAAAATTTAGCATTCTATCTACTATGCCAGTCAGCTGCTTAAAAGTCCACCTCAATCTGGCCTCAGACACTTAACCCTTGCTAGCTGTGTGACCTTGGGCAAGTCCCTTAACCCCAATTGCCCTGCCCTCCCCCTTCAAAAAAATAAACAAACAAAAAAAGTCCACCTCAAGGCCTCACTCACTGCCTGGCCACGATCCTGGGTTCTTGGCAGTTGTTCCTGTAGAATACAAAGTAAGCAGGAAAAGCTCTGAGTGTGGGCCCAGGAAGAGACTACAGATCTATCTTAGGAGAGGCTCATAATCAAGTTGGCCACTGGGTGATGAATTTTTTCAGACATAGCTATTTCAAATTAATTCTAGCTGTGTTGAAATGTGCATTAATTAGTAGGGGGAATACTCTTCCTCATAAAGTCATGGATTCTTGAGGTTTTGAAGTATTTGCCAGAATATTTCTACGTGTTAGAGTTAGCTAATATGGAGAAGATAAGACTTAAGGCTAGAAGAGAGGGGCCTGGGAAGGAACATGAGAGCAGTCTTCAAATATATGGATGTCTCTCATGCAGAAGAGAGATCAAACTTGCTCTGTTTGGCTCTAGAAGGCAAGAAGAAGACCAGTGGATAAGAGATGAAGGTGTCGCCCCTAATACGCATCAAGTCCTTCCTTGTTTAGAAACTTTGTTGGCTGATCGTGAGCTTCCTATCCCCGACTTCTTCAAGCAAAGTCTAGATGGATATAGATTGTATAAGATAGTCCCAGAAAGCCTTTCAACCTCTAGGATTCTATGTTTCTATGAGGTTTGGTTTTTCAAGGAGTAATAAATATAATTCTCCATACACTTCTGTACCCAGAGTCTGTTTGCATACCTGCTAATTTACTAACATCTGGAGAGTGTCAATTTGTTCTAATTCCCTTGGGCATTTTGAGCTTTTATTATACATCAGTAAAACACATTGACCACTTGGGATGACCGGGACTCTTGAGAGAAGTTATTGTTTAGTCTTGTATAAATGCTAGCAAGTTTGTCATGTGAAAACCTCTACAATGTGAGTCCAATTTGCATTTCTGTCCCTACCTCACTGTGCCCTTCATGAACACATGCACCATTCCTTTTAATATCCTCTACAACTACATCATTCCAAACCAAACTGTTCTCCACATCCTATATTTTCACTTCCATATCTTTGTTCACATTGTTCAATTTTATTTAATTCAATTCGGTAAACATTTAATTGCTGACCATGTAAGGCACTTTACTGAGCACTGAGTCTACAAAAACAAGTAGGAACCAGATCCTACTTTCAAATATATTTTTAAAATTTTTTTATTTTTTTTTTTGCTTTTTGGAGGGCAATTGGGGTTAAATAACTTGCTCAAGGTTACACAGCCAGGTGTTTCTGGGTGGGTGCTAAGTGTCTGAGCCCAGATTTGATCCCCAGGTCATCCCAACACTGGGGCCAGTGCTCTTACTCTCTGTGCTACCTGGCCACCCTTAATGTGTTTACTTTTATCAATCAGAGGACATAGTAGTTCAAAGCAAAGGAATTTAATGAAATACTATAGTAAGAAATTTCCTCAATGTACCTGGACTGCACTCTTTCATATGTAGGCACACCATCAGCAGGATACGCTGTCCAATGTGGCTAACACACTTGCATGGAGAGGTAAGAGTGTGGAGGACGTGTATGACCAAGACATGTGTGTGCAATCCCACGTCCCACACGCTAAGGC
This sequence comes from Petaurus breviceps papuanus, assembly GCF_028583685.1. Lineage (NCBI taxonomy): Eukaryota > Metazoa > Chordata > Mammalia > Diprotodontia > Petauridae > Petaurus > Petaurus breviceps. Next base: position 58,102,790 of record NW_027187460.1, on the reverse strand, counting down.
TAGCAATCATTGTTTTCTGGAGACAGCATCACGCTTGCTTCTTCTGGTCTTTCTTGGCATGTTATCACTTTAGGAATGTCATCTTTGCCAGGAGAGTCTCTGCCATGATCATGGTTGTTACTACTCATTGAGAGTGTCTCTCTGTTACCAGCTTCTAGCTTAAGTTTGATGTCTCAGCTAAAGTGCTACTTTTTCCCTAGAAGAGAACTGGTCTCTACTATTTCTCTTTTAGCTTAGAGTCCATAGAGTTAAAGTTCATTTCATTTAGTGGAGGAGAGAGGTTCTTTACTCAGTCAGTGGTGAGACTAGCAAGAAACCCTCAGTGGCTTAATCTCTCCATAAAGAAAAGGAATATCTGTCCTCAGATTCTTCGTTTCCCGAGTGTGTTTTTCTTACTAGGAGAGGTTTTGCCTTCAGGGGACGAGCACTTTTGAGATCAAATACAGCCACTCAGTTAAGTAGACCCAGCAGGTGTAACAGGAGCAGGTCTTTATCCCAAGTCTCTTTATCCCCTCATTGGCAATGGGAAGAGAGTTTTCCTCCGAAGGTGAGACTAGGATCAGGATAGGGGTGGCCAGGTAGTACAGTGAGTAAGAGCACCGGCTCCAGTGTCGGGATGACCTGGATCAAATCCGGGCTCAGATACTCAGCACCACACCCAGAAATAACTGGCCGTGTAACCTTGAGCAAGTTACTTAACCCCGATTGCTTTAAAAAAAAAAAAGGGATCAGGATGATGGAATCTGCATGAGATGGGGAAATGGAGAGAGACTGGAAGCTTTTGAGTTCTGTGGAGAGGAGATGGTATCAGGAAGTCAGAAATATTTGCCAGTGGCAGGTCCAGTGACTAGCAGATTGCAGACTGAAGGATGCTGCTATATCAACCCGAATATAATTGTGAACAGTTGGATCCTTGTCTGACTCACTCACTTGCTTAATGAATCATCTGCCCGGACTGAATTTTGTAGTCTTCCTGACTTCCTGGGACTTGGCGAATTTATCTTCTCTGCTTTCTCCTCTTCCCCTGACTCACTAATGCTTGGTTGACTGGTATTGCTTATCTCTGGCTTCTTCCTACCCTCTTTAAACATCCTTTTTCTATATGTACTTTTATAATGTCTTTGTCATCAGATAAAGATAAGCTGATTTTTATTTCATCCTGAGTGAGCTTCAGCTATAAAGGAATGGTTTACACAAAGGGGAAGTCTTGAACAAATAGCCTTTGACTTAATAGTGAACCTAGGTTGGAGTCTCTCTGTCTCTTTGTTTCTGTCTCTGTCTCTTTGTCTCTGTCTCTCTGTCACTGTCTCTCTCTTCACAGGAGGTAACAAGTGGGAAACCCTTCCTGTGAAAAAGATGCATCTGTCCTTTTATTTGCTTGGTAGTGTATACATTATTTGTATGAAATTTTGTTTTTTGGTTAACCCTGTCATTTGGTTTTTCAAATTCTATCCTTAGTTTCTATTTTCATTGACCCACTCAACTAACTCATTGCTTATGAATATTAGTGTCCATTAATTGTAGCTGAACTGAACAAATTATTTGTTTTTTGGTGACTGATTAGGGATCAACTAGGAGCCAATATTGTGAATTCTTCTTGAGAGTGATGTTTAGAACTTACTTTCACCATATAAATGTTGATTTCCATAAAGAATAATTAATACTGAGAGTAGGTCCTGAGTATGAGAATGAAGGTATTATTAATGTTCTCCTCTTGCCTGTACTATTGTCACACCTTGCTGGTAGATTTTCCTGCATCATTTCTCTCCACTTCAATCTATCCACCATTCAACCACCAAAGTGATTTTTTGAAAGCCCAAGTACTACCATGTCACCCACTACTCAAAAACTCCAATGGCTCCTTACCACTTCCAGGATCAAATGCAAAATTATCTGTTTGGTATTTGTTATAGGAATGGGAACTTAAGATCTTCCTGCCCCGAGGCCCTTTGATAGGCTTAAGTGACTCTGAGAACCTTACTTGATTTGAAAATATACTCTGTCCCCTAATAGGTTGAATGTGGTCACATGGAACCTGTGACAGGAGGCTTGGTTTTCAGGAATGCCCACACCTAGTTACTTTGTGATTAGGCAGTGGGTCAAGAGGGTTGTTACATTCTCTGAGCCAGGAGAAGGCTATATATACCCTGGTGTGAGGTTTTGTTTGGGGGCTCACTTTGAGAAGAGTTGGGTGATTTGACCAGATGAGACTCTGGGCAGCCATTGAGCCCCCCGGCTTTGAAAACCCAGATGTTGGTGCTTCCCTCTCTGGTAACTGTGACTAGGTATGGATGTAATGGTCAGACAGTTAGAGGCCTGTCTGCTGAACTGTTTCTCTGTCTTCTTGTAACTTCTGCTTGTAATGTGTTTGTATTCTCTGAAGTTTGGAGTGCTGACCTTTTCCCCCTGAACTAGGTAAATGACATATGTTTGGTTGATTAAAGCAAGATCGTTAACCCATTTTGAGTTGCTTTCCTTGAGAAAAGCAGATCTAAGAACCTGTGTTGGCAGCCACCCTGGGTATACTAAGGTGCTTGCTGCTACAATATTCAAAGTCCTTCCTAACCTAACTCCCTCCTACCTTTCTAATTTTCTTAGACTTTACTCCCTGCCATGTACTATTCAATCCACTGACATTGGCCTCCTGGCTGTTCCAGGAGCAAGATTATCCATCTCTTGGCTTTGGACATTTTCTCTGACTGTCCCCCATGCCTGGAATGCTCTCCCTTATCAACTCTACATACTTCCCTTGTTTCCTTTAATTCCCAACTTAAATTCCATCTTTTACAGAAAACCTTTCCAAACCCCTCTTAATTCTAGTGCCTTCTGTCTGTTATTTCCTATTTATCCTCTATGTAACTTGCTTTGTTTGCATATTGTTTCCCCCATTAGATTGTAAGCTCCTTGAGGGCAGGAACTATCTTTTGTCTCTTTTGTATCCCCAGTGCTTAGTACAGTGCCTGGCATAAATTAGGTACTTAATGAATGCTTATTGTATGATTGATTGTTTTGCTTTGTATTGACTTGTATTGTAGCTCCATTTGTTTGTGCAAACTATGCATAATTTAACCATTGTGCATATTTTCTTTTGCTTTATGAACATTCATGTACTGCTGTGTTATATACATAGCATGTAATTTAGACCTGTAGTCATTGAATCAGTCTCCCAGGTGATATTTTGTGCTATGTCTATTGCATGTGTTACTGCTGCATATTATCTGTGAAGAGCACTCTCAGGTGAGCTATTAGCTAGGATGTTGATTTATTCACCCTCATTATGGAAGTGCTGATTTGTAGTTTGATGTTATGCTGTATATTCTAGCTATCAAGTGTACTGCAGCAGATTTTGAAAAGGACTTCAAAATTCTAAAGCCTGGGGAGAAATGTAGCCCCTAATTGTTAAGGAGGTTGATGGGAAGTGTAGTTTTTACCTTCTAGGAGGAGGGATGGAAGGATCATGGGAGACAGAAGCTACATGGGAGGGGGTGGGTAGATAGGAACTTTTGAGCCCTGGAAAGAGGAGAGGGACTCAGAAAGTGAGTACATGTACCACCACTAGTGTCTTCCACTAACCAATTGCAAGTAAAGGGCACTGTTACCTTGAACTGAATATTACCATTAACAGTTGGGTTTTTCTCTAGCTCACTTACCTGCATAAGGAGTGATTTACCTGGAGAGAGTTTTGGGGTTTCCCTGACTATTGCTGCTACTTAGACCTAGCAATACGTCCCTTTTCCACTTTCTTAACTTACTCTGCCTCACTGATGCCTAGCAAATTAGTATTGTGTATTCTTGTAAGTTTCCTGCTCTCTTTAAATTTACTTTCTGCATGTACTTTTATACTGATTTTGACTTCCAAATAAAGCTGATTTTTATTGTCTTCTGAGTGAATGTCTGCTATAAAGGAATAACCCACAGAATGGGGAAGGATGAAAGGGAACCTGTAGACCAATAGCCTGAGATTTAAACATTCTCTTTCCTCCTTCCCCCTATATAAGGAAAGACTTCACTTCTATGATACTTATGGTTAAAGAGAACTCCTTAATTCCCATCAATTCCTGGTCAATTTACATCCCCATAAAAACATTTTTAGGGACTACCTTTCAAAATGTCTTAAAAGATCATCTTAGGCCTAATGATTTTTCTTTTCTCCCTAGCCCTGTTCAAACTGCTCCCCTCCCCCCCCCCAATAACTTTGGGTATGTGTACAATTAAAAGGAAAAGGTTGAGGAAAGAATTTAAAAGGCCCAAGGCAGACTATCATGCTGTTCCTCAATTATTTCTTCCAAATTCCAACTTTAATTATATGCATACATGTGTGTACACATATATGTATATGTATATATGCATGTTTAATACACCTATATCCCTAGCAACAAGTCTTCCTATATTTAATTTCTTCACATGTCTTATGTCCCCAAGATAGATTGTAGGATCTTTAAGGGAAGGGATCATGTCTTATTTATTCTTATATCTTCCTCAACAGCAAACACAATGCTTCACATACAATAGGCATTCAATATATATATATTTATTGAATTGAATTACAGAATAATTGTTTTATAAGATTTTTCAATATATCATCATGATTTGGGGATCATAATTAGACTTGTGACTATGTGTCCATATTGCAGAATTGTTGTGGTGAGGGCTCTGCCCACCCAAAAACTGTTGGGGTTTCATAATGTGTTGTGGCAGAACTGTCTCAAAGAATTCAGTCCAACCTGTAATCCAAGTATAAGCATTTATTAAGATTGTAGCCTCTCTTGAAGCGAGCTAAGTTCCAAGAGGAACCAGCAACTTCAGAGAAAGCAAGCTGGATTTTTATAGGGTAAAGACGCAATTACAAGGGGTGGCCAGGTAGCACAGCAAGTAAGAGCACCGGCTCCAGTGTTGGGATGAGCTGGAGATTGAATCCCAGGCTCAGACACTTAGCACCCACCCAGAAACACCTGGCCCTGTAACCTTGAGCAAGTTACTTAACCCCAATTGTTTAGGGGCGGCCAGGTGGCTCAGCAAGAAAGAGCACCGGCTCCAGTGTCGGGATGACCTGGGGATCAAATCTGGGCTCAGATACTCAGCACCACACCCAGAAATAACTGGCCATGTAACCTTGAGCAAGTTATTTAACCCTGATTGCTTTAAAAAAAAAAAGATGCAATTACATAACATGAATTTACATAGAATATAGGAATATGATTAATATTAAAAAGGCAGGAGGAGTTTGTTAAGGGATTGGGGAATAGAGAAGGGGTTCCATCTATGGTTCTGTGGTTAAACATTCTGATCGTACTGCCCTCCAATTGGTTAGCTATTGTGGTCCTGTCTTGGGTTAGATGGATGATGTGATTGTGATTGAATACAAGAACACACCTGTTTCTGTGGGAATGAGTCTAGGGGCAGTGACTAGGTCTCAAGGCAGTAGCTGGGTTCCCATCACCTGGACACATCTACTGTTTCTGTGGGAACTAAGAGTTCAGGGACACACCTGTTGTTCCAGTGAGCAGTAAAGCACATATGAAGAAGTTAGGACATGGGGGGAGGTGACTAGGTACAGTGGGACTGCTGTTCAGTGGGGCTGGGCCCATAATGAAGTTGGAATATTAGGACTGGGGCCAGCTTTATTAGGATTCCATAAGAATTATACATATATGTCACATACATACCCACCTTCCTATCAAGAGAAATTCCACCAGGTCTTGTAGTCACTTTAAGGCATGTTTTCTTTATCACCCCATTCCCACTCCTCTAATTTTCTTGACCTCCAAAATCATGTCATAGTTTCTAGAAGCAGTTACAAATTATTGAGAAGAAAATCATTAATATGAAGAAGTGCTAAAAAGAGTAAGAAACCAGCAAAGTCAGGACCAATATATTTCTTTTTTCCTTTTAAAAAAATAAAGTTATTTACTTTTAGTTTTCAACATTCACTTCCATAGTTTTAAATTTTCTCCACCTCTCTCTCTTCCCCTATCCCCAAGATGGTGTAATATTGTCATGGGAATAGGAATTTAAGATCTTCCCTGCCCCTAGGCCCTTTGATAGGCTTAAGTGCACCTGGAGCCTGTGGTGGGAGGCTTGGTTTTCAGGAATGCCCACACCTTGGTGCTCTGTGATTGGGCAGAGGGTCAAGAGGGTTGTGACATTCTCTGAGCCAGGAGAAGGCTATATAAACCCTGATGTGAGCCTTTGTTTTGGGGCTCACTTTGAGAAGTGTTGTGTGATTTGACCAGATGAGACTCTGGGCAGCCATTGAGCCCCCTGGCTTTGAAAAACCCAGATGTTGATGCTTCCCTCTCTGGTAACTGACTAGGTATGGATGTAATGATCAGACAGTTGGAGGCCTGTCTGCTGAAATGTTTCTCTATCTTCTTGTAACTTCTGCTGGTTACTTCTGTCTGTATACTCTGATGTTTGGGGTGCTGACTTTTCCCCCTGAACTAGGTAAATGATATGTTTGATTGATTAAAGCAAGATTATTAACCCATTTTGAGTTGCTTTCCTTTAGAAAAGCAGATCTAAGAACTTGTGTTGGCAGACACCCTGGGGATACTAGGATGCTTACTGCTACAACAATACAATATAGGTTGTACATATGCATCCTTATTAAACATGTTCACATTAGCCATGTTGTATCAAAGAATTAGAACAAATGGGAGGAACCATGAGAAAGAAAAAACAAAACAAAAAGGAGCAAATAGCATGCTTTGATCTGTATTTAGACTCCATAATTGTTTCTCTGGATGAGGATGGTATTTTCCATCATGAGTCTTGGAGATTTTTTAGAGGACCATGTATTTCTTTAATCTTTTTTTCCAAATGCTTTATTAGCTTCTGATTTACATCATTCATTTCTGCCAGATTTTGAGTTACAAATTTCCTCCCTGTTTTTCCCCTACCCACTGCCCCAAAATAGCAGTCCCACAGGATATCCCCACCTCCAATCTGCTCTCTCCCATATTTTCTCCCATACCCCTTTCGACTTTTCCAGTGGATCTCTATGCCCCAGTGCCTGTATATCTTATTTCCCAATTACATGTTAAATAATATTAATAATAGCATATATATATATATTTGAGTATTTGATTTTAAAACTTTGAATTCCAGATTCATTCCCTTCCTCCCTTGTCACCCACCCTTACTGGAAAGATAAGCAGTTCAGTATAGGTTGTACATGCGTGGCTAATGCAAAACAATAACATAGTAGATATATTGTAAAAGACTGACTATATTACCCTCCCTCCTATCTCACCTCCCACTTGTTCTGTTCTCTACTTTGATCCTGTCCCTTTTCAAAAGTGGGTGCTCCCAACTTCCCTCCCCCCCAGCATGCCCTCCCTTCCATCATCCCCCCTCTCATCCCCTTCCTCCCAGTACTCTCCTGGAGGGTGAGATACCCTATTTAGTGTGTATTGCATTCCCTCCCTGAGCCAAATTCAGGGAGAATAAGGTTGACCCATTCCCTTTTGCCTTCCTATTCTTCCCCTCCATTGTAACCATTTTCCCTTGCCTCTTCTACATGAGATAATTTACCCCAGTCTGTCTCTCCCCATCTCCTCTCATTTTATTCCTCTCTCACCTCTTAATTTCACCTTTTAAGTATCATCCCTTCTTGTTAAATTGGTCCTGTGCCCTCTATCTATATATACTTGTAAACACACACACACACATATATATATACACACACACAGTCACATATGTATTCATATGCCCATATACCCTCATATATATATTTTTCTATTCCCTTCAACCACTGAGAAAAGTTTCATAAGTTACAATTATTGTTAATAGTTCAACTTTGATAAGTTCCTTATGATTTCTTTTCCCAGTTTACCTTCTCATGCTTCTCTTGCTTCTTGTATCGGAATGTAAAATTTTCTATTCAACTCTGTTTTTTTTTTTCAGCAAGAATGCTTGAAAATCCTCTATTCCACTGAATGACCATATTTTCCCCTGAAACATGATACTCAGTTTTGCTGGGTAGGTGACTCTTGGTTTTAATCCCAGCTTCTTTGACCTCCAGAATATCATATTCCAAGCCCTTCACTCCCTCAGTGTAGAAGCTGCCAGATCCTCAGTTATCTTGTGTTTCCACAATATTCAAATTGTTTCTTCCTGGCTTTTTGTAATATTTTCTCCTTAATCTGGGAATTCTGGAACCTGGCTATAATATTCCTCAGAGCTTTCTTTTTGGGATCTTTTTCGGGAGGTGATCAGTGGATTCTTTCCACCTCTATTTTGCCCTCTTGTTCTAAAACATCAGGGCAGTTTTCTTTGAGAACTTCCTGGGGGATGATTTCTAGGTTCTTACTTTGATCATGGCTTTCAGGTAGTCCAATAATTTTTAAATTCTCTCAGGGGTGGCCCAGTAGCACAGCGAATAAGAGCACCGGCTCCAGTGTTGGGATGAGCTGGAGATCGAATCCCAGGCTCAGACACTTAGCACCCACCCAGAAACACCTTGCAGTATAACCTTGAGCAAGTTACTTAACCCCAATTGCTTAGAGGCGGCCAGGTGGCTCAGTGAGTAAGAGCACCGGCTCCAGTGTCGGGATGACTTGGATCAAATCTGGCCTCAGATACTCAGCACCACACCCAGAAATAACTGGCCGTGTAACCTTGAGCAAGTTATTTAATGCCAATTGCTTAAAAAAATTTTTTTTTTTAAATTCTCTCTCCTGGATCTATTTTCCAGGTCAATGGTTTTTCCTATGTGATATTTCACATTGCCTTCTATTCTTTCATTTGTTTGCATCTGTTTAATAGCATCTTGATTTCTCATAAAGTCATTAGCTTTCATTTGCTCCAATCTAATTCTGAAGCAATGATTCTCTTCATTGAGCTTTTGAGATTCTTTTTCCATCTGGCAAATTTGGATTTTTAAGGCATTCTTCTCCTCATTGCCCTTTTGAGCCTCTTTTGCCATTTGAGTTAATGTTTTTTAAGGTGTGATTTTCCTCAGTCAGGCTGTTGACTCTCATTTCATAATTTTCTTGCATTGTTCTCATTTGTCTTCCCAACTTTTCCTCCACTTCTCTTATCTGCTTCTTAAGGTCCTCTATGGCCTGTAACCAGCTTGTATTTTCCTTTGAAGCTTTTGGTGCAGAAGTTCTGACTTCACTGTCTTCCTCCTTTCTATGCTTTGCTCATTTTTGTCCCCAAAATAGGAGTGTAATGTTGGAATCTTCTGTCTGCTTTGTTTCCTTTGCCTGGTCATGTAGCCCCTCAGTCACTTGACCCCTGGGCTTTTTGCCACAGTAGGACTCTGCCACCAGACAGGGGAGCTTTTGTGCCAAATGCTGGAGTTTTCTCAGCTGCCAGAGGTATTAGATGGGTGCCCTCTCTGAGGTCTCCACACACTCTGGCAAGCTGGACACACACCCCCAGACCTCCACCCTAGACTGCAATCCAGATCCAAGCTGGTTAAAGCAAGAGTGATTACCCCTCAGACTGGTGCTTGGTCCCCCTATACTCTGCAGGCCAGGAGCTGAAGCTGCCACGTGGTACACACTGGCTGGCTGTGCCTGGCATCTCAGCAGCTTCTTGCCCCGGGGGCAAAAGCCACGCACTCCCACTTACTGGGTCCCAAAGTTCAGACTGCACTGACCTCTCACTTTGTCCTTCACATCTATGTGTTGACAAATCTGGAAAGGGCCACAGCTGCTGCTGATCTGGGGTCCCTCTGGCTGGCGGCTGGTAAGACCTGCCCTGGGGCTAAAGCCTCGGTGTGGGGCTAGGCTCAGCTCCCAGAAAGCTGAGCTGGCCGATTCCTGCCGGCCTGCTGGGCTGTCCTCAGCAGGAGGTTAGCTTCTCTGTGTCATTTTGTGGGTTCTGCAGCTCCAAAGTTTGTTTAGAGTCCCCTTTTACACGGATTGGGGAAGGTAGAAGCCAGAGCCCAGCGGAGGTCCTGCTTCTACCCCATGTATTTCTTGAATCCATGATGAATCTCTTCTTCCTCTTAGTATAAATTGTACCATGTCCCGTATTCAAAATCTATGCTCCTATGAGAGTTATTTGGATGCTTCTTTATCCCCCTTACTGCATTGTAAACTCAATGATGGGTCAAAGACTGCATCATTTTTTTTCTTTGTAGACCTAGCGCTTCTCACATAGTAGAGGTTTAATAAATATTTGCTGAACTGACTTGAATTTTCACTTGTTATTCTATTTTTTTTTACTATATTTTCAGTCTGGGCTAGGTTCTCCAATAGGGCAATGTTGTGTAGTCAAAAAAGTGATGGTCTGGGAGTCTAGAATCAAGGGTTCTAATTTTGACACTGCCATTTAACTAGGTCTGTGCAATTGAGGAAGTCTTTTGGTTCATTCCACCTCCAGAGTTCTCTATCTCTATAGCTCTATGACTAGAAGTGCCTCAGGGACACCCAAGCTATATGCTTCCTGGTACCATATATTTTAGAGCCTGTGAATTGCTGTGCTATCATTATCCTAGGGACCTTGAGAAGGATGGGAATCATTTATTCCTTCAGTGTTCAGTTCAGGTCTCACCTTTCCAAGGAAGCCCCACCGATCCCTCAGTTCTTAGTGTTATCTCAAAATGCCATGTGTCATTCACATCCGAGTAGATGCATCCTTCCTTCATTCCCAGGAGATGTAAGCTCCTTGAAGGAAGAGTTCATCTTGTTTTTGTTTGTTTTCATACTTTACTATCCTCAGTGTCTAGCATAGGACTTGGTAGGGAGTAGGTAGTTAGCAAATCCTTGATGAATGGAATTGAAATGAGTGACTTTAGGCTAGGATGTAAGGAAGCCCTTCCTCACAACAAGAACAATCTAGAAGTGGAGTGAGCCAGTTTAGAAGGTAAAGGGTTACTTCTGAAAGCAAAGGCTAGAAGACCACATGCCAGCTATGGGGAGGAGTAGATTCTTTTTCAGGTATGGGTTAGTTTCTTAGACCTCCAGAGCTCCTTCCAATTCAAAACTCTATGATTTTGTTAATTTTACCTCACAATAAATCACCTGGGCAACATCACCAACAAATGGTTTTCTAGTCTCTACTGTAGCAGGTCTCCTCACCCTTTCTTGTTTCCTTTTTTTTTTATTAAGCAATCAGGGTTAAGTAACTTGCTCAAGGTTACACGGCCAGTTATTTCTGGGTGTGGTGCTGAGTGTCTGAGCCCGGGATTCGATCTCCAGGTCGTCCCAACACTGGAGCCGGTGCTCTTACTTGCTGTGCTACCTGGCCGCCCCTCTTTCTTGTTTCCTTGACCCCTTTGCCAGGCTGGTAAAGCTTGCGGACTCCTCAGAATCATATTTTTAAACACATAAAATAAAATGCGTAGGACTGCAAAGAAAATCAATTCTATGGAAACAGAGGCATCCAAATATTAAGAAAACAATCCTGAAATCTTCCTATTGTGGGTCTGTGGGCCTCAAGTTAAGACTCATTCTTCCTTTGTAAAACTTCTAGTAAGGGCAAATATAGTAGCTTCAAAGACACTCACTCCATTCCACTTTCAGACAGTGAACTCAGTAAGCATCCGTTATACACCTACTATGTGCCAGACTTGATACTAAGTGCTGGGGATAAAAAGAAAGGCCTTGCACCAAAGGAAGTCACTGTCTGATGGGGGCAACAACACACCAAGAAGTGTGCGCAAACAGGCTATGCATGGCGGAAACTGGAAATAATCTCAGCGGGAAGGCACTACGATGGAGTTGGATCTTGTAGAAAATCTCGGACTTGAGGAAAGCGAGGAAAACTAAGAGGTAGGGATGAGAAGGGGAAGAACAGTCAGCAAGAATGCCCGGAGTCAGGTGATGGAGGACCTTGTGTGAGGAATAGCAAGGAAATCAATTGTTACTCAGTCATAGGGGAGCAAGTGAAACAAAACTGGAAAGATGGGGGAGGGGGCAGGTGATGAAAAGCTTTGAATGTCAAATGGAGGATTTTTTATTTGATCTTAGAGGTGATAGGGAGTCTCTGTCATTTATTGAATAGTACGATTATAACCGTACTAAAAAAAAAAAAATCCTTGTGGCAAGTGGGTAGAGACTTAAAACAAGGAAGTCATTCCACCGATTATAGAAAGTCGTGCAGGAGTGAGATGAGGGGGGCTTTCTTTTCTTTTTTTAAAATTTATTTTTAATTTAAGGATTAAAACAAGCATTTCTATAACATAGTACAATAAAAAGGTAATTGCACATGAAACTGCAGATCTACTGCACACAATTTGCTATTCCTTTCAAATATATAACAAATTATCATGTGAATTTTTTTCTTCCCTTCCCCTCCTCATCCTAGAGATGGCTACAAATAGGTGTATGTGTATGTATGTATGTGTATATATGTATATGCGTGTGTATTTTGTATATGCATATGTAAAATTATTCTATATATTATAAACATATAGACATATAAAGTTATTCTATACATTCTTTTGTTTATCATTTCTTTCTCTGATACAGGTAGCATCTCTTTTCATATGTCCTTTATAGTTAATTGGGGTATTTATAATAGTCAAAATAACTTATTGACTCAAAGTCATCCTTTTTTTTTTTTTTGAGGGCAATTGGAGTTAAGCGACTTGCCCCAGGTCACACAGCAATTATTTTTTTGGTGTTAGGTATCTGAGGTCAGACTTGAACCCAGGTCCTCCTGACTCCACGGCCGGTGCTCTATTCACTGCGCCACCTAGCTGCCCCTTCAAAGTCATTCTTCAAACAATATTGCTATTACTGTTTATATTATTTCCTTGGTTCTGCTCATTTCATTCTTCATTATTTCATGTAAATCTTTCCATATTTTTCCCAAATCATTGAGCTCATCATTTCTTATAGCCCAGTAGTATTCCATCACAATATGAGGGTTTTTACCAGGGTGGTGTCAGTGTCAGAGGAGAAAAGGGGACATATGAGAGATGTTTCAAAAGTAGAATCAAGGCTTTAAAAGATTGGATATGGAAAGTAAGAGAATGAGGAGTCATGACACCTAGGTCATGAGCCTGAATGACTTGGGAAGATGATGATACCTTTGCTGGTAATAGAAAAGTTAGGAAGAGAGATGCATTTAGCTGTAATTATTAGGAGGCTTTTCCTTGCATTAAGTCTAAATCTGTCTTTCTGAAACTTCCTGCCATTTCTCCTACTTTTGTCTCCTGGGCTGAGCAAAATGTCTAATCCTTCTCCCACATGAAGAGAAAACAATGTTAGAGAGTGTCTATTTATGTAGACTTTGGACAGATTTGAATGCAAATGCATTCATGGCCCTCCTGATGATTTTCTATATTTAAGCACAGTGCTCAATGAAATCCCAGTGAGGGTCATTGGATTAATTGAAGCGAAGATGAGCTCTTTTTATTTGTGTAATTTTGACATCATTGGCTAAATTTCAAATAAGAAATAGTCTTACTCTTTCTTTTTCAATGTGGAATGCCTCCCATTTCCAGGAACCACTTTGATTGAAGATTTTACTTGTGGAGACCATGTAATTAGCTAAGGACATATCCTAGGGTAAGAAGTAGCTTATTCCCCTATAAGTTTATTAAGATTTCAAATTGAAGCCACCAAAGCCATTTTTCCTTCCCCCCCTTTGCTGACAAAAGATCTATGCTTGTTATATCTCACAGTTGGTGTCCTTGACTTTCTAATTGGCTTCTTTCTCTATTGGGGCATTCAATTTGCTCTTCCCATGCATGAATTTTGCTGGCATAGTTAGTGACTTCATTAGAAGCTGCTTTCAAGAACTCACCACGCAGCTACCCCATCCCCAGTCTTCACCATAAGGTAAACAACATCTCCTTTGGGCTATGGCTTATGTCAACAACATTTTTTTTTATAATCTGTTGGGAGCAAACCATTGTACTAAGAGTAGCAGGAATATAAAGACCCTGCTTTCTTCCTTAGGGTGGTAGTATCTGTTTGCAGAGCCTAGCACTGTTTGCTATCAACTAGCTGTGTGCTACTGACTATACCTTAGTCAAACCACCTGTCCTCTCTGAGTTTTAGTTCTTTTATCTCAAAAGCAAGAGGGCTGGCTTAGATGTGCTTTAAAATCTCTTGTAGTTCTCAAGTTCCATGATTTTCTCAAATTCACACATAAGAGAAAGATTTCCCTCCCTCACTTCTTTTGATAGTTTTCATTCACATCATGTTGACTAGCATATTTTTCTGGTTTCCAAGCTGTTCCTTGACCATAGAGGTGGAAATAGAAGGGACCTTAGAGGTCTTCTCAGCCAAGTCCCTCATTTTACAGATGAGGAAACTGAGTCCAGGAAGTTTAAGTGATTGGCCAAAAGTCATAGACATAGTAATATTATTTAGGACTTTATATGAGGCTTTAAGGTTTACAAAATGCTTTTCATGTATTTATCTTATTTTGAGTCTCACAACAACCCTTCTTCAAGGTAGGTATTATTATTATTATATCTATTTTACAAATAAGGAAATTGAGCCTGAAGGAGGTTAAATCACTTGCCCAGAGTCATTGTTTGTTGTTGTTGCCTGTCCTTCATTCTTGAAGAAGACTATGACATCAGGGAGGTGATGCCACGACAGGAAAGTGAATTAGATTTAAGTGAGGCAGGGCTGTGCAAAGTCACCAGCCTCACTTTCTCCTCCACAGCCATCTGGGTCCAGTGGCAAGATATAGATCAGGATGAATTGAGATGGTCCTGGATGCAGTGGGAGCTGCCTAGAGTCACAGAGCTAGGAATTATCTGAGGTGGGATTTGAACTTCTTAACTCCAAGTTAAGTAATCTTTGCATTGAGCCACCAAGTAGTAAGCATCAGAAGTAGGATTTGACCATAGCTACTCTGAATATAGAGTTAGTGCTCTTTGGGCAGGACCACCCAACAGCCTTAGGATTTAGAGGACGTTTCACAATAAAGACAGAGCAGCCAGTGAATGCTGGAAGCAGAAGGTCTTTATCTGGTGCATTATAGCTCTGCAAGAAAAAAGATTAGAGTCGGGGATTTAGAATCAAAACGGACTTTCAAGGGCATCTAATCCAACTTCTTATTTTATAGAGGAGGAAATTAAGGTCTAGAAAGGTTAAGTGACATGAAAAGGTCTTATCAGTGGCAGAGCTGGAATTTGAACCCAGATCCTGAGATTTCAAACCGAGTCCTCTTGTTTAAAGACTGATAGAAAGTACACCAGGACAGAGCTAAAGCGGGCAAGAGCCATGGGAATTTTATAGGGATGAATAGAGTCTTGTTTAGCAGTGCTTGCTTGGTTTCTTGTCTCTGAGGGCATGAATAGGGAGAGACCCAGCTGAATGCAGCAAGAAACTTGAAATTTTCCAACAGAGATGTTTCTAGGAATAGAATGATATATCAGTTTTCAGAAAAGGGCAGTGGGGAGGGGAAAGGATACAAAGAAAGTGGCATACCTGGACCAGAGGAAGCATGCTACAAGAGAAACTAGCTCTAAAAATCTGTAACAGATCCCAACGATCATATTGACAGTGATTCCTCACAAAAGCAACAGATACTTTCAGCAGAACCACCTCCTAAACAAGTTCGATTGAATTTTAAAGTGTTATTCTTTTACAATGCCTTTACATTCATTCTCCATCAACATACAAACAAGTTTGTGTAATTGGTCTTAACTAGAGTATCCTTTAAATATACAGAAAAGAGCCTCAAAGCCTCTATCAGTACACACACATACACACTGTCACACAGGTATCTGTATATAAATATATCTTCTGGGAAACCCATTTGACTTAACAGGTTGAGTGTCATTGTCTGGCAAATGCTCTATTCCAAGATCAAGTTCCCCAAAAACATACTAGAAGTTATACTAATATTTATCTACTTCTTTATAGTCTCAGCATTCTAGTGGGTGGAAGTGCTTGGTTGAAGGTTAGGAAGAGAAGACTTCAAATCTTGCATGGTACTTACTAGCTATATGACCTTGGGCAACCTCTTAACCTCTATGGGCCTCAGGCCCTAATATTGATCTACTAAACCACAGATTAAAGCCTGAATTGTTGAAAGAAGTTGCTACGTCAAGAGTCCCCCATGTGGAGGCTATCATAGTTCCTTCCAGAGATTACCCCCCACCCCCCCACACACACACATTTCTTCTCTTACTTTCCCCCAGTGCAGAAGGCTGCTTCTAAGATATTATTATTATAGGACTTAATGATTGCCCAGAGGCCCTGAGAAACATGGAGATTGAAGCACTGGTTTACCCTCCTCCCCTAAGAAAGCCTTCTTAGAGCCAGTTGTTTTTTTTTTAAATTATAATGTAGGGGTGGCTAGGTGGCGCAGTGAATAGAGCACCGGCCCTAGAGTCAGGAGGACCTGAGTTCAAATCCGGCCTCAGATACTTAACGCAAAACTAGCTGTGTGACCTTGGGCAAGAACCCCAATTGCTCTCCAAAAAGCAAATACACACACACATATATATATGTTACTGCATTTTGCTAATGAGGCAGCATTCTACTGCCTACTAATCACTAACTTAACAAAAAATTTCCATTAATGGGCTAATTGACACAAAAGGAAGCTTAATCAAGACCAGTCCTTTAGCAGATTGACACAAGGTTAGGGTTATAGATTGGCTCACCTAGCTCTTGACCAAACTGAACAGCAATAAAAGAGTTGTATTGCCCAACATTGAATGTGTCTGCAAAATCTGGACCTTCCAAAGATATTGCTATTTGGCTTCATGTTCCACCCAATCAGCAAAATCTTTAAGCTGTATTTACATTAAATGGTAAGACAAAATCACCAATATTGAAATATTAGACAAAGCCTGTTTGCCAGTTTGACAGCAAGGAGGGAGTAATTACTTCTCTGAATTAGACATCCAGAAAATGGATGATGATAGGAGACTCAAAGTAACTATGAATAGATGGTATGTTATAGGACTAGCCCTAGGGAAAACTGAGGCAAAGGGAATTTATCTCTGACCCCTTTAATATATCCACCTTCTTCCCTTACCCCTTCTTCTTTCCTTCTTTATCCTGTGTCTCTTTCTAGGGCCTTTCTTTTGTCAAGTTGAAAAACAATTAAGCACTTACATAGTGCCTGGCACATAGTTCAGTCATTTTTCAGTCATATTTGACTCTTTGGGACTCTGTTTTGGGGTTATATTAGCAAAAATACTAGAGTGGTTTGCCATTTCCTTTTCCAGTCCATTTTGTAGGATCTGAGACAACTAAGTTAACTGATTAAGTGACTTGGACAGAGTCACACAGCTAGTAAGTGTCTGAGGCCTGATTTAAACTCAGGAAGATGAGTCTTCCTTATTCTGAGCCCATCACTTCATCCACTATTCCAGCCAGCTTCCCTGACATATAGTAGGCATTTAATTAGCACTTGTTGACTTGACTCGATTTGACTAAGTAATCTCTATATGAAGGATCATACATTTAGAATTGGAAGGAACTTGAGAGGTCATCTAGTCCAATCCTCCTATATTACATCTAAGAAAATTGAGGCCCAGAGGGCTTAAGTGATTCTCTTTAAGTCGTACAGATAGATAGTGGGAGAGCTGGGATTTGAACACAAGTCCTTTGGAGTTTCCATTATAGCAAGGTGGAATTATGCTAAAAAAAAAAAAAAACAACAACCCAAGCAAACAAACAAAACCAAACCCTCATTCAGGATCTATCTAGAATTCAGAGTACTTCTGTCTGTGTGAGGCAAGAGTAATTATAATATAAATTAGGTTTAGAAATGCTAATGTTTGTTGTGATCTAGGATGGACTGAATGTGGACTACATGATCCTTACAGTAGTCTGAAGATAGATGGAGAAATGTGGCTCTGGGGGGAGAATTTGGATGAGAGTCCTTACTAGAACTGTACAGAGAGACCTAGAGGAGAGTTCAGAAAGCTTGATCAGTCAAAGATGGGACAGAGAGGTATGATCTGATGTTGGTTATACTAAGAAGGAGTACATTAACTGACCAGAGCTACTCTGTGTATATCTTGTATCTACCTTGTTATTCACATGCTGAATCTTCTATTAGAATATACTCTCCTTGAGGTCAGGAACCATGTTTTTTGTTCTTTTTTTTTCATCCACAATGCTTAACACAGTGCCTGTCACTTAGCAGGTCCTTGATATGCTTGTTGACTTACTGATTGCAAAGGGCTTAAAAGAGGCTCTTCCTTCATTTCTTTCAGTTTTCTGTTTGTGATCACAGTGTCTGATGAGAGACAATGTTGAAAGAAGAGAGACCTTGGGGTTTTCTCCCTTCTGAGACCATATGACCCTCTAAAATGACCTTGGTCATTGACCTCTGCATTCTTTTGCCATTAATCTGGAGGTTGGGAGAATGAGCTACAGATTTTCAGGAATTAGAATCCAAGCCAGACTTGGAGTTAGCCCAGAACTGATGCTCCAAGGAGGAAGGGTGACTTAGGTCCATGGGGGCTAGGACAGGGACTTATCTAGCAGTCCTATTACATCTAGACATGAATGTAGAGGGACCAATCCAATATAAAGATTGAGTTAAGAATGTGTCCCCAAGAAGTGTTGGATGAAGTGTCTATAAGTTTGTTCTTGCTATATCTTTGAAGTAAATATACTTTTGAAAAATAAAAAAAGAGGGTGACACAAAAATAAGGAACAACAGAATAAGGCACTTTGTTCAAATAGTAAAAATCTGAAGAAACAAACCTGGGTAAGAAAGATGGTGGGGGGCAGCTAGGTGGCACAGTGGATAGAGCCCCAGCCCTGACATCAGGAGGATCTAAGTTCAATTCTGGTCTTCAGACACTTGACACTTACTAGCTGTGTGATCCCAGGCAAGTTACTTAACCACAGTTGCCTTGGAAAAAAAAGAAAGGAAGGAAGATGGTGGGTGATAGCAAGATGAGGTATTGACAGCAACTAGTACTCTGGGAGAGGATGGCCCATTTTACCCATAGACATGAACTGGGAACTGCTTGGACAGTGCTGAGCTGAGATGAAATGTAAAATGCCTAATTAGTCATTTTGTCAACTGCTTTATGTTATGATGAGGTTTAAGCCTCTGGAGAGAGTATAATAGCAGTTATGAGTTAAGTTATTGAATCATATTTTAAGTTGTTCTCTTAATATACACCATGAGTCTTTTGTAGCTGTTAGCATATCTTTTTATGCTCAGAAAATAAATACCTGGCTCATTTTTTATTTATATTATACACGAAATACCTTTTTATATCTCTCTTTTGGGAAGATTCTTTTTTTTTTAAAGCAATCAGGGTTAAATAACTTGCTCAAGATTACATGGCCAGTTATTTCTGGGTGTGATGCTAAGTATCTGAGCCCAGATTTGATCCCCAGGTCATCCCGACACTGGAGCCAGTGCTCTTACTCGCTGTGCTACCTGGCCGCCCCTTTTGGGGAGATTCTTAACATAAACCACAACCTAAGATTTAAATAATTTTCTCTGCTGTTCTGGGATGAGGGTCTAACCAGCCTAAGAATGTGAGAAAAGGGAATCCAGCACTCCTCAGCAGAGGGCCCCCTTAGTGGAGAAGGGAGTGGGCACAGTGGACTTAGTAGTGGCTTTTTATTGTTATACTGAAATAGTCACCCTTCCCTTTGACGATAGCAGACATATGGGAGACTAGAAAAAGCTTAAGCCTTTGGGGATAGGTCTTTCCCTGGGGGAAAGAAATGCTTTTATACAGTTTCCCCCTTCAACCAAATTTACCCTATGTTAGAAGTTAAATCAAAGAAACACAATTAAATTGCCTTTCCCCCACCAAATTTTATTTATTCCACATATTGTTTTAAATAACTTCCTTCTGTCACTTGTGTTTGGAAAGCATTGACATTCCAATTGTTTGTTAGTTGCTTAGGAGCTAATAAACTGCAACCACATTTTGCTTCGAACAAATTTTCCCCCAAGCCAATTCTGTTCTTGATTAAGGGGATATGTTTTGTTTGCTTTCAATCCAACCTAAACATTAGACCTTCTTGAGCACCTAGTAAACAGAGGATTTCAGTTTTAGGAAGAAGAAAAGAGGATTGTCAGACCAGTGACTTGGGCTAGGAATCAGAAGTTGGTTAATTTCAAAGTGATCTTACAGAAAGAAAGGACATTACAATGTAGTTTCACTGAAATTGGAAGCCATTGTCAACTGACTTCTGTCCAGCACTTTCCCTATTAGACCTGCTTCCCCATTCTGGTGTAACAACTGGCAAACACTCCCAGTTTCCTGAGAGTGAACTTTAGGCAAGAGTTTGGGCTGGTTTTTCTTTTTCTTTTGATTGTTTTGCAGACATTCAGACCCTTCCTTTGTCATTGGTTTTACTCATACTTTTGTCCTAGATTGTTGATTCTACCCTCTGCCCTCATATCTTTCTATTTACTTATGGCAGACTGCTTCCCTCAGTTACAGGTACACCCTTTGCTACTTTTTAGAATCAGTATTGAAAACATTGTGTCTGTGTCACCTCTGTTGCAGAGACCCACCCTTGACCACTGGCTTAATATAGATTGAATTTGGCCATTCCTTTTGCTGACCGCCTTGGTCAGTCCTGGACCTACAGTATAGATCCCTGAGATACCTCAGCCAGGCTCCTCCATGCCTTACCACCCTCTCCCTCTTTTCCTTTCTCCCAGATATTCTTGGTAGCAAAGCCAATGTTTTGCAACTCACTCATCTGTGGAACTAGCAATAGTATTAATCAACCCATCAAAAAGCATCTATTAATTACTTACTATGTGCCCAACATTATGGTAAGGGTTGAGGATATAATGATGTAATGGCAAGCAAAGAAGTACTTAGCACCTTGTTTCAGCTATTTAATTATTTAGCACCTTGTTTCAGTTCCAAGTGTCTTTGAGCTTTGTCCTGATTATATCAAGTCTTTGTTAAGAAACAGAACCTATGAATCCTACAGTGGGAGGAGCTTGCTGATGCAAGGGACAGAACAGGGACAGAACAGGGAGGAGCTAATGTTCTTATATAAGGAGAAGCCCAAACTGGAAAAGAGCAGAATTGAGAAGATGAACTTTGTGGTGGTCGGGCACTCTGTCTGTTCTGTCTATGTTGATTTTTGTTTGGGATACTTTGTACAGAAACCCTGGGACCTTAGTGGAAGCCCTGAAAGAGGATTTTCTTGTTGTCTGTTTACAGAAGTCCTGGAGGAGGGTTTCAGAGGTCCTGGGACCATACTGATGACTTGTATTGAGTTCTCAGACCTCGTTTGTGGGTTTGTGTTGATTTCACAGGCAGATAGTAAATTGATGATGGTGCTGACAATGTGCATCAATGTTATTGTGACTCTGTTAAGTTTTATCTTCCTAGAAACAGAAACTGCAAAGGACTTGATGTGGATTGGACACTGTGAGCTTCAATATGGAACTGGACAAGGAGCTGGATGAAGAACTGAGAGCTGCCTACCTGTGAATTTAAGTGATGAGTAGGTAGATTCAGGCAGGAGCTGGACCCATGGAAGAGGAACCATGGAATCTGAGAGCCAGCCTTGAGTCAAGATGAAAAGACCTCTCCTTGGGTACTTAATGCTGACTGAGAAGATCATGATTTACTGTGACCTAGGGGTGAGAGAACTTTGTACTCTGTACCTTGTACCTCTTAAAGTTGATTGAGCTAAGGATGATTGGAAATTAATTTCCAATCAAGAAGAAAGAAGATTTTTTGACTGAGAGATTAAGACAATGTGACCTAGGGGTGGAGAACTTTGACCCTTGTACTTTCTGTCCCTTAAGGAGGCTTGTTCCTTAAGGATGGTTAAGAACTTACTGAATGATTGTACTTTGTGTTCCTTAAGGAGCAAGCCTCCTTAAGGATGATTGAGTTAAAGACTTACTGAATGATATCTTTTATTTAAAACTATGTGGCCACTTTGGTGAAAATTATGCGGCCAATTTAGTGATAAATTGTTATGTTGTAACATTGTGAGGGCTGAACTTTGGTTTCTGTGAATATTTTGCTTTAGTTTACTGATGAATAAATAGAGAGTTCACTATACTGTGTGATCAGAACCTTAAAGCTGTTCACAGCAGCAGTCCTCTGGAAAGCTGCTCATGCTTGGCTTTACAAATGAAAATTTAAAAAGCAAACAAGCAAACATCATGGTCCATGACTGCAAGGAATTCTCATTCTAATGGAGGAGACAATGTGTGAATAACTAATAAAATATTTATATAGAATAGATAGGAGGCAATGTATCTATCTATCTATCTATCTATCTATAGGGGAGAAGGGGAGAGGAAGTCTAGGAAAGGCTGCTTGCAGAAGGTTTACTTTGAGCTGAATCTTAAAGGAAGCCAAGCAAAGACAAAGAAGAGAAGATGACATTCTGGGAATTGGGGTGAACTAGAGCAAAGACAGAGGGAGATGGAGTATTGTGTGAGGAAGAGCAAGAAAGCAGGTCTTGTTGGACCAGAAAGTGTGTGGAAGGCCATCAATTATGTGAAGACTGAAAAGGGAAAAGGGGGTCAAGCTGTGAGGATTTTTGAAGAAATACCAAAAGAGGATTTATAATTGAACCTGGAAGAAATAGGTAACCTTTGGAGCTCATTGATCAGGGAATGATATCAGACCTGGGTTTTAGAAACAAACTACCTTGGCAGATGAGTGAATGGAGGATAGATTAAAATGGGGAGAGATTTGAACATTTTAGAAAGATCATTTAGAAAGCTAATGCAGGAGTCTCTGTGAGAAATGCTACTGCTCTGTTACCAGGAGAATAGTGACTAGTCATGGGAGAGAGAAAGTGAGGCTTAAGAGAAAGATTGTAAAGGCATAAACAATGGATTGGGTATGTGGGGGTAAGTGGGAATGAGGGATTGAGGATGACACTGAAGTTATGGGCCTGAGTGACTGGGAGCTAAGTGGTATAGAGTGGTAGACTTGAATTCAGTAACATCAGGGTTTGAATCTAACCACAGATACTACTTGTGTGACCCCAGGCAAGTCATATAACCTCTGCCTGTTTTCTCAACTGTGAAATGGGGATAGTAACAGCACTTACATCTCAGGGTTATTGTGAGGACTAAATAAGATCACATTTCTAAAGTTTGTAGAACAGTATATGTTGGAAGCAAAGCCAAGATGGCTGAGTAAAAGTACAAACTTGGTGTGGGCTCTGGCTTCAGCCACCTCCAATACCTGTAAAAAAAAAATTACTCTAAACAAATTTTAAAGCTACAGAACCCACAAAGAGACAGAGAGAAACAAATCTCCCACTGAAGGCATCCTGGCAGGCTGACAGGAAAGGTCTATTACAGCATGCTGGGAGCCAAGTGCAGTCCCCAGTGAGCCCTGGTTCTGGCCCCAGGGTGGCCCTGACCAGTCAGTGCCCAGACTGGCCAGAGCAGACTTCAGGAGAGTGAATCACCAGCAGCTGTGGCAGTTTCCAAATTCCTCAACCTATAAACACCAAAGATAAAATAAATAGTCAGTAGGGAACTCTGTTGTAAAGGTGAATGAATAGTGTGGTCCAGTCCTTGCCACTGGAACAAGAAGCGGCAGAGGCACAGTCATGCCGTGTGGCTGCTTTCAGAGCTCCTGGCCTGCAGATTGTAGGGGGAATAAACAACTATTCAGAGGGTAACTGCTCTTGCTTTGACCTACCTGGATCTGGATTGTGGTCTTAGGTGGTGGTCCTGGGGTGTGTGACCAGTGAGCCAGAGCTTGTGGGGGCTGTAGAGAGAGCACCCATATAATAGCTCTGGCAGCTGCAAAACCCCCAGCAATTTGGGACTAAGCTCTCTACATTCTGTAAGAAGAGTTCTATCATAGCAAAGAGCTCAAAAGTCAAGTAATTTGCAAGATGAGTAAGCACAATCAGATCATACAATTCTTTTTTGGGGACAAAAAAGATCAAAGCATGGAATGGGAGGAAGACAACAAAGTCAGAACTCCTTCATCAAAAACTTCCAAGAAAAATATAAACTGGTCACAGGTCATGGAAGAGCTCAAGAAGGATTTTGAAAATCAAGTGGAGGAAAAACTGGAAAGAGAAATGAGAATGATGCAAGAAAATCATGAAAAGTGAGTCAACAGTCTGCTAAAGGAGACCCCAAAAAATTCTGAAGAAAATAACACCTTAAAAAGTAACTAACTCAAATGGTAAAAGAAGCCCCAAAAGCCAATGAGAAGAATGCCTTAAAAAGCTGAATTTGCCAGATGGAAAGGAATTTAAAAAACTTACTGAAGAGAATAATTTCTTCAAAATTAGATTGGAGCAATTGGAAGCTAATGACTTTATGAGAAATCAAGATACTATAAAACAGATCCAAACAAATGAAAAAATAGAAGGCAATGTGAAATATCTCATTGGAAAAACCACTGACCTGGAAAATAGATCCAGGAGAGATAATTTAAAAATTATTGGACTACCTGAAAGCCATGATCAAAAAAAAGAACCTAAAAAAGCAAAAAAAGAAATAAAAAGAAATAAATTTGGGGGGCATCTAGGTGGTGCAGTGAGTAAAGCACTGGCCCCAGAGTCAGGAGGACCAGAGTTCAGTTCTGGCCTCAGACACTTAACACCCACACAAAAAAACTAGCCATGTAACCTCGGGCAAGTTACTTAACCCCAATTGCCCTCCAAAAGGCAAAAAAGAAAAAAAGAAGAAGAACCTAGACACCATCTTTCAAGGAATTATAAAGCAAAATTACCCTGATATTCTAGAACCAGAGGGCAAAATAGAAATTGAAAGAATTCTAAAGTGTTTAGAACAGTAGGTGCTAATGAATGTTTATTTTCTTTCTATCTCCCTCATCTCCCTGGGAGGAGAGTAGTATCCTTGGCAATAAGAGGGAAGTTTGGAAGAGGAGTGTGGGAAGTAAAGATGATGAGTTCTGTTTTGGACATGTTTAGATGCCTTTACAACTTGATTTCTACCTAGATTCGAGGGTCCAGGTATATTCCCTCCCATGCTTATGCCCACAGTGAGTATGCTTAATTTTCTGCCTGTTCTACTCCACTTTTGCTCTGGTCTCATTTTGAATTCCCATCCCTGTTCTGGTTTAATTAGTAACTTGTTTGAATCTTCCCCTGCCCCTCAACCAAAGAAGATGACTTCTTTGACTCTTAGGCTTTGTTTGCCTGCTTTGTTTTTTGGATGTCAATGTAGCAATCACCTTATGCTTTCTTTTAAAATTTTATTTAAATTTAATTTTTATTTCCAGTTCCAAATTCTCTCCCTTTCCCTCCCCTTCCCCTACTGATTGAGGAAAACAAGAAATAGGATACCCATTGCACAAATATAGTAATGTGAAACATATTTCCACATTAGCTATGTTCTGAAAAAAAGAGGTGAGAAATATAAAATGGAAAAAAAAATATGCTTCAGTCTGTACTCTGAGTCCATTAATTCTCTATCTGGGGGTGGATAGCATTTTTTTTATCATGAATCTTTTGGAGTTGTGGTGGATTATTGTATTGATCAAAGTTACTAAGTCTTTTGCAGTTGATTTTCCTTATAGTATTGCTGTTACTGTACAGATTATTCTCTTGGTTCTGCTCATTTCACTTTACATCAGTTCATATAGGTCTTCCCAGGTTTTTCTGAAACTATCTCCATCATTTCTTTCTTTTTTGAGGCAATCAGGGCTAAGTGACTTATCCAGGGTCACACAGCCAGTAAGTGTTAAGTGTCTGAGGCTAGATTTTAACTCATATCCTCCTGACTCCATGACTGGTGTTCTATCTACTGTGCCACCTATCTGCCCTCACTTCATCATTTCTTACAGAATAAAAGTATTTCATCACATTCATATACCATAACTTTTTCATCTATTCCCCAATTGATAGGTACCCCCTCAGTTTTCAATTCTTTGCCACCACAAAAAGAGCTTCTATAAATATTTTTGTACATATGGATCATTTTGCTTTGACCTCCTATGCCTAGTAGCTATATTGTTGGGTCAACCTATACATTGAGATCTCTGATGGTACCTGTCCATCACCCTTTTACCTCTTATGCTCCATGGTTTTCCTTTGGTCACTCACGATAGAATCATTACACCTATAGGGTGCAGGTCACCAAGTACAGGGCATTCCATTGACATGGAAGTCCGCTCCTTGGGCTCTTGGACATAGCCTCTGGCTAGACTCATGGGTGTGACCAGGAGATATGTTATAGGGCCATCCATCCATTTACCAATTCATTCCTGTGGCATTTACTGTCTTGTATGTATGAAAAATTGGTCTCAGTAGCCTCTGAGGTCCCTTCTAACTCTAAATTTGTGATATTATCCAATGAAAAAAAAGTATGTGAAAACACTGAAAATTATCACAAGTGTTACACAAGTTTAGGGCATTATTATTGTTGCTATTTAACTATTTAATTTCCCTGATGTCAGAGGGTTTAGAAAAGAGTGGGAGAAGAGGAAATAGAGGTGCCCAGCATAGACACCTTTTTCAAGGAGTTTAGCTGATAAGGAAAGGAGAGATATAAGATGATAGTATCATACTTTTTAGTATCCTCAGGAAGAACTACAGTGCCTTGTATATAGCCAGTGCTTGATAAATGTGTGTTGATTGATTTACATTATGCTTTTAGTCTGATAGAAAGCAAGCAGCTCATACTTGCTGCTGAATACAGGATAGACACATGTTTATTCCACAAGGGAAATGTATCTCTTTTTATCGACTATAGGAAAGTAGATCTTAAATGCCATTGGGCTCCCTATGCAATATTTATTATTACAAAATGGGTTGGTTGAAAGAGTGACCTGATGGATGAAATGGTTTTTCTCTCCTGTAATTATCCCCCCAACGCTTACTTATCCTCTCAGGGGCCTCTTTAACAACAGGATCCTGATGCCACTCTGCATTATTCAAAATTCAAAAATATTAATAAGTCATTTGTATTTATTGCTAGGTGGGGCCCATTACATTAAAATAGAGTGACTTCTAATAAAAAATGTTGTAAATCCTGGGACTAGATGCAGAATTCCAATCTTCCCAAAGTTAACTCATGCAGCTTTCTTTTTCAGAAGGTTTTCTGCACTTTCTGAAACTGAATCTCAGACTGAAAGAAGTTTTAAATGTTAATAAGCAGAGTTCCTATTTATATAGGACTTTGCTGCTTGAAAAGCCTTTTTGCATGCAGCATCTCTCTTGACTGTTGTGCTCACAACAATCCTATGGAGACAAATATTAGATTGCATAAACTTACAAAAAGAAGCTGCTTGAGCATAGTCTTATTTATCTTTGTATTTTCTCCAGCATCAATCATAGTGTTCTTGCATAGAACAGGTGTTTTAAAAAGAGGTATGTTGACCCAAATAATAATAATATCTAATTATCTTTAAAGTATGCAAAATGATTTCCCAATACTACCACATTTATCCTCACAACAACTCTAGAAGGTTGTTGCTAGTATTATCTTAGCCTATTATTGCTAGCCCCTGTGAGCTGCCATATGTAACAGGAGCATAGAGCTGCCTACCTGTGAATCCAGGAAAGATCTAGGAGAGCTGCCTACCTTTGAATTCAGGCAAGAGCTAGGATAGGTCAGCCCATGGAAGAGGAGCCTGGGGGTTTGGAAGTCAGCCTCCTTGAGTCCAGATGAAAGAGAATTTTACTTGGGTACTCAGCAGTGACTGATGATATTGTAATTTATTGTGACCTAGGGGTGGATGACCTTTGTACTTTCCAATACCCCTTAAGGATGATTGACTTAAAGATGATTACCCCTTAAGGATGATTGGAAGCCAGTTGGAATCAAGATGAAAGAAGACTTGACTTGGGTGCTCTATATTGATTGACGAGATTGTGACTTACTGAATGAATGAATGTTTTGTCTAACACAAATAAATAATAAATTGTTATGTTATATTGCTATGAATGTTGTGCTTTAGTTTCTTGGATGTTCTGCTTTACTTTATTGCTGAATAAATAGAGAGTTCACTATACTATGTGATTAGATTCTTAAAGTTATTCACAGCAGCAGTCATTGGGAGAGCTACTTGTGCTTGGCTTTACAGAGGTGGAGATTTGGAATTTTCACTTTACTCTTGTGTTTCTCTCTGAGGCAACCAACCCAGATAGAGTGCTACAGAGGCAGAGCAGTATACCCTCTTGTAGCAGCAAGCACCCCGGCATCCTCAGGGTTTGCTGCTACCACAGGTTCTTGGATCTGCTTTGATAAAGGAAAGCAACTCAAAATGGGTTTCTGACTGTTCAGGGGAAAAAGGTCAGCACCCCGAACTTCAGAATACACAGACAGAATTATCAAGTCAGAGAAACAGATCAAGTAGACAGATTTCCAAACTGTCCAACCATTACATCCATACCCAATCAACATCTGGGTTTTTCAAAGCCGGGGGGGGGCCCTGGACAACGGCTTCCCAGAATACAGATCAAATCACAGAACACTTCTCAAAGTGAGCCCCCAAAACAAAGCCTCACATCAGGGCTTATAGAGGGAGAAGAGAAGAGGATCCAGGATAGACCATTGGGAGATA